>NC_064852.1:14662079-14962079 GCF_024139225.1 Suncus etruscus | reverse complement strand
TTCAGGCCATGCCCAATGATGCTCAGGGATTACTCCTGGCAGTGCACGGGGAGACCATATGAGAGGCCTAGGATTGAACCCAGGTCAGCTGCATGCAAGGCAAAATGCCCTACCTGTTATGCTCCAGCCCCATACACCCATTTTTATTGCACTTCGAATGGCTCAGTTTCAGTGGTTTCCCACAGCTACAAGCCAAGCTCGAGTCAGAAGAATGATCATGTGAATTGGGTCCCAGCGTGAGATTTGGTCCTTTATCAGTTGTCACAAAGTTTAGTCTCAGATGAAGCCCCAAATAACATGTAGCCATCTGTTTTAGAAGGTGCCAACATTGCATGGAAAATATGCCCTCTTCTAGAACAAGCTTCGCCGAAGAAATTAACACCAGAATTAGTCATTTTTCTTTCCGTGAGAGCTCGTCTGTTTAATAAGGAGCCTGACCATTTTGGCTGCTCTGCTTACAAGGCAAGTCTTCAGCCCAGCTCTTCTGTGACCATTCTCTATTGACGATCATTTTGTGGATCGATCCACTGCCCTCTTCTGCCTAGTTAAACACACTTGTGGTCTAGAATTACGGCTAAGTGCCCACTTGGGTATATTATCTTTCAGGTTAGGAAAGAGGACCAATACTTGTTCCACACCATGTGGAATCACTGAGAGGAGGGCATCAGAGCTTAGAGAATGGAAAGGGAGCTTTCCAGGAGCACAAAAGTGAGGAGTACACAGATGGAAGTCAAGGGTGAGTGTGCTCAGGCAGAGCAGGTCCTCCCTAGAAGGGTAGTGAGAAGCCTTGGGAGAATGTTCTGGGTCCAACCGTACGTGGACAAAGGGAGCAGAGGGCAGTGTGGGCCTGTGTGTGCTGGAGTCCAGTCTTGTTCATGAACTATGAGAGGTACCAGAATTAGTTCCAGATATGGAGGCGGCCTGGAGTAGCCAAGTGGGAGGCAGGCTTGGGAGTGGGGCTGTGGTTGTTTCCAAGGCTAAGGGCACACGGTGGGACTCTTGGGGCCCACTAACCCTGAGATAAGCAGGTGCTACTAAGATCCACAATCTCCTGAGATAAAGTCCAGAGCAGTGGCTGGAAGGAAGGGGTGTGGGGATGGTGAAGGTGGGGGTCCAGATAAGGCCTTGGCCTTTGGACTCCCTCCTCCCTTTCTAAATTGACACTCAGAATTGAGCACTGCCCCCACCCCCAGCATGAGACTGGGCTTTACTTGGGGTGTTCTGAATAGTGGACGTAATGTTGATGTGTCTCCGGGCTGCCAGGGTTAACATCCAGTTCTGCTGCCATCCATGTCTGGCTAGAACAGCTAGAATAGGACCCACAGCAGAGATACCTGCTTCTGAGGGTTGGGGCACAGGTGAAGGAAGTTAACTACAGAAAGTGTTCACAGCAGAACATGGTAGGCCACAGGGGATGTCAACTGTTTAATAAAGTGAGCTCTTGGTTGGCAGTACTGGGTGAAAGGGCAATGTCTCCACTGGCGAAGGTAGAGATGAGGGGTCAGCTGGAATCTCCCCATTCATTCCTGGGCCTAATTTCTACCTGCAGTTTCAGAGTCTAAGTGGCTCACCTCGCATTAGTTGCTGATGCTGGATCCAGCAGGAAAGATCTCAGAATAAGGTCTCTGTTTCTCCCAAGAGAATTAAAAGCATTGGGGCAGGAGCAATAGCATAGACAGGGAATGCGTTTCTCTTATACATGTCCAACTTGGGTTCAAGCCCCATCATCCAATCTGCTCCCCTAAACACTAGTAGGAGTGATTTGAAGCCCTGAGCATTGCTTGGGTGTGGTCCCCGAAGAAAACCAAAAGAAACCACAGGTGAGCCCTCCACCACCCAGATGCACCAGGAATGCAGCAGGGCTTACGCCTGTGTCATCATCAGAAATTAGACTCTGGACCTCACAGGTAAGAAGAGAGGAGGGTACACAATGGCCCTCTCAGACAGAGAGAAATAAGGCTCAGAGAGTAGATTCCTGAGAAAATGGGATAGGGGAGGGGTCAGTGTTCTCATCCTTTCCTGTTCACTACTAAATTCTATTGGGATTGGGGGGCAGAGAGCACAATGGTAGGGCATTTGCCTTGCATGCAGCAGACCTAGGGCAGACGGTGGTTTGAGTCCCGGCATCCCAAATAGTCCCCTGAGCCTGCCAGGAGTGTTTTCTGAGCATAGAGCCAGGAGTAACCCCTGAACGCTGCCAGGTATGACCCAAAAACAAACAAATGAAATTCTATCTCAGAGCCTGTTCACGACCAGAGAACAAATGGCAGGGAGGGACTTAGCACATGCTAAGCTCGCAGCACACCTGCACTCGGGAGCGCTGTTCTTAAGGTTGTCATGCCAGTTTTTCTCACGCTGTGGAAAAGAGGTGGAGTGGGTGTGTTTAAGCACCCAATAAATATACATCGCTGCAGGAAACCAAGCAAAAAAAAAAAATCCCCGTGGCTCTCTGTATTGTGAATGGGCAGAAAGCTAGGTCACACATTATGACATGCGACGCTGAGCAAAGTGAAAATGAATCCTCGTCGGCCAGGGTCAGCGCTGTAATTGCGAATCCTGCCCTTTCTCCTGGACCCGACGCTGCAGGAATTCTAGGTTTCACTCTAGAGCCAAGAGCCCTACAAGCTTCAGAGCACCCTAATAAGTGAGACTTTATCACAGTGTGGCTGACCCCAAATTAACGAGACAGGCCCAGTTCCAGAGGGGCGCCTTCTGCTGCCACTAATAAAGGTTAGCTGTTCCGTTAGGTAGACCAGTATCCTCTGGGGACCAACTACTATCTTATTAAGTTATAAATACATTTAATGACTTTAGTACCGGTTTCTAATTTCGGAATATGAGCAAGAAAAAAAAAATAGACTCATAATCTCTAGACTCTAAGTAAAAAAAAAAAAAAAGCCACTATTTTTCCCCCAACCATATAGTTACAAAGCTGCATGTGAGTTCCCTAGTTTATACAGATTTCACATACTGCTTTCAAAGGCGAGCTCAAAACTCACCTGAAGTGGCATCCAGTTACTTAGAAGGCTTGTTGGGGAGAAATAAAAAGATTATAAAATCAAATTGGTTTTGAATTAGTTCAGAAAAAGACAGACGTCTCTCCATACCCATTCCCCTTTCTGCTTTCTCCTAAATGGGGGTGTGTATGTGCCATGGTCCACCTCCATTCATTGATCTCTAAACAGAGCCTGACTGGGTGTTTTTCAAAGGCACCCAAGAGAGTGGGTGGGTGAGAAGGGCACACAACTCTCCTCCCTCTTTTTCTCAGAGCATTATTTATCGACAATAAAGAACTGTTAGGGCAAGTTCAAGCTTACCTCATTTCCTGTGGCTGACCTGCTCAGCGGTCCACTGATTTCGGGCCAATTCTTGAGCGGTGTGACCCCTGAGATGCCTTAGGCAGGCAGCATGTCTTCAGGAATACGTTGGGGGCTTTGGTGGGGAGCCGCCCGGCCTTGACTGTGAGGGAAACTATAGCCACCACACAGGTGTGACATGCTTCATCTGGGCAGCACCCCTCACATCTCACCTGTTTCTGCTTCCAAATATAGCCGAGTCATTGGCTGTGTGGCTGGCTCCTTTCTTCTGGGCGCACCTCAGCGGCCTCCTCGCCTACAAGAGCCTGGAGCCACCTGCTTCCTAGGTGAGCCGGACTGCAGGGAATCAGAACCTCAGCAGGGTTCCCCAAGAGGAGAGGCTGGTGGGGTCACCATGACCACAGGGCTCAGGGCGGAGCAGCCCCCCTGTGAATGTCTGCCAGACCTATTTGTCCTATTTGCCTTCCTCAAGATCGGCAGAGCTGGCGGAGGCGAATTGTGGCTGGCTTTAAGATCAGACGCGGGGAGGGGAAACCCTCACAACAAACAGTGGGAACAGAAGGTTTGTGTGGGAAGATGGCTCCGTTTGGGCTAAAACAAGCAGTGTCTCTGGTAATGAGCTGTTGTTAGGAAACACGTGGGGCCTGGGTGCAGGCAGAATGCTCAGGAGCACTGGGCGGCTGCTTCCCCAAGGGGTTTTTGGGAGGAATAGAAGAAAAGGGTAGGAGGCAAATCAAGGTGACCGAATGTGGGCCTGGCCTGTTAAGGCCCAAACATAGAACTGAGCACCTGCAACACACCTGGGAGGCTGTAAGCATGGCAGCACTGCAGGGGGGAAAGCCAGATTCATGTTTTTCTGTTGGACTAGGGATAAGTCCTCCCACCCCTGAACCTCTCAGGTTAACTTTGGTATTCCTGAGTCACCCGAGTTTGACACCAAAGCCCCAGCCAGGCTCACAGGCATTTGTTAACGCGACCATTGACCCAGGGCATGGTTTGTGTCTGCCTACAGGGTGTGCAGGGAGCTGACCATAGGCAGGCCCAACCCTCAGCCAGGACAGAAGATGGAGGGCAGCACACCCCGAGTGGGTGGCAGGTGTGTGCCCAGCAGAAGGGCCTATCATGGTGCCATTTCTGCCTACACCGGGACGAAAGCCACTGGGGTGTGAACCTCCTTTCATCCACTCATCTCTTTCCAATCTCTTGTGGATTCTGAGTGGAAGCAAGAGGAAGACGGATACACTGAGCCTAGCTGAGAAACACAAGGTGGGAGGGGTCTGAGGGTACCATGAGAATATCTGACACTCAAAAATACCGAAGGCCTGAGAGAGAGCTGTGCGGATGAGGCTTCGTGGGCCGAGCGTGGGCTGTGTCTCAGGCACTGGGGTCCATCCCTGGCATCATGTGGTACCCTGAGTACTGCATCAATCAGCTCCACTTCTGGCCAAGGGAACCCATAGCCCCTTGGATCAAAGTGTAGCATTTGCTGATCAAAGATCCACACTCTTGTCTTTTTCCTCAGGGATCAGAAGTCAAAATGCAAACAAAGACACGTGGCCACATATATAAAGTGAAGAACCAAAATGTTTACAAAGTTGACAGGTAACATTTATTAAAACATGTCATACAAAAGGGCATGGTCTCTTCTATAAGAAGAAAATAGGAAACAGTAACATCCAGTCAAGTAAAACCATGCTGTACACGGAAGACAGCAAGAGAGAAAGACGAAACGAGTCGAGTCGAGTCGACTTGTGCACAGGCAGAACATTTCACCAAAATGTCAATAAGATATGCACCTAGTAATAATCTGTTTATCATCAAATGATTCTGTGACCTGAGGGTCACCTGACTTGCATAAATAAAGTGATTCTCTGGCAGAAACATTGGGAACCCCCTCAGAGGAAAGATGGCGGCAGCAGTGGACAGTATGACACAGGCTTTTCAAGCAAAACTGAAAACATAAAAGGCAGGAGGTCACATTGGCAAAATGTGTTCCAGCATCTTCCCACAGGGCACTCTCAGTAGGGAGCAGAACAAAGAAACATGTACCTTGGAATATGTAGTAGTAGCAAAGATATAACCTAAATAAACAAACCCTGGTTTCACCCACAGGAGCAACTGTGGTCACAAAGTTCATGTGGCCCAGCTGCAGGGATGGGTGGGTGGGTGGGAGTTGACCTTGTCAAAGCTGACACGGGGAGACACGGCTCTGCCGCCACTGGCGTCCACATTAGCTCAGAGATGTGTGCAGAGCCTTCCTAGGCAGGCTTTACGATTGGGGTGTGTGTGTGTTAGTGCTGTACCTGCCCTTGGAATAGGGGAGACCCTTTGGGAAAGACCCTCTTCCTCTGAAAGCTGTAGCTAACCAAAGGGACCGGAGCAAAGGGAGAGCTAGAAGTCAGAATCAATGGCAGGGGCTGGGAAGGCTGAGAGGAAAGGCTCCAGCAGTCTGACCTTCCTCTGACGGCGAGACCTACTCTGTATCAAGTGGCTTATGAGGCTGTGCCAATCTCAGCTTAAAGACCCCATGGAAGTACTAGTATGAAACACCACAGCGGTGCCTTGGAGCCCTTTCCCAGTGGGACTGAAGAAGCATGGGTCACACTCAGCAGGGGACATGTATCTTGGTTCTAGGCCACCCACATGATCCCTGAAAGACTATCTGGAAGATAATTTAGCAGAACAAAAGGGACATCACTGCTTTAGTACTAAAATTAGTGGGAGCAATACAAATTTCTCCCCACACTTAACAGGCTAGGCTCATACCTAAAACCCACTGGCTTCTTACAGAAGAAAAAGAGAAGGAGCAATTGAGCTTGATTATACAGTCCCCTCTATACACTTCAGGTACACAGAGGAAAGGGACTGTTAACTAGTAAAGTCTCAACACTTACGAGGATATTAAGGTGGCAAACAACCAAGAGGTAATATCTAGTTTCTAGGTTAAAAATCAATATATATATATATATATTTATATTTATAATAAAGTTTTAAATACAAAGTGCTTATATATATATATATCAAGAATGATACAGTGTTAATGAAGAGATCCCTGTTTTGTAATATTGATTACAAGAGTTAACTGGTAAGTTAAGTATTTGCTTTCCCTTTTCCAGACAGTTTTCATTCACTGAACAAGTAAAAAGCCTTGTCTGGTAGGAACTCGAGGATCAGAGGCCTTTGCCAGCAATGTCAATCACATCAGAGCAAAGCCAAACTTTTAAAACAAAATTTTACCCCTAATCCAAAAGCTATTCTTATTTAAGGGGAAAAAAAGTTATCATTCAGAACTAACAGGTCAGTATATTTATGGAAAAATTGACAGATAGTAGCACCCTGTCCTACCCTGGTAATATAGTATTTCAAGGTATATTACATAGCTTAAAAAGGATCCTGAATATATGCTTTCTTTTGAACCTCAAATGGTGTGATGGGCAGAAAAGGTCTCAGAATTGCTGCTTTTCTGGTACAGCCATATGGACTTGTATGAATGCATATGAATGCAGCTTCAGCTATGATTTGGGAGCAGGAGTCCATGAATCTGTAGGCTCCTTTCTAAAAGTATCTCTCTCCCTAACCCCCTGAAAAACATTCCACGCCAAGACTTGGCAGGATTTGTTTCAGTTTACCCCTCCCCCTCTAAAAAAAAACATCTCCCATACCAGTGTATTTTCAAGAATCTTGTTCTTGGGCATTTTTTTTTTTTTTTTTTTTTTTTTTAATTTCCTTCTCAAGTATATAACTTGTCACTCAAAAGTTCTGCTACTGGGCAACTCTTGCTCAGACAGAGTCACTGTAGCACCCAAAGTAACCTGACATTTCATAGGTAATTCAGCCTCGACTTTTCTGGCTCTTTCCCACTGTGGTCAGCAACTGACTGACCTCTTTGGAAAGCAGCATGACCCAAGCTGGCAAAGGTGCCATGTTCACTCTCATGGCAGGGCAGGCCAGACCCCTCCACTAGCCACTAGGCCGGTCCCACTGTGCAGATGCTATCATTCACAAAGAAGGTTTAGGAAAGCACCCCAGTTATTAGAAAGACCCCCTCCCTTGAGCCCTAGAGCACGCCAACCAGTTACATTTGTTTAAACTAAATGTTAGAACTAAAATACAAAAAAAAAAACCTCTGCCTTATCAGCATTGGGACAGTGGCAGCTGACAGAAATGGAAGCTTGTACCATTCACTGTTTTCATAGTTAGAATGTCATGCTCTTAGTGGCACCACAGTTTTAATTAAAAAGAAAAACTTTTATATATATATATTTTGTTTTTTGGGTCACACCGGCTTTGCTCAGGGGTTACTCCTGGCTCTACGCTCAGAAATCGCACCTGGCCGACTCAGGGGACCATGTGGGATGTCAGAATTCGAACTGCTGACCTTCTAAATGAAAGGCAAGCGCCTTACCTCCATGATATCTCTCCGGCCCCAAAAAGGAAAAAAAAAACCTTTTAGAAAGAATAAAACCAGCAAGTGAGCTTGGTTAATTAACTTCGCATCTAAGGGATCACATTATTTGTAGCTTTTACATAAGTAGCTTTGCATTCAGGGAAGCAGCTGTCAAATTGTTTTTTTTTATCATCTAAGTAATCTTTAGTAAGAGCAAAATAAAATTTCAACATGATCTTGTAAGAGATGAGAAATTGCTGCCACCTCAAATGGAAGAGGCTAACTGGAGTTCAGTTCCCAGGTATCTCTAGAACCAAGTCTGCCTGTGCGACCTCAGTGGGCCCGAAGACTGGCCTTGCCTTTTGGGAGGTGGGTTACTGGCCCCCATTAGCCACTTCAGGCCAGAACTGGAACAAACAGATTTATGGGATTAGATTTTTTAATTGGCCTACTTAGAGCTGGTCTTTCCGAAATATCTTCCTTTACTTTTTTTTAGGCTTCTCTTATAATAGCAAGTAGCACGCATCATCTGTGCCCAGATTTGCATAATTACCATAGTTTATTTTTGTGCCTGCCACTCAAGGGCCAGACCCTATTTTTAGTTCGCCTCAGTTGTATTCTGCTCAGCCTTTGCAGCTTCGTAGGACTTGGTACAAGAAGTTACGTGCCTGTGGAAACTGTCCCTCCACATAAATCTCTTTGCACAGATATTACACTCATAGGGCTTGATGCCCGTGTGAATTTTCATGTGGCCCACAAGATGATGCTTCATCTTGAATTTTTTCCCACAGACACCACAGCCATAGGGCCGGAGACCGAGGTGCATGCTCATGTGTCGATCTCGCTGGCTCTTGTGAGTAAAACTCTTCCCACACTGACACGGATAGAGCTTGTCACTGGCTGAGAAACCCAAGTGAGAAGCTTCTTCTTTGATCCCAGCTACCATTTCGATGTTCTCGCTGTAGCCAGCAGCGAGGGCGGCCTCCTGCCTGTGGCCAAGGACATTCCCCTCTGACCGTTCTCCAGAAAACTCTTCCATGGAAGAGCCATAGAAATCCACCTGTTCGTCATAGTTGCTCTCGTCTGCCTGCTCATCAAACTCTGCTTCCACCTTCTTTTCCCCGATGTGGAAGTCTTCCTCCACCCCGGAAGGCTGGATGGAGTGCTCCGTCTGCATGGTGTTGATGGACTCGGTGACCTGGTGCTCGTCGTAGGGAGCGTGCACGTCCATGCCCTCACACGCCTGCTCAAAGCGCTCGGGCTTCACATGAATCCAACGCTTGTGTGCCATTATGCTGGGCTTGCTGTACAGGGGCCGGGTGTAGTGGAACTCGGCACTGTCGCTGGCTGCCTCCTCCCCATCCTGGCTTGCCATCTCTGTGCTCAGTCGGTCGTGCTCAGTGGAGGAGTTACTGGGGAGGTACTCGTGTTCGGTGAGTTGAGATGACAGCTCGTCTTTGGTGCTTTCCTCTTCGTTCTCTCCATCCCTCAGTTCCTGGGTCTTGGGGAAGTCCGAATGGCCCCCAGAGCCCAACTCAAAGCTCTCCACCAGGCCATTGTAACTGCTGCTGCTGGGAGACTGGTGGTCGCTGCCATGATTAAGCTTCTGACAGAGCACAGTGGGATTCCCCTCTAATACCTCTGTGCATTTGTCCACCACATGCCACATCTGGAGGAAGCTTGCAGCTGTTAGATAACTAACAATTTCGGGAGCCGGCATTACCAGACGTCCTGTGTAACTAGAAAGAAGAATGTTCTCAAATACCCTTGGGTTCATCACATCAGGCAAAACAATCCTCCTGCTGTTCTTCAGGAGTACTTGGTCACAAAAGTAGGGTGAACTGGCAGCAAGAACAGCCTTGTGTGCCCGGAAAATGTGGCCTTGGACAACAATGGAGACATCACATAATTGTCCTTGCTGACGCTGCTGGTTTAGTTTCTGCAAAATGGTGCTGGAAAAATCAGGAAATTCTACTCGAAAAGAGTTTGTTCCAGGCTCCATTTCATCACAAATCTTATTCAGTGCTACAAAAAAAGAAAAAAAAAAAGGACAATTAGTATTGCTTCCAGCCCAAAGACAAACTCATTTTCATCAAGTCAACTGAGAGAGATTCAGAATTCCACGAAGTCATCTTGTCTAGTGGGTGGAACCTTCACTTTCAAAGCCAGGCTTGCAGAGGAATATGTCACAAGGAGGGACCAGCCACCACACTTTTAAGAGATTAACTCTTGATTTTGTCTGTGTGTGAGTGAGTGAAAGAAAAGAATCCACAGAGATTAGACTGTAAACTGTAAAACCCCACACGTAAAACCAACATTTCTAGTTAAACACAATGCCTACCAACAATGAGAGAATTCTGATTTCCAAAATGATAGAAAGTCTGCAGGGGATGTAGTTCAACAGTAGAGCATATGCTTCCTATGTATGAAGTGCAGGGTGGGATCCTTCAATACAGACACGGTTTTGTTTTTTGGAGGGGATCTGAAGCAGTGCTTAGATAGCTGGGGGAGGGGCGGTGCACACTCCTAGCAATAAGCAGATGTGTTGTGCAGGCCTGACAGCTTAGTTAGTGTCTGAACCAGGTGTGGTGTTGGGGTCAAAGGTCTATACCAAGATGTGGGGGGGGGGCGGGGGTGGGAAATAACACGTAATGCAGGAATTGAGCCTCGGGGCTAGCAAAAGAAAAACAAATACTCGGGTTTTTTGGGTTCTCTCCCCAGCCCTGACACAATCAGAAAGAAAATTTGTTTTTACTCTATTTAAACATGGCTGTTTACAAAGTTGCTCATCATATAGTTGTTTTCTGGCATTCCATGTTCCAAGACCAATTCCACAACTGGTGTAATATTTCCTCGACCATCGTCCCCCTTTTCCCACCCCACCCCCCAAGCCTGCACCCTCAGCAGACACAAAATACTTTGCTTTATATCACCAGTTACAGCTATATAATAATGAAATTATCAAAAAAATTTCAGTAAGAGGAAATCTGTGAAAATCATTATATCTCACAATAGGGTCATTAAGTCATTGTCAGAAGGTATATTAAGCTGCTTTGTTACTAGCTGAGCATTCAGTGTTATTTGGGTTGGTTTGTTGACTTTTGGTGGCTTCTATTCGACTTTGACATTTTTTTTTTTTTTTTTGGTTTTTGGGTCACACCCGGCGGTGTTCAGGGGTTATTCCTGGCTGTCTGCTCAGAAATAGCTCCTGGCAGGTACGGGGGACCATATGGGACACCAGGATTCGAAACAATCACCTTTGGTCCTGGATTGGCTGCTTGCAAGGCAAACGCCGCTGTGCTATCTCTCCGGGCCCCCGACTTCGACATCTTAAGTTGGTGTGTTGCTACTGAAACGTCAAAATTAAAAATTTTGGAGATGTGGCAATGCTGCAGGAATTCCAGGATCAGTGAAGCTGAGCTGATGAGCTTGACAAGGCAGCAGCCATGGGACATATCAGTGGCTGCCCAGACAGGATTTTTAGAGGACAGGAGGGAGCTCCCCAAGCAGTGCTCATGAGGACCAAGGGCTCCTCTTAGCAATTCTCAGCCAATTGGCAGGTGGGCAAGGGCCCACCCTGAAGTACTTGAGGAACAAATGGTACCAGGGATGGAGCCGGGGTCAGTTACATGCAAAAGCATGCACCTTAACCCCAGTGCTATCTCTGGCTTGGACATAAACTTTTAAAAGGCCTTAGACTCGTTTGCCACACTGGAGTAAAGGAATAAGGATGGAATTGTGGAAAGAAGAGAAAACACATGAAAGTTAACATTAGGAAACAAAGAGAGGACATTAGCAAGAATCACAAGTTTAGTGGTAGGGGCTGGAGGGGAACCCACACCTTTCATCCCTTAGCTGCAGGGGGTACTCACTCCCTGTGGACTTCTCTACTTGCTCTCCACCCTTAGTCCTTAGGAATTTCTGATATGATTAAGAATAAAATAGTAAAATAGGAAGGGAGGTATTCTATCTGAAAGAAGGTAGTAAATATTATTATTGTTACTAAACAAACTCGGTTTGCACTTAAACGTTGAAACGGGCCAGACAGAGCAGTGGCGCAAGCGGTAAGGCATCTGCCTGGCCTGTGCTAGACTAGGATGGACCAAGGTTTGATGCCCTGGCATCCCATATGGTCCCCCAAGCCAGGAGCGATTTCTGAGTGCACAGCCAGAAGTAACCCCTGAGCATTACCAGGTGTGGCCGGAAACAAAACAAAACGAAGAAACAAACAAACAAAAAGAAAAGAAACAGGGGCCAGAGAGATATCACAGCAGTAGGTAGGGCGTTTGCCTTGCAAGCAGCCAATTCAGGATAGATGGTAGTTCGAATCCCAGCATCCCAAATGATCCCCTGAGCCTGCCAGTAGCGATTTATTTTTTGAGCACAGAACCAGGAGTAACCCCTGAGCACCGCCGAGTGTGACCCAAAAACAAAAACAAAAAAGAGGGCCAGAGACATAATATAGTGGATTTGGCACTTGCCTTGCAGGCAGCCAACCTGGGATCCGGATTCCTACCAGCAGTGTGATTCCCGAGTTCCCAGGTTGTATGCTGTGCTAAATAGCCACATATGAGTGTGCCAAGGTGTGCAGAAATGGCTGATAATAGAAACAAACACAAGCCAAACCACCCAACAGACCCATTCCACACAAGACTTAGTCACAGATTGGGCATGGTATTCTGAAGCAATGGATATGGCATTGTGTGTGGCAGAGCAAAAAGTAAACCCTGACTACCGACAGGTGTGGCCCCAAAACAAAACAAAGAATAAGGAACCCTAATGGAAACATAGCAATAGTACAGTGGGGTATGGAGTGTGCTTTGCAGAGCTGACCCAGGTTCTAACTGAGGCCCCAGATACCCCAAGCATTATCTGAAATGACCTCTGGACACAGAGTCAGGAAGAAACCCCTAGCACAGGTGGGTGTGCCCCTCCAAATAAGAAGGTGGACCTGTATAGCTACTGTAAATACTTTGGAAGAGTCAGAACCTCAGCATTGGGGACAACTGCTATCAACATCAGCGAGGTGAACTAGAGCCTCACTGAATGAGGTGAAATAGTGAACTAGAGCCCAAGCTTCTTTGTTCTCAATACGTTAAAACAAACCAAAAAGTCCAACAGGTTTATCTGTGCTCTTCGTCACCTGACACCTCAACATCGATGAACACAAGGTCAGGTAATAAGGGCCAGGTAACAGAATCAAACAAACCAAAAGCCATCTAAGAAAGAAAGAAAGACAGGGAGAGATGCCGGGAAGAAACCAGTATCTCCTGAGTCATTACTAGGTTGAGGAGCTGGGATTCCCCCATGCACCCTCCCCACGAATTCTTCCTGATGACTCAGCCAATGTAGGGGCAGCCATTCTGAAGGTCAGCTATAATTTTCCCAAGGCTTTTTATTAGGGTGGGATTTTAATCTAAGACTGCCTGACTGGAATAGCTATGGCCCTTTTCTTACATCAATCCACCTCTTCTAATGTCCACCTAGGACTGTAATTATAGAGAGGTAAGGTGAAATACTTAGAATAGGGGCCGGAGAGATAGCATGGAGGTAAGGCGTTTGCCTTTCATGCAGGAGGTCATCGGTTCGAATCCCGGCGCCCCATATGGTCCCCCGTGCCTGCCAGGAGCAATTTCTGAGCCTGGAGCCAGGAATAACCCCTGAGCACTGCCGGATGTGACCCAAAAACCACACACACACACAAAAAAAAAAAAAAAAAAAAAGAAATATTTAGAATAGTGTGCTAACTTATTTCGTGATGCCTCTTAAAACATTTAATAACAATTCAAGGGCAAGAGTGTGATCAAGTGGTAGAAGACATTCCTTGCATGCACAAGATTCTGGCTAGGACCCCAGAATCAGGTTCGATCCCAGTACTCCCAACCTCCATCCAACCTACCGCCCCAATTGAAACAGAAATAGACCAGGGAACAAATTCTACCAGTAATTTCAAAAGGCAAAGTGAGCTATATACAAGTACAGTCCAGAGACTTGTCAATTCTGAGAACTGTATATGGCTAAACACTTCCTGTTAAATATCACTGCACATTTTTTAAAACTGTTAGGTAGAGAGAGGGAAATAAATTTAATAAAACACACATTAAAAAAACAACAACCACTTTTCCACCAGTTATCGTTTACTACCTCTACCCCCAATGGGCAGTGTTAAGGATTGATTTCTGGCTCTGCAATCAGGGATCACTCCTGGAGGGAATCAGAGGACCACATGGGATTCCAGGGAACAAATCCAGATGGGTCTCAAAGCAAGACAAATGCCTTACCTGCTATACTATCTCTCCAGTCCTTCAAGGAAATCATGTTTAACAAGACCTTAAATCATAAAATGAGACACACTTTAAGTACAAAGAGATTGAAAGTCAGTAATAGAAAAATAATTTTTGCCACACCCGCTGGCACACAGGGGTTTCTCCTGGCAGGTTCGGGGGACCATATGGGATTCTGAGGATCAAACTCAGGTCAGCCGTGTGCAAAGCAAATGCCCTACCCACTGCACTATTGTCAGGCCCAGAAAAAAATTCTTTGCAAAAGGAAGACAAGAGAGCTATGATGCCTCTATGTAATCAGACAAAATAGATTTTAAGTCAAAAGGTTATTATTTTAAAAGTCCAATCATTATCAACATGAAGGTACCTAACAAGAGGTAAAATATAAGAAGCAGGGGGCCGGGCGGTGGCGCTAAAGGTAAGGTGCCTGCCTTGCCTGCGCTAGCCTTGGACGGACCGCGGTTCGATCCCCAGGTGTCCCATATGGTCCCCCAAGCCAGGAGCAACTTCTGAGCACATAGCCAGGTGTAACCCCTGAGCGTTACCGGGTGTGGCCCAAAAACAAAAAAACAAACAAACAAAAAAAAAATATATATATAAGAAGCAAAAATAGGAGCAAAGGAATCTGGAGAAATAATGCATTGGGTGGCGTGCTAGTCCTATACGTAGCCCACCTGATTCAATTCCTGGCACCCCATATGGTCCCGAGCCTCACAAGGATGAACCCCTGAGGACTGCCAGGAGCGGATCCTTGAGCACTAAGCCAGGAGTAAGCCCTGAGCACCACCACATGTGGCCCCAAAACAAAACAACAAAAATTAAGGAGTAACAGGAACAAAATTGAAGAATGAAACTTCTCTATAGTATGAGAAAGGATCCTACCTCACTATCAATGGAAGGGGGGGGAGGCCTCAGATCAAGGCTCAGTATAAATGCCCCCACACTGGCAGTGAACACCGTCATTGGGAGCCTATTACCCCAACGAAGAAAATTAAACAGATCTATAAGGAGAGAACCTAAACAACATTACCAATCAGCTCTATCTAACAGACAAATACAGATTTCTTCATTCCAGTCCATATGAAACATTCTTCAGTTTTGAACTCAACAAGTCTCAATAAAGACTGAAAACACAAGTATTTTTTCTACTCACACACACACAAAAAGAAACTTAAAAGAACCCAACATAACAGGAAATCACAGAATAAGGTGAAAAATTAAGCAACAAACTCTTCATTTGCAAGTAAGGACAAGTAAAAAAGTACATTAAAATGAAAACAACATAACAAAATGTATAGAATGAAGCAAAAGCAATGTTCAGGGGCCAAAGAGATAGCACAATGGTAGGGCGTTAGCCTTGCACGCAGCCGGTCCAGGATGGACGGTGGTTCAAATATGGTCCCCATGCCTCCCAGGAGTGATTTCTGAGCGCAGAGCCAGGAGTAACTGCTGAGCGCCACTGGGTGTGACCCAAAAAAAACCCAAAACAAAACAAAACAAAAGCAATGTTCAGAGAAAAGTTCAGAGCTTATAAACATGTACACAAGAAATAGAAAGACAGGGCTAGAGTGTCCAGGGGTTAAGGCACAGACCTTGTAAGCAACCAGCCCATCTGATCATAGAACATTACAGACCAATCCCTGCTAGACCTAGATGTCTAGGTCTAGGTCACTTAGAGTGACACCACCTGATGAGCCCCTGAAATGAATCTCTCTGACTCAGCTAGGTGGAGGAATTGCTGGGAGGAGCTCCCAGGCCTCCTGAGTATGTACCACTTAGGAGGCCACCAATAAAGGTGGAAGAGGCTCCAATAAAGACCAAAACCAAAGATAGTAAAGGAACTAGCCATGCATGAAATGGATCCTTGTTTGATCCCCAGTACCACCTAGTGTCCCGAAACAAGTAACCAGGAGTGACTCCTACATACAGAGCCAGAAGTAGCCCTTGAACTCTGCTGGCTGACTCAACCTACCCTCTTCCTCTCCCCTGAAAGCTCTCCAGGGATCGGAGACAATGGAGGCACTGGGCACACACAATAGAATGGTCTCTTTAGTAGTGTTAGGAGTGAGACCCTAGCACCAAAATCACATAAAATCCCCCAGGACCCCCATATTTCTGATTATTCACTCACTCTGTTTCCATAACTAGTTCGATAAGCCAAGAGCCTGGGGGAAGAGATGGCCCTTTGATGCTCATGTACACTACCTTCCACCTCAAAGTAATCACTCATCTGGAAGTTCGCCTGATCTGTTCATTCTAAAGGTATTAAATGTGGAGTTTATTAATATGCAACTCATTTCTCTCAGGAAGTCATGGAGAGGGACTTAAGGTTCCAGCTCCAACTGGGTCTTTCTGGCAACCTTTCATTCCATCTGGCTGCTATCTAGAGACCCACCTAAATTGGTGTAAGTGTCCATTATGGCATATAAAAATTCCAATATAGGGGCCGGGCGGTGGCGCTAAAGGTAAGGTGCCTGCCTTGCCTGCGCTAGCCTTGGACGGACCAGACCGTGGTTCGATCCCCCGGTGTCCCATATGGTCCCCCAAGCCAGGAGCAACTTCTGAGCGCATAGCCAGGAGTAATCCCTGAGCGTCAACGGGTGTGGCCCAAAAACCAAAAAAAAAAAAAAAAAAAAAAAAATTCCAATATAAATTCTCAAGTTAAAAAAAGAGGAATCGTGAATAACAAAAGGCTTATCACTCAGAGGAGTCTAAGAATTAGAGCTTTGTGCCAAGAGCAAACACATTTTTTTACTATACCACAAATACTTCAGCAGCATGCTGAAAGGAATATACTCCATGACTAAGTGGGATTTCTTCCTGGAATGCAAGAATAGTTCAGCATATGAAAATCAATAATCTATAGCATATAATTATATACACAGAAATCCCACAGGCCACAAGTGCTTAAACACACACACACACACACACACACACACCAGCTAGTTTCTATACAATTTAACAACGATAATCACTTGTAAAGTAGAGGGGGTATTGGTAGGGAGATAGGGAGATTTCTAAAATATTAAAGAAATGTTGCCATCTAATGTTTATCACTTGGAAGGGGAGACAAAAACCTACACCCATTATTGAAAAACAAAGTCTGATTGAAGTCCCACCAAAAATAAAAATTACACACACACACACACACACACACACACACACACACACACACACACACACACACACACACACACACACGCAATTTAGAAGGGACCTCATAATACTCTAGTTAAATATAGCTTGTCGCTATAAATTTTGGTGTCACCAGAATAAAAAGGAAGACTTGAGGACAGCATGTAATTCTTCCCTTATACCACATACTACCCAAAATAATCGAAAAAACATGGTAATATTGGCTCAGGTCCTAGAAACTAAGGAATAGTTTCTACAGACCACAGAGTAGAACTAAAGGCCCAGTATCAATGGAGTCAGACCAAAGAGAGACAAGCCCCTCAAACTCTCCCTAGTCCAGCAGGCAATCCTGGCACAGCAGCATCAATGCCAGCAAAGGAAGCATTAGGAAAGCCTGGAGTTGAAGGCTGGGAGGGCAAAGGGTCAGGTTGCAACATTCAGTGGTGCCTGCACTAGGATACCAAAGGTTGCATGTTGCCTCAACAGGAATTAAAAAAAAAAAAAAAAAAAAAAAAAAGATACAAGAGCTTGGGAGGCAGTTCAACGGCTAGAGAGCCTGCTTTGTTAGCAAAGGCACAGATTTGAACCATGGAACCCTATGGGTCCTGACAACCACCACCAGGGAGCAATCGCCTGAACATAGTGCAGGGAGCAGCATTGTTCCCAAACCAAAAAAAAAAAAAAAAAGACCCTTGATGTGAGAGGGTGGGATTCAATTACCATCTCAAGAGACAAAGATAATGCATCTTGCCAGCTGGACCAATGCATAAAACAAGGGCCCAGTAACCCAATTTCCCCAACACTGAAAAATCCACAGATTTCAAGCTTTCCAGGCCCCCAGTCCCAGTCATTGTTCTCTGTGAATATCCGGGAAGGAGTAAACATCTGATTCTCTCAGCATTCAGGCATACAATGGAGGGTCCCCAAACAACTCGCTCCACAAAAGGGCTGACCCAACTAAACTGGTTGCCTCTAAAGCATTACTATATTTAAGAATAATTTAAAAGCTTTGGTTTGTAGGTGTTGAGGCCCAGTGGATAGAGGGCACTTGCCTTTTACACAAAGGATCTGGGATCAATCTGCAGAACCACCTATGATCTCCAGAGCCCAGTCAGAGTGATCTCTGAGCACCGAGTCGAGTAAGCCATGAGTACGAGTACCACCACGTATGGCCCCAGAACAAAGTAATGTTTTTGGTTTGTAAATTATTTTGTAACAAAACAGAAAATTGCAATACATAAGCAAATGTATTCATTTACTCATTTCTGGCCCACATTTGCAGGGCTGGGGTCTACTCCTGGAAGAGACCAGAGAACTATGTTGTACTAGGATCCGAATCAGGGCTCTTTGTACACTCTGTGCTCTCTGTACTTTTGTCTTTTGAGCTATTTCCCCAGTTCCTGAGGAATAATTTTCTGACCTACAAAACTGAGGGCAAGATCCCAGAATATAGCCCTGTTACCAGCAGAAAGCATCTCAGAGGCTCACCCAGTGACATTCTCCAGGAAAATAACCTGTGTGTCCTTCCCTATGAAAGGGAGAAGGGAAAAGCCACTTGAAAGGGGAAGCCAAACAGCCCAGGTAAAGGCTGATTTTGAGTATATTCCCCTTTAGTTTTTGGGACACACCTTGTGATGCTCAGGGTTTACTCCTGGATCAGTACACAGGGATTGTTGTCATACACCTGTAAAAGCACGTTTCCCTTTTCCTTTCAGCTTTCTAAGTTGATTAGGACAAGTACCCTTAATTATGTCCACTCTGACCCTCAGGTGATTTATGTTAAATCACTGGTTAATACAAGTGGCAGGGAAAGCGGAAGCTAGATGCCTGGCTGGTTCAGGAAGATCCAAGAGGCTGCTCAATAACCCTGATCAAAATGCTTTCTCCCGTGACTCTGTCTAGTTTCTTGTGCACTAATCCTTGCTACTGACCCGTCCATTCCAGGGTCGCCACAAATACAAACACAGTGAATATCATGAACTACAGGCAGCAGCCATCAATTCACAGGAAACCAGCCAATTAGAAGGGAGGGCTGGAAGGTCCAGCTCACTACATGAAGCTCACCACAAAGAGTGATGAGTGTTGTTAGAGAATTGACTAATTGAGAACTATCATAACAATGTGAATGAACAAGGGAAGTAGAAGCCTGTCTAGAGTACAGGCGGGGGTGAGGTGTGGAGGAGAGAGATCTGGGACAATGGTGATGGGAATGTTGCACTGGTGAAGGGTGGTGTTCTTTGCATGACTGAAACCCAACTACAATCATATTTGTAATCAAGCAGTTTAAATAAAGACATATTTTTTTAAAAAAAGAAAAAACCAGCCAACCAGAGAGCCCCAGAATTTCCTCCATAAGGGATCACTCTTGGCAGGACTTGAAAGAGCATAAGGGTGTTGGGGACTGAATTTGGACTGGCTGCATGCAAAACAAGCAAGCACTATACCCACTGTACTACTTCTCCAGCCCCAAGTTTGAGTTTTGGCAGGGAAAGGACTAAAAACTGTAATGACATGTTAAGAGATACGTTCAGTAAAGAGAATCTGTTGAAGGACTAAAACCAGAAGTCTGAATTAGTGGCTACAGATAAGATGTCACAAGTATACTTTGAAAAACAGAGAATGGATAGATAATATGAAATGAATCAGGTCTAAGAATTTCTTGCACTCCAGCAAAAAAGAAAGATGACTCCCTTTGAGTCATCTTTTGGGCCTGACTCTAGTTCTGGGGATCAAATTAGGTCAGCTACATGCAAGTGTCTTTCCCCCTGTTCAATCTCTTAGGCCCTTCATTTTTCTGAACAGCTTTATCGAGACAATTCAAATGCAACGAAGAGATGCAAGTCAACGGACCAATGACAAATTAAGTACCCATCACAAAAATATGTTAGAATTTTGTACCCCTAAAAATCCAATTAAGGATTCTCCTTCTTCTTGTGCTTCCTAGAAGTGACCAAACTTGTCTTTGCCCATCCTCGTCTGGACGTTTTATGTAAGTGAAAGCATGTAAGTCGTGGCCTTTTTGCACCTGGTTTTCAAGGTTCAGCCATATTGTGAGTACTTCATTTTTATTACCAAAGAGAATGGCATACTACAATAATACACAATATATAATCATGAGCTAATATTCCTAATTATCCAATGCCACACTTAATTTATCTGGTCTTCGGTGATGACATTTGGTGGTTTCCAGTTTGGGGCTGTTACAGATATTCATATAAAAGTTTTTGGTTTTTTTTCAGGAGAGGGGATCACACCCAGTGATACTTTGGAGTCACTCCTGGCTCTGCATTCAGGGATCATTCCTGGTGTTGCTCTGGGAACCATGAGATGCCACAATCATCTGCTGTGTGCAACCTGCTGTACTCTCAATACTCATGTCATGTTTTATTTGTAGACATCATATGAGCTTGCTTTATAGGGGCATATGACTAGGAGTAAAACTGTTGAGTTACAAGGTAGATCTTGATATGTGGAGAGGGAACTTCCTTCCAGGTGGTGGTTGGGGATCCTGGGGGCCACTCCTAGTGACTCTGGGCTAACTAAGGGGTTCAATGTGAGAGCTCAAGAATATGGTGTTGCTCAGGCCTTTCAGTGTTGGAGACCATTTGGGCCACCCCCAGTGACGATCGGTGAGTGTGAGGATAGGGAGCAAATTAGTGCTGGTAATTGAACTGGGATGAGGCAGATGTAAGGCATGCTACCTAATACATGCATTATCTTCCCAGCCCTGTAGTAACTTTTAAATTTTGGGGGTGGGTGGGGATAGGAATGGCCTACACCTCACATACTAGGGATCACTGTGCTCACGGATCGATCATAGGGTAGCAGAGAACAAACCTTTAGAATGTCTCTCCAGCTTTAACATTCCTAAGAGTAGCTAGCTGCACTATTTCTATTATTTTTTTTTTTTTGCCATACCTGGAAGGGTTAATGGGACCATATATTGTGCCAGGGACCAAGCACAGGTTGGTCACATGCAAGGCAAGTGCCTTACTCACTGTACTGTCTCTTGCCCATCCACCTGCAATGCTCTAATCTATATCTGCCCAAAGGAGTGAATCCAGGGACTCACACAAGCAAAGCAAACTCTCTATTGCTGAACTACTTGCCCAGTGCCCCACTGCTTCTTTGTCAGAGGTAGTGACTGTCTGCCTTATCTGGCTTACATTTAAGCCATCCTAATGGAAGTGCTACCTTCCATGGTGTGATTCTGACTTCCATTTCCCCAATGAATAATGATACTGGTATCATTATAATATGAATGATATTTTGCGTGCCAAGCCCAATGGTGCTCAGGGATTGCTCTTGGTGGTACTCCAAAGATCAGTACTGCCTTTGATCTAGCAGCAGCTCCAGCACATAATACATTGTAGCCCTCTGAGATCTCCTGCCCATAACTTCAGATTCTTACTTTGGGTTCTAATGAATCTGAGTATGCAATTAAAAACATTTCCTTAGCTTTATTGTAATTGTAATAACAGGATGACTGGTAAGTGAGGTATTAGTGACCAGAACAATACCTTCCCTTTTGAAACACAGAGTTTACCATTACCACAGTGGAATTTGTCCTGAACTTTTGAACTTTTAAGTAAGGCCTTGAAATGTAATATGTTTTTTATCTGGAAGGAGGACAGCTTGGGGCATACATACCTGGTGGTGTTCAGGGGGCATATGCAGGACCACAATCAAAGCGGGTCAAATGCATGCAAGGAAAGCTCCTTATCCCCTATAGATTTCTCCAGTCCTTAAAATGTGACTTACGGGCTGGAGCAATAATACAGTGGGGAAAAGTGTTTTTTCTTTGCAAGTGGCTGAATTTGATTCCTGGCACCCCACCCCCAACTCCGCCGGGAGTAACCTTGAGCACCAGTATGCCCCCCAAAAACAAAACAAAAATCTGATTTAAAATTTTCCTATCTCTCTTACCCCCCCCCCAAATATTTTAAACTATATAGACATTGACCAAAGTTGGTGTTCTACTGTTTGTTTTATTCAATGTCAGGATCTCACATATTTTGCCATGTGCTCTACCACTGAACCACAACCCCACTTCCACCCACAACTGCCACAACTGGGTTTGGCCCCTAAACCAAAACAGAACAAAACAAAAAGAAGCAAACAAATCTGAAAGTAAGAAGGAGAAAGGTAGAAAACTATTCACTTCAAGAAAATTATTATCTGGGGCCGGAGAGATAGCATGGAGGTAAGGCGTTTGCCTTTCATGCAGGAGGTCATCAGTTCAAATCCGGGCGCCGCATATGGTCCCCCGTGCCTGCCAGGAGCAGGAGCAATTTCTTTTCTTTTTTTTTTTTTTGGTTTTTGGGCCACACCTGGTAATGCTCAGGGGTTACTCCTGGCTATGTGCTCAGAAGTTGCTCCTGGCTTGAGGGACCATATGGGATGCCGGGGGATCCAACCGCGGTCCGTCCAAGGCTAGCGCAGGCAAGGCAGGCACCTTACCTCTAGCGCCACTGCCCGGCCCCAGCCTGGAGCCAGGAATAACCCCTGAGCACTGCCGGGTGTGACCAAAAACCACAAAAAAAAAAAAAAAAAAAAAAAATTATTATCTACACATATCGATTTACTCTCATGTTACAAGTCAGGTAAAAAAAAAAAAGCAACAACATAAGAATGATACAAAACTCACTTTGGCCACAATAAAATTTATTTATTTATTTATTTTGTTTTTGGGTCACACCCAGCAGTGCTCAGGGGTTACTCCTGGCTATGAGCTCAGAAATCGCTCCTGGCAGGTTCGGGGGACCAAATGGGATGCCGGGATTTGAACCACCATCCTTATGCATGCAAGGCAAATGCCTTACCTCTATGCTATCTGTCCAGCCCCCACAATAAAAATTAAAAAAAAAATAAAAAAGAATGATTTAAAGAGGGGCTGGAGCGGTGGTGCAAGCGGTAAGGCGTCTGCCTTGCCTGCACTAGCCTAGGACAGACATCGGTTCGATCCCCTGGCATCCCATATGGTCCCCCAAGCCAGGAGCGATTTCTGAGCGTATAGCCAGAAGTAGCCCCATCACCAGGTATGGCCCAAAAACCAAAAAAAAAAAAAAAAAAAAAAGAATGATACAAAGGGATGGAGCTCAGTGAGAAGAGCCTTTGCCTTGTACATGTGAAGGTCTAGGTTTGATCCCGAGTGCTACAAAAACAAAATAACAAAACTGATCATGATAGCACATATTTAATTGATTTTAAATTGCATAGTTTACATTTTCTTTTTTAATTTCTTTTTGGTTTTTGGGGTCATACCCAGTGGCGCTCAGAGATTACTCCTGGCTCGGTGCTCATATAAGATACTGGGGATTGAATCTGGGTCAATCCTGGGTCAGCCGCATGCAAGGCAAACACCCTCCCCACTGTGCTATCGCTCTGGCTCCATAGTTTAGATTTTCTGCAATCACATTAGGATGGGCAGGTGAAAGCATCACTTCCATCCCTTTATGCTATATCCCCAGTCCTCATCAATGTTTGATATAAGACCAGTGTAGGTCTCAGTAGAGAAAGATGCCTTGCCATCCCTGGCAAAGCAAAACAAAACCAGGAAGCCACAAATACAACTCTGAATTGAAACATTCAGAAGAAACGTCAAGCTTGGGGCCGGGCGGTGGCGCTAAAAGTAAGGTGCCTGCCTTGCCTGCACTAGCCTTGGACGGACCGCGGTTCGATCCCCCGGTGTCCCATATGGTCCCCCAAGCCAGGAGCAACTTCTGAGCACATAGCCAGGAGTAATCCCTGAGCGTTACCGGGTGTGGCCCAAAAACCAAAAAAAAAAAAAAAAAAAAAAAAAAAAAGAAAGAAATGTCAAGCTTCTGTATTTGTTTTGAGGAGCCGAGGAGAGAATCTGGGGCTCCTGCATGCAAAGCATGTGCTCCATTCCTTTGAGCCATCTCCTCAGTCCACACATGTTGCTCAATAAACACTGAAGTCGATTTCTTTTTTCTTTTGGGGGGGGGGCACACCCGGTGGAACTCAAGAGTCTCTCCAGGCTCTGTGCTCAGAAATCACTCCTAGCAGGCTAGGGGAACCATATGAGATGCTGGGGACCATATTAGGGCCTACCAGGGGTCTCAAACTCAATTTACCTGCGGGCCGCAGGAGGCAAAGTCAGGGTGATCCTTGAGTGCAAAGTCAGTAGTAAGCCTTGAACATTGGGGTGTGTAACCCAAAAACAAAAAAAGATTCCTCTAGGGCAGGGCCACAAAATGTTGTACAGAGGGCTGAGTTTGAGACCCCCGGAGAGCATGCAAAGCAAACTTTGTCCCTGCTGTGCTACTGCTTTGTCCTCCCGTTAAGTCAATTTCTTTAACTTAGTTTTTATTACATGCATTGATCACTTTTAAGTGTTTAAGTTGTAAAGCCTAAGTGATGCTAAAATAAATATATATATCACAGCTTAATTGCTGATGCTTTCTTTCTTTGGTGGTGCATAAAATCAAGATTATCTAAGATTCACCATGGTAGTAATTAATCTCCATCTTTGTTTTGGGGCCACACCTGGCAGTACTCTGGGCTTGCTCCAGGCTCTACACTAGTGGGGCTCAGGGGACCTCATGCAGTGCTGATGAGTCAACCTGAGTTGACCTCATGTAAGACAAGTACCCTACTTTGCTGGCTATCATTCAGGCCCCTCTGTCCTACATCTTCCAAGAAAGCATGATGCACTTCCATACAGATACATGATAATCTAAATAAGATTATAAAATGAAGCATGCCTCCCCATCAGGAGACATATATTTATTTCATAGATTATTATTTTGTTTTGAGAATAAGACGGCTTCCCCCCTCCCCAAAATTCTGGGTTTTATTCATGTAAAATATAAAACCTTCCTCAAAGTTCTCACTTATGCAACAGATTCATGCACTATCCAAGGAACATAGAAAATACAAAGAGAAAACTTAGGGAAGATTTTAACAAATTCTTTTGCCTAAACTTTTGAAAGATCTTGGCTGTGACAAGATCTTTTTTTTTTTTTTTTGTGACAAGATTTTTATGATCAATAAACATAGATTCCAAAAAGCTACAGAAAAGCTAAAAAAAAAATCCACAGAACTAAAAGAACTAAAATAAAAAAGCTACCTGTCCCAAAAAGCTACAGAACTAGTTTTTTTAAAAAATTATTGTGCTAGAGAAACCTTCCAAGTTTTAAAGTACTTTGCCTTATAAGCAGCCAAACAGGAACTGATCCCTGGCACCATGTAGAGATGGTCACCTAAGCTCTACTAGACGTGATCCCTGAACAAAGAGCCAGGAGTAGACCCTGAGCATGACTGGGCATGGCATAACACATTAACTAACCCCACTAATAAAACATATGTGTTTGGAGGGAGGGTGGGGCACATCCAGTGGATGCTCAAAAGCTCTGGGTGCTCAAGTGTCACTTCTGGTGGTGCTCAGGGGACCGTGCAGTTCCAGTATGGAATTCAAGTGTCCTGAAAGCAAACCACGTGCTCTCAAACCAAGTCCACTTAGCTTTCTCTCTGGCACCAGAATTAATCTTCAAAATCACATTCTGTGGTCTGAGGCTATGGCTCAGAAATATAAGCAAAGTGCAGGCTTTGCAAGAGTGAGGTTGGATCCTGGCACCACCAAGAAAGATGGAAAAAATATCCCACATTTTCAAAGAGCTTGTATATTCCACTCTTTCCAATGAGCAGTTTTTGTAACATCAAGTTGGGGAGGGACAGAGTGAGATGGGGAAAGAGAGGGAAAGTGTGATTGAGAGGGAGGGAGATGGGGAGATAGGAGAGAAGGAGTAAAGTGTGTGTGTGCGTGTGTGAGAGAGTGTGAGAGGGGAAGAGAGAGAGGATGAGAGAGAGAGAGAGAGAGAGAGAGAGAGAGAGAGAGAGAGAGAGAGAGAGAGAGAGAGAAAGAGAGTGCCCACCTAGCACTGAGTCCCCATACCCCCACAGGAACCCCAGGTACCACAGTTGACGTTCATGTGTAAGACAGCTTGGGGTTTGATTCTCAGAACCAGAAAATTAAAAAAAAGAAACTAAAAATCAACCCCCTTTTTAAGTGTATGATTAGTGGCATTCGAGTCCACTTACAACAGTGCCAACCACAATCCATCTCTAGACTTTTTAATTATTTCAAAAGAAAACTTAGTACTCAATGACCAAAAACTCCCTTTGACCCTATCTAGTTCCTCCTGTCTTTGTCTACTTTAGTACCCCACATACTGTGGGTTCTCTGACTTGTGCCACACACGTGAGTGCTCAGGGGCTAAACCCTCCCGGACCTCAAAGACCACTTGTGTGTGTGTGTGTGTGTGTGTGTGGGGAGGGTAAAATTTGGGCATCCAAAGTCTAGACACTAACCCTGATATTTATCTATCCACCATTTATTCCTCTGTATCTGGCTTATCACCACACCGGGTACTTTTTGTCAAGTAACGCCCTAACCCCGAAAGATTAGGTTTCATTCACACAACTGGGCGCTCCATCAAGACTACGGTTTCTGGGCGACCTCCCAAAAACTAGAGCACATGGCTAGTTCCACGAGTGCTAAGGACAGAGGAGAGCCCTCACGTCCCCTGCCCTGCCCTGTGTCCAGGAAGGCGCGGGGAAGCCGAGGGTGAGGGAGGGAGTGGAGAACATTCAGAGCAGGCCCCCCAGAACCTAGGTATCGAGGGAGCACAGAGGGGGAGGCAGGATGGAGCAGTCAGGGCAAAGGCCAAGACCCCTCTCTGCTTGCTTCTGCTGCGCAAGGGTCCAAGATCTTCCACCAGCACCCAGGCATTTTAGGCGGGGCGACGACACCTGTCAAGAACTGAGGCCACACTGCCAGCCAGGCTCAGCGCGGGGCATGTCACCAAGCGTGGGCAGCTTCATGGGGTCATGAGTCACTTCCATAGCTCAGAGAGGGAGGTTCGGGCGGGCGGGCCTTGCCCCACCTAGCCCAGCCCAAACCCAGCCTGGAGCGGCAGAAACAAGTGAAAAAAGACTCAAAACAGGCTAGATCGCAGCAGCAGGTGGGGTATGGGAGCTGTGAGATGAATGGGATTGGGGGTGTGTGTGTCAGACACGGGTCCGAGAGAGCGTGCAGAAGATGAAAATGCAAAATTTGACAGCTCGGGGGGGGGGGGATTTGCCTGGCATGCAGAAGGTCGGTGGTTCGAATTCCGGGCATCTCCTAGGGTCCCCGAGGAGCCTGCCAGGAGCGATTTCTGAGCGTAGAACCAGGAGGAACCCCTGAGCTTCACCGAGTGTGACCCCAAAACAAACAAACAAACAAACAAAACTCCGAGAAGATAGAAATGCCAAATTTGACAGCTCAGCGGTGCAATGCAAAAGGCAGGGGAAGGAGGGACGGAAACACAGTCACCCACCCAGCAGGGTCTTCACGGATATGGTTGGGGGGGGGATGGATGGGTCACCCCCTTTTGCAAAATCCAAGCCGGGATTCGAACCCGGGGCGTCGAGTCATACAGCACCCACAGCACCCCAGAAATGCCAATTGGTGGGTGGGAGGCTTGGGGGCGGATCTCTAAGCGTCCCGGGCCCAAAGGGTGACCTTGGGTAAGACGTTGCCAATGGGTGGGGGAAATTTGGGGGTCCCCCCCACAGGGAGTCTCGCAGGGCCCAGGCGGGCGCAGGAGGCTGGAAGCATCCCGGGAGGCCTGAACGGGCCCAGGAGCAATCCTGAACCCCCCTCCTCGCGGCTCCCGCAGAAGCTTTTCTCACCTGCGACGGGCTCCACATTCACATAGCCTGCCCGGAGAGATCCCCTTTCCGTCGCCGGCGCCCCACGCCAAAGCCCGTTCAAGCCGAAGCCGAAGCCGGAGCCCCAAAAGCAACCGCCGCCGACACAGTTCTCAGTTCTGCACCGCACGCCCCGGAAGTACTTCCCGGTCCCGCCCTCCCGGGGACAAGTGCTTCCGGGGCACGGCAGGTAACCATCGATGTGCGCACGCGCAGCCGGCGTTAGAAGGCTGGACTCCAGAGAGAGGTCGCTCCCGGGGAGTTGGCGCCTGCGCAGTAGAGCCCGGATGGGTCCTTGGCTTGAGGGACTTTTTTTTGTTTTTTGTTTTTTTTTTGACTCTTTTCCTTGGGGTTTGAAAAAGATGGGAGCTGACTGGAGAGTTCTAAATCTATTTCCAATGTTGACCTCTATCTCAAAGGGTCAAGTAGAGATGGATTGGGTCAAGTTTTCTTGTTTCTTGTAGTCTGTAGGTCTTAGCCTTGGTGTTGTGGTCTAAGTTACCTGACAGCATCCTTGTTATCTGATGTGTGTGACTGATAGGCAAGTTTCTGAATGGCAAAACGGGGGTGGGGGGAACCAGGGGCGCTTCTGCTGCCTCCAGTATGTTTGTTTGTTTGTTTTTTGGTTTATTTTGCTTAGAAATGGCCTTGTAGAATTCTCTGAGAACCCCCAGCCTCCTCTCTGAATTCAGAGAATCTAAAAGCCCAAGACACAACAGGGACACAAGAGCTGGGAAACCCAGCTTGGGGAATCCTTGGCCCACATCCTTTCCTCTCTCTGCATTACCCAGTTGTATGGACATATCTTTTCCCTCTCCACTTAGTGATGGATTCAGCCCTGCACTTGTGAACCTTTTAGAGATCTAGGGCCTAGATTCTAGGCCTTTCTGCGGAAGAACTGAATTACACCCAGCAGAATCCAGCTGCTCTAAGGATTCGTATGAAGAACGTTCTGGATGAAGGATGACGTTCTAGAGTCAGACACATCCACTTCTTTAACATTGCCCCAGTTTTAGCTAAGAAGCTGTGTCCCAGCTCCTGTGCCCCTGTTGTATCTTGGGCTTTAGGCTCTCTGAATTCTAAGAGGAGGCTGGGCGGTTCTCAGAGAATTCTACAAGGACATTTCTAAGCAAAATAAACCAAAGAAAACATACTAAAGCACAGAAGTAGGAGTTAGAGTCTGCTACAAGAGTACATATGTGCTTTAGCCCCTCCAAAATTTTACTAGTTTATTTATGTGTGGGAGTCATGTCCAGAAATGGTGTATGTGGGGTGGAGGCTACCCCCAACTCTATGCTCTGAAGGCCACTCCTAGTTGTTCTCAGGGAATCATTCAGTGCTGGACAGAAAATTATCTCCTGTAGGCAAAGAATAAGCTCAGCCAGTTTTTCATTTTAATTTTTGAACTGTGGTGTGAGAGATGGAACCTGCCACTGAGCCACATCTCTGACCCTTTAAACCTCTCTTTCACACCCAACTGTCACCCACACTCTGAAACAAAGGCCTCCAGCAATTGCTCCTTATTTGGGCATTCTAATATCTCTGACCCTGTTTTAGGTACCATGTAAGAAAAACCTGTTTTCTGGGGCAGAATGATAGTACTGCAGTAGGACACTTGCCTTGCACACAACCGACCTAGGTTCAATTCCAGGTACCACATATGGTCTTGCAAATCACACCAGGAATGGTTCCTGAACTCAGAGCTACTAGTGAATCCTGAGCATCTCCAGGTGTGATCAACAAACAAACAAACAAAACAAAAAAGCAACAACCTAGTTTTACTCAGACCTTCAACCATTTGGAGGAAATGATTCATAACTGGTTCAAACTCTTCATAGCCATCTCCTTAGTCATTGGATTAGGCATAGTCATGTGACCCCCCTCTTCTGCCAGATACAGGAATTTGTTGTCCAAGTCATTGGGGCTCCAAAAAACTGGTCTGGTGAGGGGGCATAAGGGATGTCAGAGGGGAGGAATCCAGGATCTAAGACTTGCAGGACCAAAGCTCTCCTACTGAACCACATCAATGCCCCCCCCTTTTATTATAATGTCTTTTGTTTTTTTTTTAAAACCCATAGATGAGTGAAATTATTTTGTGTCTATCTCTTTCCCTCTGACTTATTTCACTCAGCATAATATATTCCATGTACACCCATGTATAAGAAAATTTCATGACTTCATCTCTCCTGACAGCTGCATAATATTCCATTGTGTATATGTACCCCAGTTTCTTTAGCCATTCATCTGTTGAAGGCATCTTGGTTTTTTCCCCAGAGTCTGGCTATTGTAAATAGCATTGCAATGAATATAGGTGCAAGGAAGGCATTTTTGTGTTGTGTTTTTTTGTTCCTAGGATATATTCCTAGGAGTGGTATAGCTGGATCATATAGAGGCTCAATTTCCAGTTGTTTGAGGAATCTTTATATTGCTTTTCATAAAGGCTGGACAAAACGGCATCCCCACCAGCAGTGAATAAGAGTTTCTTTCTCCCCATATCCCCTCAGCACTTATTGTTCTTGTTCTTTGTGATGTGTGCCAGGTCTTTGTGGTGTGAAATGATACCTTATTGTTATTTTTATTTGCATCTCCCTGATGATTAGTGATGTGGAGCATTTTTTCATGTGCCTTTTGGCCATTTGTATTTCTTCTTTGAGAAATTGTCTATTCATTTATTCTCCCCATATTTAATAGGGTTAGATTTTTTTCTTATTAAGTTCTGTCAGTATCTTGTACATTTTCGATATTAGCCCCTTATCTGATGGATATTGGGTGAATAGTTTCTCCCATTATGTGGGTGGCTTTTGTATCCTAGACACTATTTCCTTTGACACTTCTCAGCTTAATATAGTCCCATTTGATTATCTCTGCTTCCACTTGTTTGGAGAGTGCTGTTTTTTCTTTGAAGATACCTTTAGTCTCAATGTCATAGAGTGTTTTACCTACGTGTTGTTCTATATAACTTATATATATAAAATCAGACAGAGATGCTACAAAAAAAGAAAACTCAGACCAATATCCCTGATGAACACAGATGCAAAGATCCTCAACACAATTCTAGCAAATAGGATCCAATGCCTCATCAAGAAGGTCATACATCATGAACAAGTTGGTTTCATTCCAGGAATGCAAGGATGGTTTAACATTCATAAATCAATCAACATAATACATCATAACAACAAAAAGAAAAATAAAAACCACATAATCATATCAATAGATGAGAGAAAGCATTTGATAAGGTTCAATACCCATTCTTGATAAAAACTCTTATCAAGATGGGAATGGAAGGAACTTTTCTCAATAGAGTCAAGGCCATCTACTACAAGTTAATGGCAAATATTATTTTCTTTCTTTTTTTTTTTTTTTTTTTGGTTTTTGGGCCACACCCGGTAACGCTCAGGGGTTACTCCTGGCTATGTGCTCAGAAGTTGCTCCTGGCTTGGGGGACCATATGGGACACTGGGGGATCGAACGTGGTCCGTCCAAGGCTAGCGCAGGCAAGGCAGGCACCTTACCTTTAGCGCCACCGCCCCGGCCCCGCAAATATTATTTTCAATGGAGATAAACAAAAAGTCTTTTCTCTAAAATCTGGTACAAGACAAGGCTGCCCTCTCTCACCACTCCTATTCAACAAAGTGCTGGAAGTTCTTGCCATAATGATTAGGCAAGAAAAGATATCAAGGGTATCCATCAAAAAGCTTCTAGAAACAATAGATTCATACATCAAAGTGGCAGGCTACAAACTTAACATGCAAAAATCAATGGTCTTGTACATCAGTAATGATAGAGAAGAAATTGACATTAAAAAAACAATCCCATTCACATTAGTTTCCCATAAACTCAAATATCTTGGAGTCAACTTGACTAAACAGGTGAAGGATCTATTATACAAAGAAAACTACAAAACCCTGCTTCAAGAAATAAAGAGGGGGGGTCGAAGAGATAGCATGGAGGTAAGGTGTTTGCCTTTGATGCAGAAGGTTGGTGGTTTGAATCCCAGCATCCCATATGGTCCCCTGCATCTGCCAGGAGCTATTTCTGAGCATAGAGCCAGGAGTAACCCCTGAGCACTGCTGGGTGTAACCCCCAAAATATAAATAAAGAGGAGTGGGGTAATAACAAAAAAGAAATAAAAGAGGACACACGAAAATGGAGACACACATCCTGCTCATGATTGGTAGGATTAACATCATTAAAGTGGCAATACTCCCCAAAGCATTGTACAGATTTAATGCAATCCCTCTAAAGATGACATGACATTCTTCAAAGAAGAATGAAATTCATTTTGAACAATAAATGCCTGTAAATAGCTAGAGCAATCTCTGAGAAAAGAAATATGGAAGGCATCACTTTCCTCAACTTTAAATTGTACTACAAAGCTATAGTCATTAAAATAGCATGGTATTGGAATAAAGAGAACCTCAGATCAGTGGAATAGACTTGAGTATTCAGAGAATGTGTCCCAGATATACAATCAAGTAATTTTTGATAAAGGAGCAAGAAATGCAAAATGGGGCAAGGAAAGCCTCTTCAACAGGTGGTGTTGGCATAACTGGTTAACCACCTGCAAAAAAGTAAACTCAGATCTCCATCTAACCTCATGCACAAATGTCAAAACCAAATGGATTAAAGATCTTGATATCTGGCCTGAAACCATGCCCCTTTTTTTGTTTTAAAATTTCCCTAGGACTTCCATTTTTCTTCCTGTCTTTAAGCAGACCTGAAGCTTAGAAATTCAATCACAATTCTTTTTTTTTTTTTTTTTTTGGTTTTTTTTTTTTTTGGGGGGGGGGGGGCCACACCCGGCAGTGCTCAGGGGTTACTCCTGGCTGTCTGCTCAGAAATAGCTCCTGGCAGGCACGGGAGACCATATGGGACACCGGGATTCGAACCAACCACCTTTGGTCCTGGATCGGCTGCTTGCAAGGCAAACGCCGCTGTGCTATCTCTCTGGGCCTTCAATCACAATTCTGACAAGTAAATGCTAATGCCAGCTGGGGATCAAACCCAGGCCTCCTGCATGCAAAATATGAGCTCTGGCTCTTTGAACCACTTCCCTATCTTACCTCTGGATGTTTTGCTATCCTTACCTAAGAAACATCTTAACTTGGATTTTACATCCAACAGTATTGTTAATTTGATTATCTCCATACTTAACAGCAACAGAAATGCATAGAATTGCTTGGAGAAATATTGAAAATCCTCTTTGAAAGCACACAGGTATGTTTGCCAAAAAATAAGTCATGAAAATTACCTGAGGCCAAGAAGAAGGCATAGAGAGACCAAAGAAGTTAAACTGATGTTCAGAAATTATGCAAAATGAAGTCTGAATCTGATCTCATTGCTTGTATTTATGTTCTACAAACTATAAAATATAGCAAAGATCACCTTTGGAAAGTGGTAAGCACTGACCCTTCAACTGGTGACTTGGACTCAGGAAGGATGAGAATAAATTGGAATTGGTGGAGACCCAAGTAGGGTTAATATATGCAGGGGAAGGAGTCCTATGAGACAAAAATAATGGCTCTGCAGAAGTGGCCACAGAAAAGCTCTGTGTGGAAGGTAAACATTTTTCCAATGATTCCGTAGCCAAAGTCTAACTATCATCACATGACTACACTGTTTGCATAGCCCCAAAGCCCACAAATGGAGCCTTTTCAGGACCTAGACAGATACTATCTATGACACTTGGCCAATGCAAACACAAACACTGGGAGAAGTCAGACTCAACCTAGGTTTCAATGCCCACAGATGGATTTGCAAATAAATGTAGTTCAGTCACACCCACAACATTCAAGCAGAGAAAATAGAGGCAGAGTCATGCTTCAGTTAGTAGGCATTTGAGAAACACAAAGAAAGACAATCATGTTTGGCATTCTTTTGATAGTGTCAGGGATGTAACCCATCCTCACAGTACTGATGATACTAATGGATAGTACCTCATCCATCAATGAGAGTCAAGCTCTCTCCCACTAAAGGTTGAAATATCTGAAGGGCTTAGTGCAGCATATTTCAACTTTCTCCAACCATGGTTCCCTTCTTTCCTGTGCCTACTTCTTGCCCTGCCCTAACAGTTGGGTCCCTAGTCTCATGCCATGGCACCCCATTTACAGGCCATTTACTTGAGGCCTCCTTGAAGTATCTTAGGAGTCCACAATGGCTTTTATGGCTCAGTTGAGAAATGCCAGATAGTGAACTAAAAAATAGATTGCAGAGAATAATCTAGAAAGACACCCTCATGTGGAGGGGCTTGAGCAATAGTATAACAGATTGGAGCACCCACTTTGCATGCAGGAAGTCCAGGTTTAATCCACACCACTCTAGAGTTCACCAAGCACTTAAACCTAGAGTACCCCAGGTGTGGTTCAAACACAAATGAAAAAATCTTACATAAATAGAAAAGAATGAGACTGGCCATTATAAACTTAGCATTTATTATAAGATATTACCCAGTTATCAACCCCAAACAAAGGTGTTCCCCCAACTTCCTCTTCCCAGTAATCTTTCCTTTTGGTATATGAAAGCCTAGGGGTAGTTACTTTTGTGTTTCTCTCGACCTGTTTCCTTCCTGGTATAGAGAATTGGTTTGAATAAAGAAAGAGCAGTGCTAGCTTTTGGCGGTGGGTAGAGGGAACACGAGGCAAAGAGGCCATGAAATGAAAAGCATACTGACTCGAAGACTCTTTCCTGGCTGCTTGGTGTATTATTTCTCCACTGCTACTCTGCTTCATCAGAATTGGCTGCCAAAAAGGATTAGAAGTACGGTTTTTTGAGGTTATCTCACCACTCATAATTTTTTTTTTGTTTCTTTTTGAGTCACACCCGGCAGTACTCAGGGGTTACTCCTGGCTCTATGCTCAGAAATTGTTCCTGGCAGGCTCGGGGGACCATATGGGATGCTGGGATTCGAACCACCGTCCTTCTGCATGCATGGCAACCGCTTTAACTTCGTGCTATCTTTCCGGCCCCACTAATCATAATTTTTATTTTACAATTCATGTTAGAAAAAAGATAAGTAAATGAATTTAAATGAAACAATTGTCAAGTAGGGGAGGCCAAAACATTTTCAGAATTGGTGGGGAATTCCTTAGGAAACATAAATACAAAAAGGACAAGGACAAAGCAGAAAATGATCTATGTCTTGTCTAGTGAAACTGCAGAACATGAGAGCTCAGAGATGACTTATCGTCAAAGCAAGCAAAGGAAAGTCAAGTAGTCTACAATGAAAGGATAATGACAGTAACTTCTGTTAACTTAAGAGCAATAAGAAGGTAACCCCGTGATAATAACAGCAGTATCATGAAAGAAATAATTGCACTAATGTGATGAGAGAAAATAACTGTTTACTTGGGCTTGTTAATCTTAGCAAAACAGTATTTCAAGAACGAAAACAATATTTTTCAAGTGAACTCAAAAACTACTACCCACAGAATTGAAGGGAAGGATCTTCTCTAGAAGAAATATTTCAGGATAAAAATTAAATGCTCCCTGAAGGTTGATCTGATAAATAAAAGCAAAACCAAACTAGAATGACAGTGTACAGATGATCAATGGACTGTTGCAGTTAAAGCTTTGATCTGTTGCCCAATAACCTTAGAGTCTCAAAGGTGTTTGAGTATATGTGTGTTTGTGGTGGTAATGGGGGTGGAGTGGTTAACAGCTTTCCTTGACAGGGCTTGCTTACATAGCTGGCTGTGGTCAGGTGATTTAGGATAGCCCGGGCTGGAACTAACTCTCTGTTCTTTCACACACCAGTCAGATAGTTTGGGTCAGTTTGCCATTTCATGGCAATGGCAAACAGAGAAGAGTAAATACAGATGCTATACACAAGCCAAGAGTCTTCTAACAGATGATTGGTTAGAGCAAGTCAGATGACTTTTAGTGGGAGAGAACTTATGAAGGGTTAGCCTAAGAATTTGTATTGGGAAAGTGAAGAATTGGAGCTTTTATTCTTTTTTTTTTTTTTTTTTTTTCTGGTTTTTGGGCCAGACCCGTTTGACGCTCAGGGGTTACTCCTGGCTATGCGCTCAGAAATCGCCATGGCTTGGGGGGGGCCATATGGGACATGGGGGGATCGAACCTCTGTCCGTCCTAGGCTAGCGCTTGCAAGGCAGACACCTTACCTCTAGCGCCACCTTCCCGGCTCCTTATTCATTTATTTTTAAACTTTATTGATTGTTTGATTGATTGGTTTTGAGGCTACACCCCATGGTGCTCAGGGGTTACTCCTCGTTCTGCACTCAGAAATCGCCCCTGGCAAGCTGGGGACCATATGGGATGCTGGGAATCTATCCGGGTCCCTCCTGGGTCAGCCGCATGCAAGGCAAACATCTCACTGCTGTGCTAACTCTATGGCCCCAAATTGGAGCTTTTAGTTTAACATACATTCTTTTAATTGTTCAGAAAAGAATGCCTTAGATTTGGGACACACAAACAAAAAAATCACCTTGTAACAGGTCTAACATCCAAGATGTATAGAGTATGCACAAAGTTCAAGAATAAAATACTCAATAACTCCATCAAAAATGGGGAAATGAGAAGAACAGATACTCCCAGCATATACAATGGTTGTGTTACTTGTTATCAAAATAACAAGTAAAAACCAAAACAAGGTGACATCATCTCACACCAGTGAGAATGTCATATATTAAAAAGACAAGATAAAACCAGTGTTGGTAGAGCTGTGGTGAGAAATAAACCTGCATTTACTGTTGGTGGGAGGGATATCTGAGTTAGTCACAATGGAAAACAATATGGAAACTTCACACAAATATGAATAGAGCTTCTATATGACCCAGTGATTCCACTTCTTGTCATCTTTTCCCAAAGCACACAAAAATACCCCATTCTATTGAAAATATATATGCCCATTAATGTTCATTTTAGTGCTTGCCAAGATATAGAACCAATCCTAACGTCCAATGACTGGAGTTGGAGTGATAAAGAAAGAGAAAGAGATAGAGAAAGAGAAAAAGCAAGTAAGCAAGCAAGCAAGCAAGCAAGAAAACAAGAAAGAAAGAAATAAATAAAGAAGGAAGGAATGAAGAAAGAAAGGAAGGAAGGAAAGAAGAAAGGGAGAACGAATGAGATAGAGAACAAGAGAAAGGAAGGAAGAAAGAAAACAAGAGAATGAAAGAAAGAACTAATGAAAGAAAGGAGGGAAGGGGGAGGAAGAGGGGAGAGAGAGACAGAGAGAGAGAGACAGAGAGAGAGAGAGAGAGAGAGAGAGAGAGAGAGAGAGAGAGAGAGAGAGAGAACCTTTACTTAAAGAATTTTTCCTGGATGGAGCTACTCTACTTTGACTAATACTAGAGAAGAGAGCGCATCTAGGGGTACCAAGGACCAAATGAGCCCCAGGGGGTTGCAGCTGAGTGAGAAGTAAATGCTGATGGAGGTGAACCCTTGACATGCTGAAGCCAGGTGTGGCCATGGTGGTTTCCACCAGCCAGGGTACTATGACTATGTCATTGCCAGGTGAAGGCTGCAAGAGCCGGTTCATGATTCATGCTATCACACACTGTCACCACAGTCTGCCCCAGCCAGAGGTGATTCATTCCAATAGGCTTGTTTTTGATCATGAGAAAGGTTCCACTCACGAGGAGACATAATAATTCTAAACTAGCCAGAGACATAATCATAATACAGCTTCAAACGACGATGGTATAGAGAAACATTTCTCAACTGCACCCCCCAGGATATTGGGGGGAAGGGAGAGAGAAACAGGTGAACATTGCTAAGTGGGGCGGAGAGGGGAGGAGGCACAGCACAGAATGAGGGAGGGGGCTTCGAGTGGGAAGTGAGAAGTGAAAAAAACAGAGCAGTGACAGAGAAAAGAAAACAGTTGGGGAAAGGTTGAGAAATGCTGGCAGAGTAAACACGAGGAGCTTATAGGAAACGGACCAAGTCACCCTCTCTGCAGAGATTGTGGAATTCATTAGTGCTGTCCACAAAGTTCCCCAGTCTTTTTTTGGGGTGGATGGCTCCCCTGAGTACAGATGTGGCCATGTGGCTTTCTTGGACCCGTGAAAGAGAAATTGAAATGACACGTGTCACTTCCAGGAGGAAACTCTAGGATCCCTGCCTGGGTTCCCTCTTTCCATCCGGAGACCAGCAAAGCCCCAAAAGGTGTGGAGGGGGTAGAAGGGGGTGTTGCCTCATCTGAATGTGATCTGGAGCAAAGCTGACACGAAGCAGAACCCCAGCCTGAGCAGAGATGAAAAACACAGATAAATAAAAGATGTCATACGTTTTTGATGTCCTGAGCTTTTGAAATGTGGGTGTTTGTTGTTTTAGCTGAACCATGATATCACAGGGCACACGATTTTGCTATTTTTAAAAATGAAGGTACAATTTTTATATGGTGACATTCTCCTTTCCTCCGTGGCTTGAACTTGGAAAAGCCAGTTCCACCACTACTTGGCGGCCAATCAAAGGAGATGGATTAAGAAAGAGCTTTACTGGCAATAAGCAGGCTGATTCTCAGCTGGTTCTCATGCCCTCAAAGCAATCATCTGGCCTGAATGGCTACAAGAAGTGATTTGGGTCAACGGGGACAGGATATTTTGGGGGATGTTGGGCCACAGCAGGCAGTGCTCTGTGCTCAGGGATCAATCACTCTTGGCAAGAGTCAATCACTCAAGATTCTGTGGAGTAGGTAAGCTTCGTGCAAGGCAAGCACTCTACCCACTATACCAGCTCTCTGGTCACCAAGAGGTGACTTGTATGGGAAAAGAGGACAGGAAATAACTATTTCCAGAAGAGAGGATTATAGATATGGTGGATGTCAGGGTGACTGATAAAATTCCTTCAAGTTGGGCACACTTTGTATTTGAGAACAAACATGCTTATTTAGATTTCTGTTCTCTTAGCCTTTAGGACAAGATAAGGGAGGATATTTGTAACATTTCAATCATCCTAGAAGGTTTTCTGATTTCTGATATTGAGTTCAGGTCTTCATTTCATTTCTTTTGTTTATGGGGGTGGTCACACCTGGCTGTGCTCAGAGGTTACTCCTGGCTCTGCGCTCAGAAATCACTCCTGGCAGGCACAGGGGAACGTATGGGTTGCCGGGATTCGAACCACCTTCCATCCTGGATCGACTGCTTGAATGGCAAATGCCCAACTGCTGTGCTATCTCTTTTCTTTTCTTTTTTTCTTTCCTTTTCTTATCTTTTCTCTTCTCTTCTCTTCTGTTCTTTTCTCTTTTCTTTTTGCAAGCTCAGTGGTGCCTCTGTCCTGCCTCTGCACTTAGGTATTATTCTTGGTTGGCTCAGGGGACATTATGGAGGTGCTGGGGATCAAACCGAGGTCAGCTGTATGCAAGGCAAGTGCCCTACTCACTGTACTATTACTTTGACCCCAAGCTCTTAATTCCTTTGGTTTGATTTTCATTCTGTGACTTTTGAGCCAAAAGTCTGATTTCACAGCTAAGTGCTGAATATTTGCTTGAGTCATCTTTCTGTGTTTCTTGCTCTGAATCATTCAAATGTAATTGAGTGTCTTGCTCTTCTTTATGCATCTGTAAGTAAAAGGAAATTTGGGAAAAATCCTGTGAATGGGGACTGGTTAGCCTGGAGCTTGAACTGGGGGCGGAGAAGGGAAGGGAAGACATTTTAGTCCCAGGTCTGAGTCCCAAGGGGAGAGGGACTGAAGTGGAGTCTGATTTCCAATGGCCAAAGCTTTCATACATCAATATATGGAGTGAGGTCACACAGATGTACTAGAGGATGAGCTTTGGAGAGCTTCAGGGCTGGTCAACAGATAGAATTTGGAAGGAGGGAATTCTCTGGAAGAAGTCAGAGAAGTTAAGCTTTTCCAAACCTTTGTCTTCTTATCTCTCCTATCTGGTTGTTCTTGACTCATTACCTTTATTCCTGCATCATAAATTGGACATCTAGTGACTAAACAGGGCTGTGGCCACACCTGGGGCACTCAGAGGTTACTCCTTGCTCTGTGTTCGAAATAATTCCAGGTAGGCTTGGACCAGATGGGATGCCAGGAATCAAACCCAGGTCAGATCATGCAAATGCTTTACCTGCTGTACTATCACTTTGGCCCCGTATACTTGGTCTTTTGTTTGTTTTCTGGGCCTCCCAAGAGGTGCTTAGGAGACTCAGGGATCTTTCTGGTGGTTCTTGGCCAGATGGGTTATTGGTTTAATGAGATACAGTTGGTCTGGAGATACAGCGCTGCAGGCAGTTCATTGCAAAGGATGTCAACACCCAGCTCCATATGATGCTCCACACCTGAGCATCATTAGAAGCCACCTCCAAGCATCAAGCTGGAGTGGCCCTTGAACACTGCAGGAAGTGGTCCCCAAACAAGCCAAAAAAGTAAAAAAAAATCTTCTTCAGTCTGAGAGATGAGCTGGAGGGAGATATTTAAAGCATGTAGGTCCAACTTGAACCTGAATGATTGAGCTAGTAATGTGAGGGAGGTTTATCATCCCTTTGACCCACGTCTTTGACCCCTCATCTGACTTAATTCTCACATCTCCACACCAACAAAGCCTCAGGGGCTCTGGAAGAAGCCTGGATTTTCTCATTCAGGAGAGGGGCTATCCCCTGAGATCTAGTCCCAGGTGTCACTGGCATAGTCTGTGGAGGTGGGATAAAAAAAAGGGGGAGACACTGAATGTATTTTGCTCACAGCTTGAGGAGGTTACAAGAGTCAGATCAAGATGTGGGCAGTTGGGACTTCTCTATTCTCAACTTTTCCACCTTTCCTCTGGCCGAGTTCCTATCTGTCCTTGATCTGTTGAGCTCTTCTTCTCAGGGATTGTTCTAGAATTGTATAAGTGACCATGTGGTATTGATGAGGGAACTTGGGTTTTCTGTGTACAAAAACTCGATTGCCTCTCAGGCCTAACAGTCAAATTACCTTAATTAACACAGACTTTTGAGACTCTTGTGGGGTGTGGGCCTGAATCTTTCAAGATTCTGACTCTAAGGTTATGTGCACATATTTCTGTGGAAATTCAAAGGGGAGTGGAGCCAAGTGGAGACATTTCACTAGAAAAGAAAAGCACCAACAGACTTGGGCAGGACCTGCAGAGTGAGGCCCTGGGCACCATCTAGAGCATCACACACTGGTGTTGTGAACTGACAAAGAATTCTTGAGAGGGCTGGAAAATCTAGCTCAGTGATAGAGAAGCTAGTCACACCCACTACCAGCTCACCCAACAGGAGAGGGCAGGATGCCAGTACTGCCACCATGAAGGCCCCCAGCCTGTCCACTGGCAACTGACACCCATATCTAAGTCATTGCCCCATTGCCTCAGAATTTCATATCATTGCAAATCCTGTCTCTGTGTCAGTAGTCACTAATAATAGAAGTATATTCACCTCTGTCTGTTTTTGGGATTACCCCATAGCTGCAAGGGAATCTGGGTACAAGATCCACTGGCTTTGGGGGATTTTCAATGGGAGATGATTTCTGTTTCCTCCATAGCTCATGGGATGGGGGTGGAATGGGGTTCCTTAGTCACAGAATGGGAGCACTAGCTAGGTGGTTCAATATGGGCTGCGGGACTAGAGAGACAGTACAGCAGGTAGGGCATTTGTTTTGTACATGGCTGACCTGGATTTGATCCCTGACATCACATATGGTTCCCTGAGCACTGCCAGGAGTGATCCCTGAGCATAGAACCTGGAGCAACCTTTGAGCACAGCCAGGTGTGGCCCAATTCTCCCCAGCCCCCACAGAGACGGAACTGAGATCATGTTGGCACCAGACTTTTTACTTTATTCATGGCATATCATATGGATGCGAGAACCTAAAGCGGGCTTCTGGGTTGCAGAGATGGGTCAAGACAAAGCCCATGCTCTATACACAGGATGTCTGGGTTTAAACCCTGACTACCAGGAGCTGTCCCCAAGCAATGAGTCAGGAGTATTTCCTGAGTATCTCTAGGTGTGGCCCCAAAACAAAAAAAATAGCAAAAGCATAAAGAAGGGGTTTCTGACTCTCCTTTTCCTGGGATCCCTCTCAGCCATGGGAAATTGTTCAATGAAGCAGGTGTCTCTCAAGGGGAGGGGGGAAGCATTTAGACAGGTCAGGAGAGAGCCAGCCTCAAACTGTCCCCACAGATACATGGATGAAAAGACACATGGATGGAGTCTACTTCACATGTCCATCCTGCTGTAGGGAACATATAGAAATGGACCAGGAAGGAGAAGTCCTGGCAGAGAGCACAGAGGGTGTGTTTATGTGTGTTTACATGTGTGTACATTTGCATGTGTGCAGTGCTAGGGAAAGAATCCAAGACCTCAAGCATGCCAGGTAGGTGCTTTACCACTGAGCCATGTCCCTGGTCCAATAGTCATTACTCTTTTTTTGTTTTGTTTTTTTTTGGGTCAGACCCAGCAGCACTCAGGGTTACTTCTAGCTCTATGCTCAGAAATCGCTCCTGGCAGGCTCGGGGAACCATATGGGATGCTGGGATTTAAACAACCGTCCTTCTACATCTAAGGCAAACCCCTTCCTGCTGTGCTATCTCTCCGGCCCCTATATTCATTACTCATTGTTTGGGGTCACCCATAGAAACTTTGGGTATCTCATGTTGGGGATCGCTGATGGCAGTGCTCAAAGGATGGTGCAGTGCTGGATCACCCCCAGGGCCTCCTCCACTCAAAGTATGTGCTTAGTCCTTTGAGGACTTATCCCCTAAGACATGTTCTTTCTTCTCCCCCTGGCTTTTATTTCGGCACTGTGATTTACAATACTGTTAACAGTGGAGTTTCAGGTGTACAAAGTACACCACACCCTCAATCTCCAGCAGAGTGTCTGCTTCCCTTCACCAATGTCTCAAGTTTCCTGTTCAGCAAACTCAGTTTCCCTTGGCAAACTCAGTTCTGCCAGCTGTCTGCCCAACAATGCTGTGTCGGCCATTTTCTCTTGCTCATTATGATTTTTTTTTTATCCCACATGTGAACTTTGCTGCCTTTATCTCTCTCCCTCTCACTGGATTCCCTCACATGATACGCTCTAGTTCCATTCCAATAGCTGGGAGCTGCATGATTTCATCTTGGCTCAAAGCTAGTGAATAGTCTAGTGTGTATATAGGCCACAATTTTGGTCCACTCATCCGTTGTGGGGCCTTTGGGTCATTTCCACATCTTGGCTACAATGAAAAGCATTTTGCCATCTGTGTGGTGAGTCAATATTTTCTCCCAGACTGTAGGGAGTCTTTTTATTTTGCTTGTCTGTTTATTTTTTGCTTTGCCTCCCCTCCCCCCATTGATGCTCAGAGCTTACTCCTGGTTGTACACTTAGGGATTGCTCCTAGTCAGGGCTCATGGGGTGTTGGGGATTGAACCCAAGTTGACAGAACCCTATCCACTATACTCTGTTCTTGGCCCCAGTCTTTGTTCTGTTTGTAGAGCAGAAGTTTTTTCATTTGATCATTGGTTTATTTTGGCTTTTGGTTCCCTGACCAGTGGCCCAATACATGTTCTTAACTGTCACACAAATTTTGATACTCTCTGTCTTCCCTCCCAAATTTGGTCCTTTATTGTTTTGTCACTTTTGGGGAGGAGCCCCACCAGACAAAGCTCAGGTACTGCCTTTGGCTCTGTGCTAGGGTGTCACTCCTGTTGGTGCTCAGGGGACCATGCAGTGCTGAGGAATTGGACCAAGGCCTCCTGCATGCAAAGCCTGAGTGATCTCCCCTCATGCCAGCCCCTAGGTGCCGGTTTTGCAACTTTTGAAGTCCTCAGGCTGGCTGGTTCTCTCCCATCTGTCCCTTTCCGGAGCCTCTTCATCTGTTCCTGAACTCTGTGTCCCTGGAGAATTACCTATATGCCTTCTTTGTCATCTGTCTTTTGTTGGGGTGGTTTCTGAGGACACCACAGGAGATTAGAAATGGCAGGAGAGGGGCAAGGAGGAGAGGATTCTTCTTTTCCTGTCTCTATTAAGAGGTGTCTCCACATCCCTTCATCCCCACTGGCTGGCTGAAACCCTTGACCAGTCTCAGTTTTATGCCTAGACTTTCTCTGCATATACCCTCCAGGTATCCCCTCAGATCAAAGCAGGTTAATGTTTCCCAGGATTAGCCACTCCAGGAGACTGAATTATTCATTCTCATCTGCTTTGCCTGAACCTGTCCTTAGAGCAGAGGTAGAGAGTTCGTGAGGGCCCCCTTCAGCCTGAGCAGCCCTTGAATTTGCTTCCCAGTCCTGAGCCCTGCCATTGCCTTTGGAGATAATCCCACTGCACACTCACAGCAGTTAAGCATGCTGGTGCCAGCTCTTTCCTGTGATCCTTTGAGTTTTGTCTGTTAAATTAGGCCAGAGGAGGGGGGATGCTGCCCAGCCAGAAGAACAGCACAGCTCACGTGCACCCACAAGCAGGTTTTGTTGTATGGGAGGAACTGAGAGACCCTGGGCAGTACATGACCTTTCCAGTGCCAGATTTTTTTTTGGCTGGACATTGATAGCCCCAGGAGACCAGTTTGTCCCATTTGCTAAAAGTAGCCAACATCCGCATTTTCAAGTGAGGTTTCTTTCTTTTTTTGTGGGGGGGGGGGGGGCAGACCTGGAGGTACTCAGGGTTTATTCCTGTCTTTGCACTCAGGGATAACTCCTGGTGGGGTTCAGGGGACCCTATGGGATGCTGGGGATCAAACCCAGGTTGGCTGCATGATATGCAATGTAGGTAATAACACCCTACATGCTGTACTATCATTCCAGCCCCCGAGGTTTCATTCTTTGTTATTTTCACTTTACATTTGGTTTTGGGGCCACACCTAGGGGTACTCAGGGCTTATTCTTGGCTCTGTGATTAGGGATGCTTCCTGGTGGGGCTCCAAAGCAATCTTATAAAGTTCTGGGATCGAACATTGGTCAATCACATTTTAGGCAAACACCTTTCCTACTGTACTATGTCTCCTGTCCAGAGATCTCATTTTGTTGTTGTTATTGTTGTTGTTGTTGCTCTTTTGGCCACACCCAGTGGTGCTCAGGGGTTATTTCTGGCTCTACACTGGAAAATTACTCCTGTCAGTACTCAAAGGACCATATGGGATGCTGAGGATCGAACCCAAGTTGGTCGCATGCAAAGCAAACATCCTATCCACTGTACTATGGCTCCAGCCCCATCATTTTCTTTCTTTTTTTTTGCGGGGGGGGGGCATACTTGGTGGTGCTCAGGGGTTACTCCTGGCTGTCTGCTCAGAAATAGCTCCTGGCAGGCACGGGGGACCATATGGGACACCGGGATTTGAACCAACCACCTTAGGTCCTGGGTCGGCTGCTTGCAAGGCAAACACCGCTGTGCTATCTCTCCGGTCCCAACCCCATCATTTTCAAACATTGAGTTTTGAAACATTGGGTGAGGCAGGTAAACAATTAACTGACTGGGCCTTCAATTCATAGGGTCCTGCCACCTCTAAATTTCCACTTGGGAAGAAATTCTGGGGATATCTGCTGTCGGCAGGCTGGGAGTTGGGGGCAAGGGAGGTCCAGTTAGATCCTCTATTCCTGAAAGGCTCAGAAATGACACCTAATATGGCTCCCAAGCTCCCCAGCCCTCCCTGAGCCTGCCTGCCAGGTCTATCACATTTAATACTGTGTCAGCAGAGAGCAAATTAAATCCACTAAGCTGTAATTTGCAAACAGAATGGTTGTGGCAGTAACTAAACAGAATATTATGTTTTAATCGGGGTTGTTTTTTATGTTGTTTTAAAAATCACTTTATTGTGCAGAAGCTGGTACCGAAAGAGGCAGGTCTTTAACTAACTGTATGCTAATGTGTTACCAATCTCCCCCAGATGCTCACAGCTACCCAGCCATCCCTTCCCAGGCTGTTAAACCCATCATTTGTCCTCAGAGCAGAAGGGCTGTGCTGCCTGCTGTCCCTTCCACTGGGGCCTTCAAGGAACCCTCTTTTGGAAGGCAGCCTTCCACCTTGACTTTGCAGATAAACAAAAGCAAGCACCTTTCTTTCTCTGTATCTGTTTGTCTATCTTTAATAATCTATCCAATATCCATCTGTCTGTGTATCAACCCATCCATCCATCCATCCATCCATCCATCCATCCATCCGTCCGTCCGTCCGTCCGTCCGTCCGTCCGTCCGTCCGTCCATCCGTCCGTCCATCCGTCCGTCCATCCGTCCATCCATCCATCCATCCATCCATCATCTATCACTCACCTCTCATCTATTTACCAAGTTATCATCTATCTAGCTAAAAATTAACACTGTTGAGATATTTTGTTTTGTTTTTGTCTTTGCTCCACATCCAGCTGTACTTGGGGCTTATTCTTGTTGCTCTGCTCAAGAATCACTCCCGAGGGGCAGGAGCGGTGGCGATAGAGGTAAGGTGTCTGCCTTGCCCCTGTTAGCCTAGGAGGGACCTCGGTTCGATCCCCTGGCATTCCATATGGTCCCCCAATCCAGGAGTGATTTCTGAGCACATAGGCAGGAGTAACCCCTGAACACCTGTGCTGCTATGGTCCAAGGTATTCGAGCAGATGGGCCCTCATCTCCTTCTTCATTCAAAGCACTTTCCTGCTTTCATGCTGGGGTTGTGTAATGGGCCTCTCTTCACCTTTGGAGATACCTGTGCTCTCTCTTGTGCACATAACTCTCTTTTTCTCCCCCTCTCCTTCCCCTTCTGCAGTAACTTCAAATAAAATTTGTTTTTACTTCAAAAAAATGACTCTGTTAGAGAGTGGGGGACCCTAGAGAATTCTGGGGGTAAAGCTTGGGCTGTCTATGTGCCCTACCCACTGCACTTCTCTCTAACTCCTAACAGACATTTTTGTAAACATTAACTGAATATGAGTTATTTTCCTTTTCTTCTTTCTTTGCTTTGGTAAAAGTTATTTGCTTTCAGGGGTTCTTCCTAGTGGTGAATGGAGCTGGGATTCCCACATGCTAAGCGTGCACTCTGGCCCTTTGCACTGTCTATCCACACCTGAGGTGCTATTCTATCTTTCAGCAGTGCTGAGGATCACATGTGAGTGAGATAACTGTTCTGCTGCTGAGCATTTATCCCTGCCTGGATAAACTGTTCTTGTCTCCATTTTTCCAATAAACATAGGAATGACAGAGGTGAAGCAGTTCATCAGTTGGCGATGGCAAAGACAGGCACCCAGATCCTGAATGCATACCCTGAACCTCACTGGCTGAAGCCTTCAGGTGATTCATCATCTGGTGCTTTCTCCTGCCAACCCTCCCTTACCCTGACCCAATTCAGGTTGGGACTCCTTTGCTGTATGAACATTGGGGATCTTCCCCAGACCAGACCCAATATGTGAAGCCGAGGACGCCACATTGTCTCATTTCCAGAAGACCCCAGCCTTGTCGCCATCTAAAATGGCATCCTTACTAGCTCTCCAGCCTCTAGGTTTGATTTTTGGAGAGCTAGGCTGTGGAAACACTAGGGAGCAACAAGGCTCTATCTGGCCATGCTCTGAGGGCCAGCTGGTACTGAGGCTTAAACCCTTGGCCTGGGCCTAGCACATGCAAGGCACTTGGGCAATGCTCCTAAGCTTGGTAATTCTGCTTAACTCTCTTTTTTTTTTTATTTTTTATTTTTGGGCCACACCCAGTGGCACACAGGGGTTACTCCTGGCTCTATGATCAGGGATCATTCCTAGCGTTGCTCAAGGGACCATCTGGGATGCCAGGGATTGAACCTGGGTCGGTTGCATGCAAGGTAAACGCCCTCCCCGCTGTGCTATCACTCCAGTCCCTGCTTCACTCCTTTTTCAAATGATCCTCTCCTCATCATGATGGTCTAATCTAGAATTTTGCTGACACAGTGGTGTTAGTTCCTGTACTTTGACTGGCTTTTCCAGTCAGAGTAATATATTGGTGATGAGTCATGATTCTTTTTTTTGTTTGTTTTTTGGACCACACCTGGCGGCATTCAGGAGTTACTCCTGGCTCTACAATCAGAAATTGTTCTTGGCAGGCTCAGGGGACCATATGGAATGCCGGGATCAAACCCAGGTTCTTCTCAAATTGGGTTCATTCAAGGCAAACACCCTACCGCCATGCTATTGCTCCAGTCCCTGAGTCATGGTTCTTTCCTTCTTACCAGGGAGACATTGACCCAACAAAGCAGGGCAGAGCTAGGCTGTGTGTTGAACTTTTTTTCTTGGGAACTTCACAGCTTGGTGTTCAGGGGCCCATGTGGGGCTGGAGGGTGAGCTCAGGGACTGGTAAATACCCTCCCTGGCTTGAACCACTTCCTGGAACCCAAGTTGGCCTTTTTGGGAAGCTGCCATATGTCCCTATGGCTCTACCTTTTCATAGTTCTCCCAGCACTGTCTGAGTTCTGATGCTTCTCAAACTTTGCGCACAATTGTTATTTCTAGTCTACGTGATCTAAGTGAGAGTTGAGTGTCTCATTGGAATCTGAAGTTTTTTTCTAGGGACTTAAAGTGCTAAGTACCTTTTTGGGTGCTTGCAGTCCATTTGGCTTTTCCTTTGGAAACTGGAAACTTTAGAGATGCTATATGCTTCATTGATTTGTTTGCCTTTTATTGCTGAGTTGTAATGAATCCATCTATAGAAACTTATAGATATTATTTGCGAATACTTTCACTTTCTTCTTGTTTGTTTGTTTTTTTTTTTTTTTTTTTTTTTTTTGGTTTTTGGGCCACACCTGGCGGTGCTCAGTGGTTACTCTTGGCTGTCTGCTCAGAAATAGCTCCTGGCAGGCACCAGGGACCATATGGGACACCGGGATTCGAACCAACCACCTTAGGTCCTGGATCATCTGCTTGCAAGGCAAACACCATTGTGCTATATCTCCGGGCCATACTTTCACTTTCTTGGGAGTATCATTTGAGCACAGAAGCTTGAATTGTGTAACAATCTCATCCATGTTTCCTTTGGTTTCTTGTATTTTTGTTGTTTAAAAAATCACTTAAAAAAGAAAGTAATTAAAAACAAAATAAAACAACACTGGGGCCAGAGAGATAGCACAGCGACGTTTGCCTTGCAAGCAGCCGATCCAGGACCTAAGGTGGTTGTTCGAATCCCGGTGTCCCATATAGTCCCCCGTGCCTGCCAGGAGCTATTTCTGAGCAGATAGCCAGGAGTAACCCCCGAGCGCTGCCGGGTGTGGCTCAAAAACCAAAATAAGTAAATAAATAAATAAATAAAATAAAACAACACTAGGGCCGGAGAGATAGCATGGAGGTAAGGCGTTTGCCTTTCATGCAGAAGGTCATCGGTTCGAATCCCGGCGTCCCATATGGTCCCCCGTGCCTGCCAGGAGCAATTTCTGAGCATGGAGCCAGGAGTAACCCCTGAGCACTGCTGGGTGTGACCCAAAAACCACAAAAAAAAAAATAAATAAATAAAACAACACTTAACCCAAAGTCAGATTTATACCTGCATTCTTTTCTTTCCTTTTTTGGGCCATGCAAAGTGGCTCTCAGGAGTTATTTCTGCCTCAGCGCTCCCCAAGGTGCTCAGAAAAACATGTGATAACCGAGTTAGGGCGAAGTAAGTGTTTAGCCCGATGACCTATTTTCTTCATTAAAATTTTTTTTTACAGTAAAAGAAAAAATTTACAGTAGAGCTAATGCTGTCCATCCCATTGCTTGCATTTTCTTCTTCTTTTAAATGGTTTTCTTTTCCTTCCTTTTGAATTCTGGGGGTCTGACCTAGGATCTCATACATGCAAAATACATGCTCCAACACTGAGAAACACTTCTTGCTTCATTCTGCTGCTTAATTTCTTGTTGCTTTGTTTTTGAGCTGTACACAGCATTGTTCAGGCCTTACTCCTGGCTCAGTATTCAGACATCACTCCTGGTGGGACTTAGGGGGACCATATGGGGTGCTTGGGAGCAAGCCAGGGGTAGCCATATGTAAAGTGTCATACCTACTATACTGTTGTTAACCTCTCTTTGGCAGTTTTAGTTTTCACATTTCTACCTTAGGTTGATGTTGAGTTAATATTTAATTTTTGGAGGGGGGGGCATATCTGGTGATGCTCAGGGGTTACTCCTGGCTATACACTCAGAAATCACCCCTGGCTTGGGGGATCATATGGGACACCGTGGGATCAAACCGAGGTCCATCCTAGGTCAGCCACGTGCAAGACAAATGCCCTTCCACTTGCACCACCGCTTCGCCCCCCAATATTTGAATATTTTGCTTTAAAAATTTTTTTTGGAACTGAGGCTTAAGCATATTGAACTCAGCTGTGATCATTGCTTAACCCTCACTCAGTATTCTCAAGAGGGATCAGGAAGGAGACAGGTTGGGGCGTCAATAGTTCTGTAGCTCCTAGTTCCAATTTTTTGTTTTTGTTTTTGTTTTTTTTGGGTCACACCTGGCAGTGCTCAGGGATTACTCTTGGCTGTCTGCTCAGAAATAGCTCCTGGCAGGCACGAGGGACCATACGGGACACTGGGATTTGAACCAACCATCGGATTCGAACCAACCACCTTAGGTCCTGGATCGGCTGATTGTAAGGCAAACACCGCTGTGCTATCTCTCCGGGGCCCCTAGTTCCAACTCTTTCTGAAGCTCACATGCTATTTGTATCACAGCATTTCATGGAATTCAATGTCCCTTTCCATTTCCTTTCCCAGTCACTGACCAAAAACTCTCCCCTTCGTGTGTGTGTGTGTGTGTGTGTGTGTGTGTGTGTGTGTGTGTGTGTGTGTGTAAGCATCTGTTTTTGGGATCTCCTCTTTGTTTAGTATTCCTCCTGGGTCTCTAGCCATTCCTTCAAATTATTAGAACTTTCTAGTATGTTCTGATACCTGATATCTGTTGTTCCATGTGTCAGCTACTCTTGGTAAATAGTTTTGAAAAGCCTGTATCAACTCTTTGTCATTCCCAAATTAGATTTCTCCCAGCTTATAAGAAGGAAGAACCCCCAAGCCAGGAGCAACTTCTGAGCACATAGCCAGGAGTAACCCCTGAGCGTTACCGGGTGTGGCCCAAAAACCAAAAAAAAAAAAAAAAAAAAAAAAAAAAGGAAGGGAGGAAGGAAGAGAGAGAGAAAGGTCTGAGGGAGGGAAAGAAGAAGGGAGGGAATGTAATGAAGGAGGATGGAGAAGAGAAGGAGGGAGGAGGGAAGACAATGAGAGAAGGAAGTAGGAAAGAATGGGAGGGGGGAATAAATAAGGAATAAAGGAATAAAAGAGGGAGAAAGGAAGGAATAAAGGAGGGAAGGAATGAAGAAAAGGGGGGAGGGGAGGGGCCGGCGAGGTGGCGCTAGAGGTAAGGTGTCTGCCTTGCAAGTGCTAGCCAAGGAAGGACCGCAGTTCGATTCCCCTGCGTTCCATATGGTTCCCCCAAGCCAGGGGCAATTTCTGAGCACTTAGCCAGGAGTAACCCCTGAGCATCAAATGGGTGTGGCTCGAAAAACCAAAAAAAAAGGGGGGGGAGGGGAAGGAAGGAAAAGAAAGAAAGGAAGGAGGGAAGGAAAGAGGAGGAAGGAAGGAAGGAAGGAAGGAAGGTAGGAAGGAGGGAAGGAAGAAAAAGATGAAAGGAAGGAAGGAAGGAGGGAGGTCAGTTTTCCAGCCTGATTCTGTTCAGCACTCCTGGAACCCATAACCTTCTCTTCAGATTTTCTCTTCCAAGCTCCCCTCATTTTCATTTTGGTGGGTGGGGTACTCCCAGTGGTGCTCAGAAGACCAGGTGAAGCCAGGGATTAAATCCAGGGCTCCTGTATGTCCAGTATGTTGATTCACCCATTGAGTCATCTTTCTGTCCCCCATCTTTATTATCTTTTCTCTTAGAGATTCTAAATTTCCTTCACTCATGATCCCCTTCCCCCAGGTCTTAAAATTTTATTTGCATATTAATTTTTTTGATTTTTGGTTTTTGGGTCACACCCGGTGGCGCTCAGGGGTTAATCCTGGCTCTAAGCTCAGAAATTGCTCCTGGCAGGCTCAGGGGACCATACGGGATGCTGGAATTCAACCCACCATCCTTCTGCATGCAAGGCAAATGCCTTACCTCCATGCTATCTCTCTGGTCCCTATTTTTTTTTGCATATTAAAATTTTGCATTCCAATATAATTAAATTTTTTAGCAAGCTCCCTTAAAACCCTCCCCAAATGGTGCTCAGATGAACTGTGTTTTCCAGCCTGCATGACCTGCTTTGGATCAACCTTTCTCAGGTTAACTCTATTAGTTAACTCCATCTCAGGGCCTGTCCAGTTGATTCCTTCCCCAACATACATTCAAGTTCTTTTCCTTCCAACTGGGCAGACAGATAGGGGGGATGCAAGGCACCTCATTGTCAGTACCTTTTAAATCTTAAATGTGAAAAGTGGGCAGCACAGTCGTTTATACAACCTTGCTGTATCGTAACCAAATTAAACAAGAGGACTGGAGCGATAGCACAGCAGTAGAGCATTAGCAGTAGGAACAGACCTGGGTTTGATCTTCAGCATCCCATATGGTCTCCTGGGCCTGCCAGAAGCAACTTCTGAGTGCAGAGCCAGGAATGACTCTTGAACACCACTGAATGTGGCCGACCCCATATTTCAAGACAAAATTTTCTGAATTCTCCACATTTAGTGACAGACACCCCAAACTGGCTCAGGATTCTCTGCTTTAAAGGGTGGGTTTGGGACCAGAGCCATAGTACAGACCCAAGTTCAATCCCTGGCGTCCCATCGAATCCTGCAAGCACCATTAGGAGTTCTGGATAGAGCCAGGAGTAAGCCCTGAGCATTACTGAGTGTGACAACAACAACAATAACAACAACAACAATAATAGGTGAGTTGGGGACCAGAGCAAAAGTACAGCAGATGGAGTGCTTGCCTTGCATATGGCAGATCCAGGTTTGCTCCCTGGCACCTCATATGGTCCCCCGAACTCTGCCAGGAGAGATTCCTGAGTGCAAATGCAGGAGGAGTAAGCCCTGAGCACCCCTAGGTGTGCCCCCAAAACAACAACAACAATGACAACAGAAAAACCAGAAAAGTGGCAGGTCTCAGACAAAGATGGCCTGGCAGATGCTTGTCTGTGAAATTCTCCAACTCCACAGAACCTTCCCCAGGAAAGGGTATCCTGCAGCAGGCTCTGCTGGATTCCTCCTTGAAGAGGGTCCCCTGGCTGGAGACATGATTCAGAGGGCTGAGCTCTGGCTTTACCTGCCTGACCTGGGTTCCAGCACCAGCAATACATGTCCCCTGAGCACTGCCAGAACTGACTATGAGCACTGCTGGGTGTGACTGTGAATCAAAGGGCAAGGGTGTGTGTGTGTGTGTGTGTGTGTGTGATGTAGCCTGAGCAAAAGCCAAGGAAGAAGATAAGCATATAATGAAGAATGTATGGCTCAGGTATAAAAAAAAAAAATAAAAGAGGAGGGGCCAGAGAGATGGCATGGAGGTAGGGCTTTGCCTTGCATGCAGAAGGACGGTGGTTTGAATCCCAGCATCCCATATGGTCTCCCGAGCCTGCCAGGAGAGATTTCTGAGAGTAGAGCCAGGAGGAACCCCTGAGTGCAGCCGGGTGTGACCCCAAAACCAAAAAAAAAAAAAAGAGAGAGAGGAGTAGCTGGAGTGATAGCGCAGCAGGTAGGGTGTTTGCCTTGCCTGAGGCCAACAAGGGTTTGATTCCTGGCATCCCAATGGTCTCCTGAGCCTCCCAGGAGTGATTTCTGAGTGCCTCTAAGCATGCCACCCAAAAAAAGGCAGAAAAAAAAAAGACGAAATCCTGCTTTTTTAGGCAGCATGGATGAACCTAGAAGCAAAGACTCACTGAGCGAACTCTCCTATGCAGACCAAAAGTCCTAAACTTGATCCACTTTTAAATGGTTTCGATGCGACGGTTGCAGCATGTAATGAAGTCAGGTAAATCAATGTCAGGGATTTTAACTGTTTTCCAGGCTACCCAGATGAGGCAGTTTGAGATCTGGAAGGTCTGATGCTTAGAGATGTTAGCCAGAGACACCATCTGAGAACACAGAGTAATAAAACTTGAATAAATGCTTGGACCATGTGCCGGAGTGGTAGCACAGTGGTAGGGCGTTTGATCCCCCATCCCACATGGTCCCCTGAGCCAGAAGTGATTTCTGAGTGCAATGCCAGGAGTAACTCCTGAGCACCGCTGGGTGTGCCCCCACCCCCACCCCCGTGCCTGCCAGGAGCTATTTCTGAGCAGATAGCCAGGAGTAACTCCTGAGCGCTGCCAGGTGTGGCCCAAAATCAAAAAAAAAAAAAAAAAAAAAAAAAGCTCAAGAGTTGCAGTGGTCCTCAAACTATGGCCCGCGGGCCACATACTGTATTTGAATCTGTTTTGTTTCTTCATTGCAAAATAAGATATATGCAGTGTGCATAAGAATTTGTTCATAAGTTTTGTTTTTACTATAGTCAGACCCTCCAATGGTCTGAGGGACAGTGAACTGGCTCCCTGTTTAAAAAGTTTGAGGAGCCTATAAATGAGCTAGAAGGGACAAAAAAGTTAGTTTTCGGGGGGTTCACCTAGAATGAATGTCAAGTTAGGAGTTGCTGACACTTCCATGAAAACAAATGAATAAAGAGAGAAAAGGGGACATGTGGGGGCAGGAGGGAATTGTGATTTCCTAAACACACACTGTTCTACCTCTGGACACTGTCCCCCCCCCCCCATATATCTAAATGGGGCTCCACCAACTCCATTCTCCTCTGCCTCCACCTACACTCACTTAATAGGTGGGTGCAGGGGACACCTCTGTCTTGGTCTCTAGTGCACAGCCACCATCCTAGATGGCCAGGGAGGATGAGAAGATTGGCAGGATGGCAGGGAGCTGCCCCAGCTATGCTCTACCAGGGGTCCTCAAACTTTTTAAACAGGGGGCCAGTTCACTGTCCTTTAGACTATTGGAGGGCCAGATTATAGTAAAAACAAAAATTATAAACAAATTTCTATGCACACTGCATATATCTTATTTAGAAGTGAAGAAACAAAATGGGAATAAATACAATATGTGACCTGCGGGCCATAGTTTGAAGACCCCTGCTAGACTTTAAGGCCCACGGGCCACATGTTGTATTTGTTTTTTTGTTTTTTGGTTTTTGGGTCATACTTGGTAGTGCTCAGGGTTACTCCTGGCTCTATGCTCAGAAATTGCGCCTGGCAGGCTTGGGGGACCATATGGGATGCTGGGATTTGAACCACCGACCTTCTGCATGCAAGGCAAACGCTTTACCTCCATACTATCTCTCCGGCCCCCACATGTTATATTTGTTCCCATTTTGTTTCTTCACTTTAAAATAAGATATATGCTGTGTACATAGGAATTTGTTCATAATTTTTGTTTTTACTATAGTCCAGCCCTCCAATGGTCTGAGGGACAATTGAACTGGCCCCCTGTTTAAAAAGTTTGAGGACCACTGCTGTAGAGACATCAGCCTGAAGAGAGCAGCCAGAGAGCCGAGGGAACCACCAAAGAGTGGGCAGAGGAGAGTCCCATAGGATCCAGAACCCAGGAGAGACCAGGTGAGTCCAGAAGTCCAGTAGTCCAGTGAATCTAGGGAAATCTAGGAGAGTCTAGGTGAGTGAGTCCATTTGAGCCCAGGGAGTCCAGGTGAGCCCAGGAGAACCCAGAAAAAATCAGGTGAGCCCAGAATATCCCAGGTGAGCAAGATCCCTGGAGAGCCCAAGGAGACCCCAGGAAGCCCCAGGAGGGTCTAGGAGAGTCCATATGAGCCCAAGGGAGTTAGGCGAGTCTAAACGAGCCCACATTCATCCAGGTGATCCCAGAAGAACCCGTGAAAATCCAGGTGAACCCAATAGAATTTAAGTGAGTCTAGTTAAGTTCAGGAGAGTTGAGGAGATTCCAGGGTGGTTCAGTCGGGTCCAGCTGAGTGACTGACTAGATGGGTCTAGGGGAGTTTAGTGGATTCTAGATAGTTCAAGGGAATCCAGGAGTTTAGGTGAGTTCAGCAGATTCTAGGGGAGTTCAGGAGAGTCCAAGACAATCCAGAAGGGTATTGGTGAGCTCAGGTGAACCCAGGTGGCTCCAGAGGAGCCCAGAAAAGTCTAGAAGAGCCCAGGAGAGTCCAGGAGAGACCATGGTAGTCCATATGAACCCAGGGGAGTTCAGGTGAGCCGAGGAGATCCCAGATGAACAAGATCTCATGAGTAAGGGGAACCAGGAGAACCCCAGAGTGTGCCAGAGAGTGCAGGATTGTCCAGGTAAGTCCTAGAAACCCCTGGAGTACACCCCTACCTGAAATGTATAAGCAGCACACCAGCCACTTCTATCCAGCCAGGCACAACCACCCCTAGGGATGAGCTCAGGCCAGCACCTCAGTCCTGCATAAGCACCTAGCCAAATCCTGGTAATCTCTGGTCATGTAGCAACAAAGAGACAGGAAGGGGAGGGAGAGGAGCAGGGAAGACAGAACAGTAAGTAAAGCACTTGCCTTGCACTTGTTCATCAAACATCTCTGAGCACTACCAGGAATGCCTCTCAAGTACAAAGCCAGGAATAAAGCACTGTTGGGTGTGGCCCTCAATTTAAGACTCATAATCACATTGGATTATGAGTATCACATTTATTTAAAGGAAATGTATCACATAGTTGACATAACTGATCATAATACATTTGTTTCAGGATGACAGAAAGAAAGAAATAGAATAGAGAATTTAAAAAATGGAAAAAGAAGGGGAGGGTTTATTAGCAGTTATATTTGTGAAAATTATTATATGATCAATAAAGTTGTTAATACAATAGCCGAAGGTTTAGTATGATTTTTTTCTTTAGAGATGGGAGACACACTAAAAAAAAGATGTGGGGGGCAGTTGTCATTTGCGCAGGCACAGCAAAATATGAAAGAAATAGAAAAGAAAGACCTTTGGCCTATAAAAAAAACAGGGAGATCTTACCCCTGAAGTATTTTGACATAAGACCAACTCAAGGCTCCAGAAAAAAAATATAAATTCATTAGAGTGTAGATAATATGGCTGTCCTAGTGCTAATGTTATTTTATTGATGTACAAAATCTCATCATGTTACCCTCCCTCATGCTCCCAGACACTTTACCACTGCCCCCCATTGAGTATTTGTGAAGCATGGATGGGGAAAGGGGCTGGCAAGAAACTCCGCTGACATCCTGGACTGTAGTATGGACACAGTTGTGTCTAGGAAATGGATAGAACAAGACTTACAAAGATTGGACTTGGAGGAAGGTTCTGGGATGGGGCCTGGTTCTGGGGATCCCCAGTCTTGCCATTTGCACCTGTGCAGCCCAAGATACTGCACAAGGCGACAGTGAAGGGAGATTTGTAGGTCAGTGCTGGTAACTAGACTTGCCTGATTCTATTTTGGCCATCCACTTGGAGTCAGACCTGAGTCAAACTTATTCCTCCATACAGGGAAGCTGGAGTGTGCAACTCTCAACCCTAAACTGATTTTTCTTTGTCCTTGTTCTTTTGTTTGTTTTTGTTTTTGGACTACTCCCAGCATTGCTCAGGGGTTACTCCTGGCATTGCATGCTGGAATTGCTCATGGCTGGACTCCAGGGGAACATATAGAATGTTGGGGATCAAACATGGCTGGACTCCAGGGGAACATATAGAATGTTGGGGATCTTTGTATGTGGCAGGCCACATACAAAGAAAATGCCCAACTCAATTGTACTGTTTCTGGGGTTCCAACTCTCAATATATATACCCAAACTCTCCACTTTTTTTAAAAATTTATTTGTCTTTCTCTCCCAGACCTGCCCAGATCTCCGGTCGGGCCTGGCAGGGACTGCAATTCTGAACTCAGACAGCAATTCTGAACTCAGACAGCAGATGGCACTGAAGGCTAAGGGAAGGAGCCCCCCACCCTTGGGCACTCCCTGTAGCCCTGCCTGGCAGCTCCCCTCTTTCTCCGACTCCCCCAGCCCCATGTCAGCGCCTAGGCTGCTGCAGCAAAGGACTGTGCTTGCTCCTGGGAGCCCAGGAGAAGCAGAAAAGCCAGCCTGAGACCCAGTTGAGACTGAACAGGCCCAAAGACCTCCTGATTCCTTCCCTGCCCTCCCTGATAATCACTTTATAATAGGTATGTGTGGGGTCTCCTATGCCAGGTTCCTATGCACCAAAGCATCATTTCTTCCTAAATAGGGGAGCCAGGAAACCCCCTGGCTGCCCGTGACCTTCCTGTCCATCCTGTGTAAAATATGAAATAAGAGTTTTAATTACTGAGCTTGGAAGCCAGCCGACACGTTGAATATTTAATATCTCTATGTGAACGCCCCAGGCATACGGCACCGACAGAATCAGGGTTTCCCTGGGGTTGGCTCCAAACACATTTGGAGAAGGGCCAGGCACTGCCCTGCCCAGCACCTGGGCACCTCCTTTCACCCTGCCAAGCCCAGACCTGCCCCGGGTCCCCCACTCCCGGAGGGACCCCCAAAATGAGGCCTCTGAGAAGCCTAGGGGAGAATAGAGAGGGAAACAGCTGGGTCCGGCCTGAGGGAACCACCCCCAGGAGGCCAATGCAGGCCTAGTTCAGGCTTTGCCTTCCCCAATGGTTCCTCAGGGAGACAGTTTTAAGGCTGGTAAAATAGGGCGGTCTTAGCTGTGGGATGAACCCTTTCTAAGGCAGGAGACCAGGCCCAGGCCTGGGAACAACAGCACAGTAACCTCTTCCTCTCATCTATCTCTGTCCAGGGAGGGAGAAGAGTCAGGCCTGAGCCAGCTCCAACTTCACAGCCCTAGAAGAAAAGGGCCCTTTTGATGGTGAAGGCTCATGTCTTCCTCACCTGGGCCCCCTTGCTGCTCCTACACCCTAGTGAAGGCTCTTGCTCCTTGGATCACTAAGAAATTGGCACAGGGAGGACTACAGAGCACAGGCACCCTATTCTTTGTGTCGACCCTTCTTGTCTGGGTCCTCCAGAGCCCTGATACACTAGCTGACTAGCGCCCTCAGTCTGGGGGCAGGCTTGAGGGTTCATGTGAAGCCAACACTCAACCCTCTCCCAGGCTCCTACATCACCCCACATCAGTTTTGTTAGCCACAGGAGCCATTGGTGTCTCTTGTCTGCTGAGACCTGAGTGGCAGCAAGTGATGGGCCTGGGGATACCTTGCAGAGGTGTCTTTGAAGGCTGGGCAGAGTCTCAACCCCAGCACTGAAGGGTTCAATAGGTACTATCAGGAGCCAAGAGGTGGGATGGCCTCAACACAACAAAAAAGGTGCAGGCTGGGCAGGAGAGATAGCATAGCAGTAGGGCGTTTGCCTTGCACGCAGCTGATCCAGGACCGACGGTGGTTCAAATCTGGGCATCCCATATGATCCCCCCCAGTCTGCCCGGAGTGATTTCTGAGCGTAGAGCCAGGAGTAACCCTTGAACACCACTGGGTGTGGCCCAAAAACAAAACAAACAAAAAGGTGCAGGAACATGAAGGCCTCATGGACCCCTGTTCACCTCCTCCCATTTCCAAGAAAAGAGGGTGTCAGGAAGGAGTCAAAGAATATGAACCCATGTCATGACCCCGGATGGACACGGGAAAGTAAAGATGTGGTGGTGACCCAGCATGGAAATGTGAAATGGGGGTCAGTGGGGAGCATTCAGCCACATTTTAGCAGCTCTATTTCAGGGCACCCATGCCAGAAAGCATCCCTCACATGGCCAGAGGAGGCCCCTAGTAGTAATTTTCTCAAAGTATTTCTGGGTGACTCACACCCCAAACACCTGAAGATGACTCATAGGTGACATATACACATGAGGAAAGCTGGGATTTGGGGGGACATATATTAGTAAGGAAATTATTTTGTGGTGTTAGGTGCATTGTCTTTTTTATTTATTTATTTATTTATTTTTGGGTTTTGGGCCACACCTGACGGTGCTCAGGGGTTACTCCTGGCTATCTGCTCAGAAATAGCTCCTGGCAAGCACGGGGACCATATGGGACACCGGGATTCGAACCAACCACCTTTGGTCCTGGATCGGCTGCTTGCAAGGCAAACGCCACTGTGCTATCTCTCTGGGCCCAGGTGCATTGTCTTAATTGGAGCAAGGTTTGGGATGCCCCCCAAGCAATGCTTGAGGGACGTGGGTATCCAGATCATCAATGTTTAGACTAAGTGATGTGGTGCTGCTCAGGCTGGAAAGTTGGGGGGGCACAGATCTGTACCCTACAGTGCTCAGGGGATCATGTAATCCTGGGGCTCACATTCAAGTCCCCATGCATGCGAGGTTTGCCCCCTTGAGCTCTGGCTCTGTCTTGGCCCCAGGTAAATGTGCCACAATTCAGGAGGCAAACAAACAGCAGGCGGGTGGGGAGGTGGATCAATGCTCTGAGTCCAAGCTTAAGGGCTGATCTCCAGTACTGCTGCAAACCCTGACCAGAATCAGGAGTAGCCCCTGAGCATCACAGGGTATGAACCCCAAACTTCCAAAAAAAACACAATGCGAGACAAACAGGAAAACTTCCCCCACCCTTGTAATAATCTGAACCGACCACCAAATTCAGAGCCTCTGAGTCCCACCCAAATCAGAACAGCAATGAATGAAAGGAGAGAGGCCCAAGGACAGTTAGAATCTTGGTTTAGTTTCGGTTTGGTTTGGAGGCCACACCTGGCAGTGCTCAGAGGTTCCTCCTGACTGTGCTCAGGGATCACTCCTGGTGGTGCTCAGGGGACCTATATGGGATGCTGGGGATTGAACCCAGGTTAGCTGCTTGCAAAGCAAGCGCTCTTTCCTCTGTATTATTGCTATAGCCTTTGAGCAGCGTTTTTGAACTTGCAGGATGCAGGTTAGTTTGGGGGTTTCCTTAGCCAGACCACCAAGCGCCACCCAACTTCAGATCAGTGACGTGCCTTCTCTGCGTGGACTGTGGCCCTGCCGGTCCCTCCTGCCACAGTCCAGCTCTGCCACAGAAGGGGGAACTGAGGCTCCAGCCATCATTAGCTAGTGATGCTGAGCCCATCACCTCCCACGCTTGGTCCTGAGGACATTTTTCTTGCGTGGCCTGGAGGTGGCGCTGTTGCAGTGAGCCTGCGACTTAACTTCAGGCAGTGCTGGGCGAGGCTGGGGGGATTTACAGAAGATAATGGGGTGCTCTCCTGGGTATAGGAGAGCACCCTATCGTCCCAGTTCTGACGGTGACAGGGGCAGGCAAGAAGGGAACTGGGACTCGACCTCCCTCCTCCAGGAGACCACCAAAGGCCTCTGCTCTGGGGGCTCACGCAGGATGGATGCAATCCCTTCACTTGAAATGCAGGGATCTGGGGTACCATGATGCAGCATTGGGAAGAAGTAAGAGAGAGGGCTTAGAGACCCCAGTGTTGACCTTCTTGGAGGCAGGATCCCAGGCCTGAACTGAGGGGACACATGGAACCAAGGAACCCTTGGCTCTTTCCTGAAACCTCAGGCAGGGCACATGGCCTGGCCTGGTGAGCAGGAGCGCTGGCATTGGGGCACAGGCAGTATTGATTGCTCCTTCTCTCCTTAAGGGGTTCCAGGCCTCACCAGAAGTACCTCCAGTCTGCAAAGTTGCTGGAAGCCATGATGTCACCTAGCCCACCAGTCTGCACCACTAACCAATGAATAGGGTGAATCTTCTGGAACCCTGCAGGGGTCCTCTGAGCTCCCTGTGGCCCCAGGGAGGAACTTTCTGTGTTCTCAGGACACAAAAGTGCCTGGAATCACCCCGTGCCCCTAGTTTAGTGAAAGAGGAGTGAGAGGTAGGACCCCAAACCTCACACAAGAGGGGACATGCTTGCTAGGGTTGATCCTTTTGGAACCTTAGAAGCTGTGGGGAGGGTAGTGTGGGGATGCAGGAGGGGAATAGGCCCTCCAAGGGGCAGGGGCAGATCCTGGGGGGTGAAGGTTCCTGCATTTCTGGACTGTTTTGGATCGCAGCTGAGCATCCATCTGGGGCCTTGCAGAAGGGGAAAGACTTCTGTGCTTCTCATTACCACACACCAAAGAAACTCAATCGGAGCTCAATAGGCCCCCAACGCCAAACCTACCTCTCCTTCTTGGGGCCCACATAACCTTCAACATACCCCAAGTGGACAGTCTTGAGATGAAAACTCCATGCTGAAGACAGTACAAAATGGAGGGCGCTTATCATGCATACAGCCAACTGGGTTTGATCCCTGGCATCCCATATGGTTCCCCGAACACTGCCAGGAGTGATTCCTGAGTGCTGAGTCAGGAGTAACCTTTGAGCAACACCAGCCACGGCCCCAAAACAAAACAAAGGTGAGAAGGAAACTCGTCTTTGCCTTCTGCCCAGTGGCACCTGCCTGGCTCTGAGAAGAGAAGCGATAACCTTTAGGAAGACAATGTGGTGGAATGTGTCAGTAGTCATAATGTTCTTATCTTTTCATCTCATTTATCTTCTGAAGATCTCTCCTGAGAAAATAATCCCCTACACAGAAAAAGCATTTTGTTCAAAGATATTCATGACAGCACTCTGTAGCTCAACCACAGTGGGGGAGAAAAACACATGATTTATAATAGAAAGGCAATGTGGAGAGATGGTGAATTTCACCCCTACCTCTGTGGCATAACTTTCCTCCTAACCCCCTCCCTCCCCTTTCTCCCACCTCCCTCCTTTCTCTTCTTCTTCCTTCCTTTTTCCTCCGTCCATCCCACTTTTCTCCATCTCCCTACCTTCCTTCTTTCCTCCCTCCCTCCTTCCTTCTTTCCTCCCTCCCTCCTTCCTTTTCTCCTTCCTTTTCTCCTTCCTTCCTTCCTTCCTTCCTTCCTTCCTTCCTTCCTTCCTTCCTTCCTTCCTTCCTTCCTTCCTTCCTTCCTTCCTTCCTTCCTTCCTTCCTTCCTTCCTTCCTTCCTTCCTTTCTTTCTTTCTTTCTTTCTTTTCTTCCTTTCTTTCCTTTCTTTCCTTTCTTTCTTTCATCACACCCGGCAGCGCTCAGGGGTTACTCCTGGCTCTATGCTCAGAAATCACTCCTGGCAGGCTCGGGGACCATATGGGATGCCGGGATTCGAACCATCGACCTTCTGCATGAAAGGCAAGCATCTTATCACCATGCTATCTCTTCAGTCCATGGCAATAAACACAGTTTGATCCCCAGCATCCCATAGTGTCCCCTGAGCACTGCCAGGAGCGATCCCTGAGTGCAGACCCAGGAGTAAGTCAGGAGTACTGTCTTGTTTGTCTCCTTTTTCCCCACTTCCTCCATCTTCCTCCCTTATCCTTTCCTCTACCATCCTTCTGCATTTAAGGCAAACGCCTTACCCCTGTGCTATCTCTCCGGCCCCAATGCTCTCTTTTCTTAAACTGGCTCTTCTTTTCTGATGAGGTCATTCATTCCCATGGCCTGTCCCAAATTTTGTCTCGAAGCCCAAGGAGCTCTTGAACTTCACTGTCCTATGCCCTGGTCATCTGAACCTCTCAGCCAACGACATTCTGACCTTGCCTCCATTGTGTCCCCCCAGTCTCCTGTAGCCAGTGTCCAACTCAGGGAATGGCAGCCTCTGTCTTCTGTCTTTCTGCAGTGAGCAAGCAGCCCATGGGTTCTGTGCAATTGCTTTCTCTGCATTTCCAGAATATTCCCATCTCCCTTCTACTACCACTCACCTCATTCTTTCTTCTCGGTGCTGCACCTTCCTCACCTTTTGCACTTTCCATCTGTCTGGTTCCCTCCAATTTGTAGGTAACCAGAGCCAGAACAAATGAACATTCTGGAACAATCTGGAATTTCCACATGCTGGTTCTCCCACAAGCTGGTTATGCTGTACATGACAACCTGCAGTTCTGAGGCGGGTATCCAGAAAAATGAGGGTGCTCCCTTTGCACCTCCACAGCCTTAGACTGAACCTGGGGAGGTGCCAGGAGCCAGCAGACTCTGTCAATAGAGCCCCCCTGTACTCATCGACATTTTGGGGTCACCAGCAGCATCCTGGATCTGCCTGTTCTGTGAGGGTTGGAATGAGGAGCTCTGGAGGACGAAGAAACATTTACCCTTTACCATAATTTGCGGCCCCTCAAAGTGCCTTTGTTCTTAGTATTTGTTTCTTAGTATTGTTTCTGGGAGAATTGAAATTAAATAAAATTTCTCCCTTAGAGACGCCATCATGGGAAATTGTCCAGAAGCCTCACAGCAGCCCTCTGAGGACACAGCACTGCCGGAGCAATCCCTGTGGTGCAATCTTGTCTGCATGCGGGAAGGAGGCACAGTGCTGGGCAGAAGATGCCAGACTCGAATGAGCACCTGCACTTGAGTCCCAAGACGGGGACATGCTGGGAAAGAGCATGCAGAGGATGGTTGCAGAAATTAGATCAGGGGCACTAGGAGTTTGGCAGAAGTGGGGGTGACAGTTGACCCTAAAAAGTACTTTCTGGGTGACAGAAAAATTCTATATTCAGAGTCTGGAGAGCTAGTACAGCAGCGAGGGTGCTTGTCTTGCCTTGCACATGGCCACCTTGAGTTCAAATCTCAGCATTCCATATGGTCCTCTGAGCACTTCCAGGAGTGATTTCTGAGCACAGAGTCAAGAGTAATCTCTGAGCATCACTAGATGTGGCCCCCAAACCAAAAATGATAACAAAAATTAAAAGATTCTATGGAATCGGAGTGGTAGCACAGTGGTAGAGTGCTTGCCTTGCACACAGCTAACCCAGGATGGACCTGGGTCCAATCCCCAGTGTCCCATATGGTCCCTCAAGCCAGGAGTGATTTCTGAGCTCATAAGCAGGAGTAACCCCTGAGTGTCACCAGGTGTGGCCCAGGAACATATATATATATATATATATATATATATAAAGGAAAAAAAGATTCTTTTTTTTTTTAAGTTTTGGGGCCACACCCGGCAGTGCTCAGGGGTTACTCCTGGCTGTCTGCTCAGAAATAACTCCTGGCAGGCACGGGGGACCATATGGGACACCGGGATTCGAACCAACCACCTTTGGTCCTGGATCAGCTGCTTGCAAGGCAAACACCGCTGTGTTATCTCTCCGGGCCCGGAAAAAAAGATTCTTACATTCACATGTAGGTGATTCCAGAAAAGTAGGTACTCAATTGCAAACACCAGAAAGGGGCAATAAAGCTGTTCCCACTGCACAACTCTAGGGGGCCTGGTACCATCACCTTCTGGGTGGATCAATGCAGTGATCATGAAGAGTAGCTCCTGGGAGAGAGAACCAAGTGTGTATAGAGGCAGGAAAGGTGCTGGCTAATCTCTGGGGTATGGGTAGTGACACAGGAGCCAGGAGTTGCTAAGCGCAAGTACAAAAGTGGCTGGTGTGGGAAGCTGCAGCCAGACCCCGTCGCATTAAGTCTGTCTTGTGGGAGACTTTAGGAAGACTAACTTGATTCTGCATTTGCTGAAGGTCACTTTTGCGTAATGGCAAATAGTGCCAGGTGGCAGAGTGGCTGCCCATTGACTGTCTAGTCTAGTGAAATATGACCAGAGAGATGAATGAAAGTGGATAGATTATGAAAATTTCTTAGGGAGGAAACCCAGTTGGATGTGTGAAGCCAGAGAGAGAGAGAGGATTTGCTTGGCTTGCCTGATTGGGAATCTGAGGGTGTCTCTTGGAACTGGAGTCCCCTTGTAGAAGGACTAAGCTTGTGGGTTTGGGGTACTTAAAAAGCTAGTATCCCCAATTTCAAGCCTCCCCCAATTTCTTGCTCCTTCTTTGCAATTACTCTATGCAATGAACATCAGGATGAATTTCCCACAAGAACCAGTTCCTCCTCATATTCTATTGACATTACATCAAGTGTATGAATTGAGGAGAGATCGACAGTTGGACAATTCAGCCCGAGAATGGTACCTACTGCTGCATCGATTGCCTTTAACTGTCCTTCATCCTGCCAGCACATCCATCTTGGTACATATTTTGCTAACCATATTCTTTTGTTCCCCATGTTTTCTACCTAGTTACAGCTGGTTCTGAGGACAGGCATTGATCTTGGTATATTTATCACCTTATCTATCTCTAATCAATACTCTGTCTTTTTTCCCCCAGTTTTATTTTTCTCTTGGCTTACTAGGGTGGTTAAACATATTGTCTGCAAATAATTGCATTGATCATTGCTTTCCATTTCTCAGTTTTATAGATGTTCTGATCTCTATGCCCTGTCTTTTGTTTGTTTTGAGCTTAAAGTATGTTTTTTTTTTTTTGTTAATTTGGTTGGTTTTGGGGGCACACCCAGTAACACTCAGGGTTTACTCCTGGCTCTGTACTCAGAAATTTCTCCTGTCAGGCTTGGGGGAGCATATGGGATGTCAGAGATGGAACCCAGTTGGTTGTGTGCTACTACTCTGGCCCCTTTATGGTAGTTTTATTGATTTAATTTTGATTTTTGTTTATTTGTACTTTCTCAAGAAGGAAGCTTATATATCTTCTATGACATATTTCCCTCCCCTAGTATAGGCATTTGATGCTATGAATTTCCCCCTTGGCAATGTTTTAGCTGAATCCCACACTTCTCCCTCCCTGATTGTGAGTATTAAAAACTCAGGAATGGAAACCAACTCAGTTAAATGTTTCCACATCCTCTCCCTTTGTTGTCGCAGTGCTGGTGTGCTGTGCACTGGGTGACTGTGCTTATAGGCCTAACTGCAGTGCCACCAAAATGGCACTCGGGCACTCTCTGGGATCAAACTTAAGGTCTCTTGCCTACAAAGCAAAGCATTCTCCCCTGAGTCATTCCCTGCCGTTTCAATTTATTTTAAGTGTACAGTACTCTTAGCTAGATGTCTCTCCTGATACAGAAGAGTTCTAAAACCTTTTCACCTGTACCTAAGACAATGTATTTTTTCACCTCCCACGTCCTTTTAACCCCCAGACCTTAGCAGTGATTGCTCTTCCAATAATGTGTCTACATTGCACATACATTTCTATTCAGTTCGCAATATTTTTAAAATGTCCTTAAATGTCTAAGAGATGGCTCCAAGGTCTCTCTGCAGTATCTGCTTTGTATGCAGAGGAAGTTCAGGTTCAATCCAGGGCACTGGATGAAGTCTGGAGTAGCCCCCAAACACCACTGGGTGTGGCCCCCAGACCAGCAGAATTCCTTGAGGATCCACCTCTTTTTCAGGACAGGGGGAATTGTTGGGCATGCCCAGTGGTGCTTAGAGCTTACTCCTGGCTCTGTGCTCAGAGCTCACTCCTAGAGGTGCTAAGAGGCCATATGCAGTGCTGGGGATATAAGCAGGGTTGGTTGTATGTCAGGCAAGTGCCTTACCTTTTGTTCAATTTTTTGTTGGCATTTGGGCCACATGGCAGTGTTCAGGGGTTCCTCCTAGCTCTCTGCACTCAGAAATCATTCTTAGCAGGCTTGGGCGGGGGGTGTCATATAGAATGCTGGGGATTAAACCCGATTGACTTGCATGCAAGGCAGATGTCCTACCAGCTGTGCTATCTCTCTGACCCCTCCTATGCAATCTTTCTGGCCCAAGAAATTCCCTTTTTGAGTCACAGGTTATTTAGAAGCATGTTATTTAATTTTTTTTTAAATTTTGAGTTTTTCAATGTCTTTTTGCCTGTGGTTGCTTTTTTTTAGTGTAACTATTTTATGGTCGGAGAACATAGAGGTCTTGGTCTCTTTGTTTCCTTGTTAAGGTTTATTTTACTATCAATGCAGGTTTATGTCTACTGCCTCCTGCGTGGAGGATCTCTAAAGGCAGAAAATTGACAGCTACATTCAATACTTACATGCTCCATAGCCTGGTTAATTTCTCACTTATTTTTCCTATCCTTCACTGAGAGATTGACCTCATCAATTATAAAAGTGGATTTATCTCTTTCATGCATTGATTTTTTTTTTTTTTTTGCTTTGTGCATCTTGAGGAGAATATAGGACAGCTTGTAACATACTTGCTTTGCACACAACTCGAATTCCATCACTGCATAGTATTCAGGACCCTGAAGCCAGCCCTGAGCACAGCTGGGTGTAGTTTGGGATTGTGTGTATATATGGTGTGTGTGTGTGTGTGTGTGTGTGTGTGTTTGTGTTGAATTAAACCCTAAGGAAGTGGTGCTTGGTTTACTCCTGGTTAGGTTCTCAGGGATTGCTCCCAGCTGATGATCTGGAAGTGTTTGGGTTACTCCTGACTAGGTTCTCAGGGATTGCTCCCATCTGGGTTCTGGGGACCATGTGGTGCCCGAATTAAACACAGTGCCACCACATGCAAAGCATATGCTCCAACCCTTTGAGCCATTCCTGTCACCTGCCAATGCCTCTGAGTTTAGTGTGTGTTAGACATGGCCTCTTGCTATTAAGATGGATTTTCTCTTTCAGCTTTAGCCACCTGAGCAGACACATGGCTCCATAGGTCTTAGGCCACAAGGCTTCTTTTTCTGTTCCTCTGGTAAGAGAGACGGGGCTGCTCCTGGTATTTTAGCTGCCAATTCCTTGCCCTGGAAGCACTACTGTGTTACTCTGCCATCATGCCCTCAGTTCAGAGAGAGGAAGGGGGACACTATTCTCACTCCCAGGTATCATCCTTCAGCTTTCGGTCCAGGAAAGAGATTGTTCATGGGGGTTTCTGTTGCTTTTCTCTTTCTCAAACCCCACACCCTTGTGTCAAAGTAATCTGAGAGGGCTTCTTTTCTCTCTCTCTCTCTCTCTCTCTCTCTCTTTCTCTCTTTTGCTCTTTCTTTCTTTCTTTCTTTCTTTCTTTCTTTCTTTCTTTCTTTCTTTCTTTCTTTCTTTCTTTCTTTCTTTCTTTCTTTCTTTCTTTCTTTCTTTCTTTCTTTCTTTCTTTTTCTTTCTTTCTTTCTTTCTTTCTTTCTTTCTTTCTTTCTTTCTTTCTTTCTTTCTTTCTTTCTTTCTTTCTTTCTTTCTTTCTTTCTTTCTTTCTTTCTTTCTTTCTTTCTTTCTTTCTTTCTTTCTTTCTTTCTCTTCCCTTCCTTTCCCTCCTTCCCTCCTTCCTTCCTTCCTTCCTTCCTTCCTTCCTTCCTTCCTTCCTTCCTTCCTTCCTTCCTTCCTTCCTTCCTTCCTTCCTTCCTTCCTTCCTTCCTTCCTTCCTTCCTTCCTTCCTTCCTTCCTTCCTTCCTTCCTTCCTTCCTTCCTTCCTTTCTCTTTTTTTTTCCTTAGGTGAGGTCCCATTTACCTGTGTTCTAGACCTTAAACTGAGAGACCCATGGCAAAGCTTTACTCAGGCCAATCTGATTTGTTACATGATGTAGCCATACAAATTAGTTCATTTTTAGAGTCCTCAAGCAGTGCACAGGGATCCTGGGGGCATGTCCAGGGATATAATAAGGTCAGCAGGGTCAGGTGGTCTGATGTTCTGAGGATGCAGTGTCAGCAGTGCTGGGGATCCCAGAATCATCCCTGTGGTACTCAGACCCCTGCAGGCTTTGTCTGGGGCCTGAGTTTGAAACTGGGTCCTGCATAATTTTTGTTGAGCTCTCTCTCCTCATTAAATTTTTTTTGTTTTGTTTTGTTTTTGGGTCATACCAGCAATGCTCAGGGTTACTTCTGGCTCGGAGCTCAGGAATTATTCCTGGAGATGCTCAAGGGACCATATGGAATGTTGGGATGAAATTCGGGTCAACCATGTGCAAACCCTCCCTGCTCCATATTTAGAAAAAAATCTTACCCATGGGGGCCAGAGAGATAGCATGGGGTAGGGCGTTTGCCTTGCATCTAAAAGGATGGTGGTTCAAATCCCGGCATCTCATATGGTTCCTCAAGCCTTCCAGGAACTATATCTGAGTATAGAGCCAGGAGGAACCCCTAAGCACTGCTGGGTGTGACTCAAAAAACCAAAAAAAAAAAAAAAAACAAAAAAAAAACAAAAAAAATAAAACCCAAAAAATCTTATCCTGAATCTTAGTCCATGGTATGAGCTTCACTGTGCTCTGCTGGTGCTATGGTGCTATTCAGAGCTCAGGACCACCAGGGCTATGTCTGCTGGTGCTCGTGGGGTTACATGGGGATCAGTCTGGGGAGGAGGGGTCTCTGCATGCAAGGTCTATTCTCCAGCCCTTGAAACTATCTCCATCTACTCAGACCAAATGATCTTAGTTTTATATGGAGTATAAAGACACATGACAGGGCTGGAGAGATCTTAGTTTTATATGGAGTATAAAGACACATGACAGGGCTGGAGAGATAGGAAGGTTCTTGCTTTGCATGTGGTCGGCCTTAGTTTGATCCCCAGCACCAAATATGGCTGCCTAAGCCCTGTCAGAAGTGATCCTTGAAGACAGAGCAGGGAGTAAGCCAAAAAAAAAAAATCACTGGGTGTTGTCCCAAAACAAAAACAAAAAAAGAAAAAGAAAAAGAAGCATACTAAGGAATAATTTGTGAAAACCTAAGAGGTGACCTAGAGAACTGAATTTGCTAAATCTAGGGGTACATGAGGGGGCCTAGAGATAGTGTGTATGTATTGATATATAGCAACATGGCACTACTGAAGCATATTAACAGTATCATGAGGACCTGGAGAGATGACACAGCAGTAGGGCTTTTGCAATAGATGCAGCTGACCCAGAACTAACCTGGGTTCAAATCCTGGCATCCTATATGATCCCCTGAGCCTGCCAGGAGTGATTTCTGGGCACAGAGCCAGAAGTAACTCTTGAGTGCTGCTGAGTATGGCCCAAAACAAAACAAAAACCAACTACAACAAAAAACAACAAAAGAAGTGAATCACTGGACTTAAATATAATAAGCAACTATTGTTATATTATTATATAAAGAGAATACTTATTGAATATTATTTTTCTCAACCTCATTTATATTTAAACTATCCTATACATTGATGCTTTTAAATGGCTAGACCAATTTCTCTTCTACCAGTCCTGGTAAAATCTTACCCTCATTTCCTCACAAGGGACAGCTAACAGCCAATCACATTCCCTCCTTATCTGTTGGGCTGAAAAAATACGGTGTCTTGATCTGATTTCATGTTCCATGTTTGCTAGTGAGATTTGAGCATCTTTTTCTATATTTTCAGCCATTTATATTTCCTCATTTGTAAATTGTCCCTGCCTCTTCTTGGCCCATTTTTCTCTTTGGTCATTTGTCTTTTTATTATTGATTTGTAGGAATGGTAGTTTCTACTATCTGGAATTTATGGAGGTTTACTGGGAGACTCATTACTTAATCAATGTCTTTATGTTCAGCTAGCATTTGAAAAGAAAGCTCTCCCCTGTTTGTGTTCTTTGGAAATGTATTACTTTTGCACGTTTTGCTATTTAGACTACGTGCTTTTAAAAATATTTGACCTGGTAAATTCTGAGACAGATGTTTTAAAGACCCCCTAATCTACCTGTAGCTTTGGGGAAATATCATAGTTCATATATTCTCATATTTCAATTTTTACATGTTATGCTCTTTTGAGTGAATTTGATATATGTATACTTATTCCAATTCATGATTAGTCAATCACTGCAGGATTAAAACAAGTGTTTGACTACCTGGACTCAACTCTTGGTTCTTCCCCTTCTAATTTAGGCAGGTCTGGGATATTTACTTTGTCTTTTTTTTGGGGGGGGCACACACATTGATGCTCAGGGGTTACTCCTGGCTATGTGCTCAGAAATTACTCCTGGCTTGAAGGACTTTATGGGATGCTGGGGATTAAACCAAGGACCGTCCTAGGTCAGCTGCATGCAAGGCAAATGCCCTGCTGCTGCGCTATTCTCTGGCCCCTTATATTTTGTCTTTTCAATGCCTCAGATTCCTCCTCTGTGAAATGGGGCTACAATTATCTCTAAGACATGTGAAATATTAAGCATCCATGAAAATGTTCAATATATGACTCTTAGTACTTAAAAAATTTTTTTTGTTTTTGAGGCCATACCCAGTGGTCCTCAGGGGTTATTTTTGGTTTTTGTGCTCAGGAATCACTTCTGGGGTGCTCAGGGGACAATATGGGGTATTAGGGGTTGAATCTGAGTCAGCCACGTGCAAGGCAAGCACTCTCCCCACTGTACTGTATCTCTGGTCCCTCTTAGTCAGTACATTGCTTTAGTTTGTTTTAGGGCCACAGCTGGCAGTGCTCAGGGACCATATGGTAGAGGGCTGGAACCCAGGTTCCGCCCCCCCATGAAAGCCTGCTCTCAGCTTTATTGAACTTGCTATTTTCTAAACTCCCCTTTTTTGGTTTTGATTTGTTTTGTTTTTGAGTCATACCTGGTGGTACTCAGGGGTTACTCCTGGCTCTGAGATTAGGGATTACTCCTAGCAGAAGTCAGGGAACCAAATCAGGTGCTGGGGATTGAACCCAGGTCAGCCATGTGCAAAGTAAGGAACCTTCTTATTCTATCACTCTGGTCCCTATATATATATATATTTTTTTTTTGTTTGTTTGTTTGGTTTTTTTTGGGTCACACCCGGCGGTGCTCAGGGGTTACTCCTGGCTGTCTGCTCAGAAATAGCCTCTGGCAGGCACGGGGGACCATATGGGACACCGGGATTCGAACCAACCACCTTTGGTCCTGGATCGGCTGCTTGCAAGGCAAATACCGCTGTGCTATCTCTCCGGGCCCTCTGGTCCCTATATTATTCTTTCAATCCCTCAGTTATATTTAATGCTTTTTTAAAAATTGAATTAGACCTTTAAAAATACAGCTATGTACATATTCTCTTTCTTCTAGTAGAATGTACCTGAGATATCTTGTGGCTTTAACTTTTTTCTGATTAATTTTTCTCTGTGTGTGTAGGTTGCTCTTAGCTCAGTGCTCAGCTGTGCCTCTGGACTGTGTTTGGGGGGATTGTGTAGTATTGGGAATCCAATTCAGGCCTTTCACATGCAATGCATAAGTTCAGCCTGTTGAGCTAGGGCTTCAGTACTGCCCCCAGGTAATGTTTAATATAAGAAGGCAACATATGGGGCCGGAGAGATAGCCTGGAGATAGTGTGTTTGCTTTGCATGCAGAAGGACGGTGGTTCCAACCCCAGCATCCCATATGGTTCCCTAAGCCTGCCAGGAGTGATTTCTGAGTGTGGAGCCAGGAGTAACCCCTGAGTGCTGCCGGGTGTGACCCCCCCCCCAAAAAAAAACAAAAAAAAGAAGGGGACATATGTTATTTAAAGTTATATTTCCAATATCCCTTTAAAGTATCTTTAATCGCCAAACAAGATTGTCCTTTGGAGTTTCTCAGCATCTCTTTAGTGTCTCCACTCTTCAAAAGTATGATTAAATGAGCAAGTCAGTTAATGATGCATCATTATTAATGCTTTCCACTGTAGGTGTCTATATTTTAAGAATCCCTTTGAAAGGCTGCACAAAATTTCACGACTACATTGTTAACATTCGTTTGTATTAACTACAGGAAACGTTCATTTGAGGGAGGTTGTTAGAATCTACAACTTTAAGCAAAAACACTTCTGTTTTAATTTATTTTCATTTTAAACCGACGATGCTCAGCATTCAAGAGTCACTCCTGGGGAAATAGGGGGACCATATGGCCAGCCAGGGAATGAACCTAGGCCAGCCACTTGCAAGACAAGTGCTTTCCCAACTGTGTTATCACTCCGACCCACTGTAAAAACTCTTCTTCTTCTTCTTCTTCTTCTTCTTCTTCTTCTTCTTCTTCTTCTTCTTCTTCTTCTTCTTCTTCTTCTTCTTCTTCTTCTTCTTCTTCTTCTTCCTTCTTCTTCCTTCTTCTTCTTCTTCTTCCTTCTTCTTCTTCTTCTTCCTTCTTCTTCTTCTTCCTCCTCCTTCTTCTTCTTCTTCCTTCTTCTTCTTCTTCCTTCTTCTTCTTCCTTCTTCTTCTTCTTCTTCTCTTCTTCTTCTTCTTCTTTCTTCTTCTTCTTCTTCTTCTTCTTCTTCTTCTTCTTCTTCTTCTTCTTCTTCTTCTTCTTCTTCTTCTTCTTCTTCTTCTTCTTCTTCTTCTTCTTCCTCTCTCTCTTTTTTTTTCAAAAACACTTCTAATAAAGCTAAAGTTCTAGCACAAAGTTCTTTTTGTTCAACAGCAACCAGGAACCTGTTTTCTCATATCAACATTAGAATGAAATAACTTTAAACTAAAACAAGTTTCACTTATTGTATGTAGTTGGTACTGGGAATTGAACTCACAACCTCACACTTAGCTTTGCCACTTAACGGATTTGGGCCCCCTAATAGTTTGCTTCCTTACCCATGTTTTATACCCATATTCTACAAAGTCTTTATCTGTATTAGATGCTTCAATTCCTTTCTTTTTGGTCTGCTTGTTTGTTTTGGAGCTACAACCGGCAGTGCTCAGGGTCCCATGTGCGTTGCTGGGGATCGAACCCACGTTGATCTCATGCGAGGCAAATGCCTTAACCCCCTGTACTATCTCTCTAGCCCCAGTAGATGCTTTGTGTTGGTTTCTTCCCAAAGGTCATATAGATGCCTTGGATCTGAACATTACATCTTCTCTGAATATTGTTCTGAGAATTCTAGTCTCATCTTCCTGCCTCACAGGACTTCCAGGGCTGACCACGACATTCCCTCTGTGCGTTGTTCTGTTCTGGGTCAGGAACTTGCTTTTCTGTCTGGAAGCTTTGAGTTTTTTGCTGCTGTATTTTTAATTCTCAAATTGGCTGTTCCAACAGCAATTCCAGGACACTTGCATAGTCAGTCTGCCACAGACAGCAGTGGGGATTGAGAGACTGGCAAGCACCTTTCGGACCAACAGACTTGGAGACTGAGAAACTGCAGGGTTCCTTTGAACAATCAGCACCACTGCTGAATGAATCTGGCGGATTAGAGGTCACTTATGGGGAGTATGTTGATAGGATGCCTGTCCCTCTACACGTGGACCTTTCTCAATCCCATGAAATCTTGCACATAAATCCTAGAAAGTGCCCTTATCGCTCAGTGACTTAGAACACCTCCTCCTTTGCAATCACGAAACCCAGAGTCCACACCTCAGTGATCCTGGCAGTTCTGCTGTTCGTGAACCCCAATGCTGCAAGCCACTTCTGTCCCTCCAGCAGCGAGGTGTGAGAAAGCCCAACCAAGGGTGTGTGGCCTGTGAGCTCCACAGAGCTCACCTGGTGACGGCTACACCAGAAGGTGCCTGAGAATCACAACACAAGGAGTAAAACCCTGGTGAGTACTGAGTCCAGGTGTGTGAGTGCCAGAACCTGGGGTCTGATTGAAATGAGGTTTGAGCACCACAGCTGGGAGAGTGTGTGACCCTTCCTGAAGGAAAGGAGCAGGGTCTGGAGAGCCAGCACAGTCAGGAGTGAGAGGAAGGTGCATGCTTTGATCTCAGCTGACCTGGTTCAATCCCCAGCTTTGCATATGGTTCCCTAAGCTCTGCCAGGAGTGATCCCTAAATGCAGAGCAAGGAGTCAGCCCTGATGAGCACTGCTGGGTGTGGCCCCAAACCAAATAGCCTAGCAAACAAATAAAGCAGGTAGAAGAAATTCAGCCTTTTTGTTTCTTTGTTTCTGGGCCACCCCTTGTGGTACTCAGGGATTACTCTTGCCTCTGAGCTCAGAAATCACTCCTGGCAAGCTCCAGGAACCATATAGTGTGCTGGGAGTTGAACCTGGGTCGGCAAACACTTTACCATTGTGCTATTGCTCTAGCCTTACTTTTGTTATTTTTGTTTGGGGGAACTGCATCTTGCATTATTCTGGGTCTACTGTCTCTATGCCATGTAGTGCCAGGGATTGAATCTAAGTCTCCTGCAATGCCAAAAATATACACATACACTGGGGAGCGCTCTCTCTGGCCCATGAAATTCAGGGCTGGTAAGTCTGGGGCAGTTTCATGACACAGGCCAGGGAGGGGTTCCTGGTTGACTTTTCCTTTCTCCTCACCTTCACCCCTGAGCCCAAGGCAGATTAATGAGGAGGCTGGAGCTGTGTGTGTGTGTGTGTGTGTGTGTGTGTGTGTGTGTGTGTGTGTGTGAGCTCATGCCAAGCCCTCATCAGGGCCCACCCCAAGCTGTGGATACTGGGAGACGTGACTCCTACACCCTCTAGGGTTGGAGGGGGGAAACTGGTGATGCGATGCCTCCTGCAGACTCCCCCTAGCCCCCAACCTCCCTGCGAACTTCTAATTCTAATGCTTTCCATCATCCCCAGACTTCGAATTTCCACTTCCGGTTTTATGGTTTTTTTTTTTTTTGAGTGAGTGTTGCCACCTGGGGAGGGCTGTGCTTTGGGGTGTGTGTGTGTGTGTGTGTGTGTGTGTGTGTGTGTGTGTGTGTGTGTGCGCGCGCGTGTGCTTGTCCACCTCTGAGGAAATTCCAGAGCAGAGATGACAGACCACAGAGAAAGTATGAAGTCATGGGGCAAATTGGAGAGTGGCTGGATTGGTGGGGTGTTTAAGTTTCCCCCTGAAATCCTTGTGCTTCTCAAGCAAGAGAGCTGTGTGAGTTACTGCTCCATAAGAACTTGGGTCCCCCAAGGCTGGTTTCTGGATCTTAGCAGGATGAGAACTCAAAAGTTAGAAAAACTGGGGAGAGGAGCGCTTCACAGGGATCAGGAGGCAGAGCTCAAAGTTTCTGACAAAGAAGAGCACTGGGAATGCTTAATGGTCCCCCTGGCTGGCTGTGTCCTCTGATCCCTTGTTCCCTAAAGTCCCCCTTCATCCTATCTGACTTTCCTGCTATTTTCTGCCTTCCCCCCCAAACAGTCCTCGTGCAGGTTTCAGAAACCAGGTTCGAATATCCAAGTTTCTCTTGTTATGAAGTCACATGATCTTCTCAGATCTCTCTCTCTCTCTCTCTCTCTCTCTCTCTCTCTCTCTCTCTCTCTCTCTTGCTTTTTGGGTCACACCCAGTGGTGTTCAGGGGTTACTCTTGGCTATGCACTCAGAAATCGCTCTTGGGAGACCAAATGGGATGCTGGGGATTGAATGGAGGTCCATCCTGTGTCAGCCGCATGCAAGGCAAGTGCCCTACCTCTGTGCTACCGCTCAGGCCCTTCTTGGATCTCTTGAATGACAACATCAGTGATGCTAGAAACACATCATCAAATCTTTATGGAAGGTGGGAAAGATGAACAAGATCTTTGGGGCTAAGAGCTAAGATGGGGATGGTATATGCATATGGCCCACTTGTGTTCGATTCCAAGAACCCCAGATGGTCTTTTGAACCCCACCAGGAGTGATCCCTGAGCACAAAGCCGAGAATAAGCCCTAGCACTGCTGGGTGCACCTCCCCCCCCAAAGATAACAGGAACTTGTTCTCCTGCAATGCTAATAGCCTCAGTGTTGTCCTCCAAGGATTCTATCTGTGCACACATCTTGCTTTCTCCCTTTCCCAGACTGAAAGCAGACTCATTTTCTAGTCCTACAAATGATTAATTTTCTAATATCTTGTGGGCATTTTTCCAAATGAGCATGCACTCCCTCCCTCTTTTACATACATTAACATTCCCTCTTGTCAAAAGCAGCGGTGTCCAGTGGATGAGAGAACAATCTTATCAATCAATGTGGAATTTTCCACTTTTGAGTAGCTACCTCGGAGTAATAATAACAACAACAACAACAACAATAATAGTAACTGAAATTCATCTACATATTTTTATTAAGCCACTCTGCTTTAAAATAATAACACCCTGGGCCAAGTGATAGTACAGCAGGTAGGGTATTTGCCTTGTATGTGGCTGACCCGGGATCCCCGGCACCCCAAATAGTCCCCTGTGTTCGCCAGGAGTGACTCCTGAATGCAGAGCCAGGATAACCCCTGAGCACTACCCAATGTGGCTTAAAAAACCCAACAAAATTAAATAAAATAATAACATCTTGGTGTATAAACAATATAAAATTAGTAGCGCGATCTTTTGCATTGCTTTAAAATCTGAAAGTCTTGGACCTGAGAGCTCATACTGAGCTGGGGGATGTGCCTGGCATGCATCCAATCTGGGATCGAGTCCCAGTAGCATGTGGCTCCTCCAATTATCACTGGATGTATCCCCAAAAGCCTTAAGGAATACCCTGGCACTGTAGAGCCTAAGCAACTTTTCAACATCAGGTCCTAGTGTTAAATCACCAGTAGGGTTGGCTGAGAACTGCCAGTGGGACCCCCAGGGCTTCCTGAGAATAATTTGGGAGATTTCTGGAATAAAAACAAGGAACCATAGTCCTGGAAATCTAGGGTCACTTTGACACTAAGAACATAGCTCCAGGGCTGGAGCTATAGCACAGCGGGAAAGGACACTTGCCTTGCACACAGCCGACCTGGGTTCGATCCCAGGCATACCTTCTGGTTCCTCAAGCCTGCCAGGAGTTATTTCTGAACACAGAGCCAGGAGTAACCCCTGAACACCGCATGGTGTACCCCCCAAGAAAGAGTACAGTTTCATGTGGATGAGTCCCATTTCCAATGTGGAGCTTCCCCATGGAGGCCAGTGACTACCCAACCCTCCGCCTGGCTTTGCCAGATCTGAATGGATGGTGTTGGTGCCCATAGAAGGATCAACATCGCATTTGCTCCGCTAAGCAGAGCTGCATGGAACATTCGTATGCTTGTCACGTTACCCTTGCCTGTGAGTCCTCCTGCAGGATAGATTTATAGAAGGGAGGTTTTTAGGTCAGAGAGTTTATGCATTTTATAGTATAATAGAGCAAGCTAAATTACTCTCTAATAAGACTAAACCAATTTCTACTTCCACCGACAGTCCGTTAGACCTATCCCTCCCCGCGCTCCTGCCAATCTAGACGCCATTCCTCTGCAAACATGCTTCCTCTCTCACCGTCCTTGGGTGTCTGTGCACTTAGGCTGTGCCTGCATCACACTAGGAACTCCCTGCGATCCCTTCACAGAGCATGAGTGTGTTGTGGCCACAACTATACCCAGTGACCAAAGGTGCAAATATATGGGGGATTGTTTCCTACAAGTTTAGGAGTCTGGAGAGGGCCGGGAGAATGTCCAGATTCGATCTTCAGGACCTCCTGACCCTCTGAGCATGGCCTGGAAGGGACCCCAAACATGAGCACCTGACAACACAGGTTGTAATAAAAAAACTAACCAAACAATAAAAGAAGTTTGGAGACAATGAAAGCTGGTTTTGCTGGTTGATCCTTGAAGCCTACAAGGTTCTTTCTGTATTTCTGATTCAATATTCTCAGCAGAGTGACTCATCGCCTTGGGATTGTCATGCTATGATGTCCAAGTAAGTGCCACCACTCCAGATAGTAGATCTATGTCCCAGGCAGAAGGTGCTTGGCACCTTCTTATAAGTACGTCTTACCCAGAAGCCACCTGACCTGCTTACATCTCATTGGTCAGAACCAGATCACATGGATATCCCAATTGCAAGGGATGCTGGGAAAAAGACGATGGCCAGGGAAAATGGGATTGGTATTGGCTAAAAGTTTAGCCAAGAATAGTCCTGTAACCCCTTCAATCTAGGATAGTCTAAGGCTTTAGGATAAAGAACTTGAATTCAGGCCACTTCTTTCTGGTCCTATAGACTCTGACCATACTTGTTAGTTGGAACTAACCATGCCTGCCTTCTCTTTAGAGGTTGGAGAAAGAAACTTCTAGAAAGAAAGCTGGAGACAGGCCATTTCTGATATACATACAATGATTCCCCCTTGGGTATTCATGCCCTAGGATAATTACCTCACTGGAAGGAGATGTGTTTGGGATGAGAAGATGGAAGACTACACTAAAAGGGGATGGGGCTACTCAGACAATGTGTCAAAGACTGTGACTTTTATGGGCATTTTCTATTGTAGTCTCAGTTGGCACCGTGGAAGCAGCAGGCTGCCATGTTGGAAAGGCAGGCCTGTGCTAGTCACCATGGTAACTGCCCACAATCCCAATCAATTCTTCCTGAGTGAGTTGGGATGTGGATGTCCACAAGAGGACCCAAGCACTGATCCACCTATTGCAGACTGAGTCACAGGCCACACCTGGCAGTATGCCAGATTTCCAAGGAGCTCTGAGATGAAGGTTCTTGTCTCAAATCCTGAAATCTGGGGTAATTTGTTTGTCTGGGTTTTTTTTTTTTGTTTGTTTGTTTTGTTTTTTTGTCACATCCAGAGGTGCTCAGGGCTTTCTCCTGACTTTGCTTTTAGGGATTACTCCTTGCAGGCCTCAGGGACCATATGGAGATAGAACTCAGGTCTGTTTTATATAAGACAATGCCCTACTAGCTGTAGTATGGTCCTTCTGGGGTAATTTTTTAATATTCATTTTTAAAATGATTCACCTGAGATACAGTTACAAAATTGTTCATGATTGAGTTTCAATCATACAATGGCCAATATCCCTTCCTTCACCAGTGCACATTTCCTGCCACCAATGTCCCCAGTTTCCCTCATGCTCTTTTCCTTTTCACCCCCCGCCCTCTGCTCCCCCCCAATGGCAGACATTTCTCTCTCTTTCTCTCTCTCTTTCTCTCTCTTTCTCTCTCTCTCCCTCCCTCCTTCCCTCTTAAGCATTGTGGCTTACAATATTTTTACTGAATATCTTTCATAATATTACACCTTCTTTCAGCACTCACCACTTGTCCAGAATGATCATTATCTATCTATCAATCTATCTATCTATCTATCTATCTATCTATCTATCTATCTATCTATCTATCTATCTATCTATCTATCTATCAATTTTTAAGGCAGCAACAAGAACTGGTGATCATTTGCTGTTGGAAGTCTGGGGAGCAGCTCCCTGTAGCGTCTGTTTGATTTTCTTGCCTCAGTCTCCAGGCTAGATGGGGCGAGGGTGGCTGAACAACAGAACTCAGGCATGACTGGCAATCCTGGTGTCCTTGAAAACCTTTTCCATTTGCTCACACTTTCTGTTAAACTTCTGTGGGTGATATTTCAAGTGCTCTGCAAACTTTCCTTTCCCCAGGAATTGTTCTGGGGAGCATTATGCTCCTCCTATCGGGGAAGGGCAATTGATCTCATCTTTAGGGGATGGCACTGAGCATGTCCATCTGAGCCCACCTTCTAACCCTAAAAACTGCCTGCAGGGAGCCTGACCCCCACTGAGGCCTAGAGTGACTCTGGATTTGCCAGGTGGCTCCAGCATTGGCAAGGGAAAGAGTGTCTTCTCCAATTGAACTGGAAGAATAATTCAGCTTATGGTCTAGCCATTTCAGTTTTTTATTTTTTTAATTAAATTTCTTTATTTTAGACACTGTGGCTTACAGAGTTGTTCATACTGTAGTTATTTCTGGCATTCAATATTCTACCATGAATATAAAATTCCCTCTAAACTGGTCATCAGTTTACCAACCTCCCCCAAAGCCTGCCCCTTGGCAGGAAGGAGTAATTTACTTAATATTTTGTGTACTACTACTGGGAACTCGAAATTAAAATTATGGGGTGTTGTTGCTTAAGCATTCACACAAGTCATGAATTTGTTGATCTGTAGTTATGGGTTGATGAGTTCATAAGACGACAGCAGTGGTTCATGAAGGCCTTTTGAAGGCCCCCAGTGGTATCAGCTGCGTGGTCAGTATGTCCATGGATTTTTTTCTGTTAGTTGAACCTCTTTTTTGAGAGTTGCATAAATCTATGGCATCAATCTCTTGCACAGATATGGCAGAAGGTTCTGGTTTTTGGGCATGGCTGCCAGCAGCATCTATAAGTACAGAGGCTCAGGGGAGGCAGCCTCGCCTGGGCTTAAGAGCTCTTCAGAGATGTCGGTCACAAAACCAGCATGTCTGGAGTGTTCGGTGGCTGGTGTAGCCATTTCTAAGACCAGACCTAGGTAGGTAAAGAAGGAGACACTCATGGTCTTCTTATAGCAAATGTTTAGCCTTCCCTGATTATTCCAAAATTAGAACAGTGAGAATCTCCATAACCCACCTGTGTCTTTCTCTCAGGTCTCCCTGACTCCATGGGACACAAAGGGATTCTGTCCCCCAAGTTAATATCCTGTACCTAAACACACAGAACCTTTTAGGCAGAATCAAAACAAGCTTGTTTTATTAGAGTTTGATTGACTGATGCGCTCATGTTTATTCCAGAAGACAGTCAACACCAAGGTTTGACATTTGTAAACAGCAAGTTCTGATGGCATGGGAGAACCAGGTACCCTGGCCATTGTTGGGGGTGGGGGGCACAGAGGGGTGAATCATGGGGTGAGACTGTGTGTGTCTCTTGTATCTTTGGGTTTCATAAGTGTGCTAGCCTTTTTCCCTCTTAGGTGTCAAAGACTGTGATTACTGTCCCCACACCCCACGCTTCTTTCTGGGGGTCAGGAGGGCTTTGGACCCAGATGAGGTACCTTCACTTCGAGACCCTGGAGAAAGAAACTCTACCTCCAGAGCCATCAAGATCCTTCAAAGGTCCCCCACCTAGCCAACACCTCAGAGGTGTGCAGAGCAGAACCCCTCCACCCCAGTTGCACCCACCCAGTGGCTCGATGTCCCTGATCTCCGTTCAATGTGTGATTTTTTTTTTTTTTACGATCGATCTTATATCCGGCACAATCAGATTTATGGCTCCTGCATCTTATGAAATTACACAGATGTTGCTGCTCTGCTTCTCTCCAGGACGGTAAAAGGCAATAACGTTCTTGCAGATTTCGACAGCAGGCAATTCAATAAAGGGCCATGTATATTTTATAAGTACAATAAAGACAAGTCTCTCTGCCTGCATTGCGGCCTGCCAGGGCCCCCGCGCTGCAAGGGATGGCTGCCTTGCCCCCTCCCCACCCCTCCTGTCTGTTTGTCGATCAGCTCTCTCGCACCCGTCACACAAGAGGCCAGGAAAATTTATCCCCTTTCTGATCCATTATTTAGGTTTGGCTCCAGGGACCCTTGCAATGGGGGCTGTTTAAAATTTAAAGGTGTTTGTGGAACTTAATACTTTCCTCCTCCTGATTTGCACTATAAAATTTTATCTATATTTTTGTTGCCCCATAAAACGTTTCTATCTTATCAGGATGGCTTGGCCTTTTATGGGTGAAACCGTAAATACCGGATGAGGTGCAGGTTGGTGGAAGGTCTCCAAGAATCCTAGGGAAGCCGAGAGGGGAGGAATTTCCTGGTTCTACTGCCAATACCAGGAGTGGCAAGAGGCATGATGGGGCCCCTGTATCTGGGGATCCAACTTCTTCCCCTAGAAAGTAGAAACACCAGAGCCCCTCTGCTAAGGGATATTGTGCAGTTTCAGGAAAAAAGACTCCCAGACTCTCACAGTGCTTGTTTGGTGTCTCGAATAACTCAGGCAAAGACCCCAGGAGATCAAAGGGTGGAGGGGTATGATATTAGGAACAACTTAGCACTCCACAGTTAGGTTGTTTCCCCAGAAAGGTGTGGTGAATATTTCATGATCGAGGCCAGGTTGAGGCTGGGTGGAGCAGGTGAGGGGCTCTGGGGCAGTTATTAGAGCCTGCCCTCCAGTGTGTGTGTGTGTGTGTGTGTGTGTGTGTGTGTGTGTGTGTGTGTGTGTGTGTGTGTGTGTGTGTGTGTGTGTGTGTCCTGGGCACCAGAGAAAGAGCCAGGAGAGCCTGTTATACCCTCCCACGGCCCCAGTTGGTCTTTTTCTCTAAGTTTCTGATGGTCAAGGGAGAGAGACAGGTCCTTGGCAAATCTGTGCAGACCCTGAATACCACAGAGTATGAGCCCCAAATTGAAAAACAAAAAAATAGAATTGACATATGTTCTAGCAATTACCTTCATGTATAAATGTCCTAATAAATGGAAGATGGGCTGGAGCGATAGCACAGCAGTATGGGATGTGCCTTGCATGCAGTCAACCCTGGACAGACTCTGGTTTGATTCCTGGCATCCCAGATGGTTCCTTGAGTGATTTCTGAGCGCAGAGCCAGGAGTAACCCCTGAGCGCTGCCGGGTGTATATATGAAATACAGACCTTGAATAGATACCAATACCCACATACCTTCACAATCTGCCATGGCCAAAGATGGAAGCAATCCCTAAGAAAGTGGGGACACTCCCTAGTCCCATCAGAAATGATTATGTAACCGGGACCATTATGACAATGATACTTGGAAATGATCACTCTGGACAAGAACGGGGTGCTGAAAAGAGATAAAATGCTATACATAGTATCCTTTCAGTAACAATAGTACAAACCACTGTGCCTAAAAGGGGAAAAAAGAGTAGAAGAGTGAGAGAGATGGAAAAAAAATGTCTGCCGCAGAAGCAGGCAGGGGAGAGGGGCAGGAGGGAAACTGGGGACATTGTGACAGGAAAGTGCACTGGTGAAGGGATAGATGTCGGCCATTGTATGTCTGAAATTCCGTCATGAACAACTGTGTATCTCATGATAATTCAGTTAAAGAATTTATTTATTAAAATATATATTTGGGGCTCGGAGAGATAGCACAGCGGCGTTTGCCTTGCAAGCAGCCGATCCAGGACCAAAGGTGGTTGGTTCAAATCCCGGTGTCCCATATGGTCCCCCGTGCCTGCCAGGAGCTATTTCTGAGCAGATAGCCAGGAGTAACCCTAAGCACCGCCGGGTGTGGCCCAAAAAAACCCCAAAAATGTATTTGGGAATATAATCAGCCTTAAAGAAAAGACATTCTGACCCTTGTGACAACCTGGATGAACCTTGACAGCGCCATGCTCGGTGCAATGTGTCAAGTGGGAGATGACTCAGTGGTAGAGCATTTGCCTTGATTGTGTGAGGCCCTGGGTTCCATCATGCATGTGTACATATGTGTGCATATGTGTATATACAAATACAAATACTCAGGAATGTAGATATATACACCTGTCCATATAACTGGGCAAACATTAGGTGAGGTGCCCAGGAGAGTCAAATTCACAATGACAGAAAGTAGAATAGTGACGTCAGGGGCTGAAGAAGAGTGTCAGGGCTGATGTGGATGGAGCAGTTTGTACTGGGTCAGGTAAAGAATGTTCTGATGAGGAGGGTGGTGATGGCCACACACCAACATCCCCAATGGATGGAGCAGTGATGCAGTAGTAGGGTGTTTGCCTTGCACATGGCTGACCTAGGATGTACTGCAGTTAGATCCCCCAGTGTCCCATAGGGTCCCCCAAGCCAGGAGCTATTTCTGAGCAAATAGCCAGGAGTCACCTCTGAGCATCACCGGGGGTGGCCCAAAAACCAATATCCCCAATGCCTCTGACCTTCATGCTCCAAACAGTGCTGATGCTAATGGTCCTTGTATATGCAGTTTCTTCCACAGAAGCTGAATGAATGAGTGTGGAGAGATGGCTCTCTGATGTGGGAGCACCAGAGTTCAAATTGGAAACACCAATTTGAGCCTCAGCACCTCAGCAGACCTGAGTGGGCTGTATTCCTGAGTACTGCTGATGAAGGAAGGGTGGAAGGAAGGAGAGTAGGAAAGGAAGGGAGAAAGGAAAGAAAAGAAAGGAGAAAGGAGGGAGGGAGAAAGGAAAGGAAGGAGGCTGGGAGGAGGCATGGAGGGAAAAAAGGAAGGAAGGAAGGAAAGAAGAAAGGAAGGAAGGAAGAAAGGTAGGTAGGTAGGAAGGAAGGAAGGAAGGAAGGAAGGAAGGAAGGAAGGAAGGAAGGAAGGAAGGTAGGAAGGGAAGAAACTAAAACAATCAGTGCCTGGGGCTTGCAGAAAGAGGATGAATCTAAGCACTGTCTGCCCATTCTGCACCATTGAGGTTTTTCTCATACTTAGTTTTGCTTGCTTCTTCGTTAGTTTTTTGGATCACCATCTGTCAGTGCTCAGGAATTACTCCTGGCTCTGTGCTCAGGGGACCCTATGGGATGCCAGGCATCAAACCTAAGCTGGATGCATGCAAGGCAAGCACCAGACCAGCTGTTCTATCCCTCTCTTTCCTTTCTTGGCAATTAGGATCGCAGCCTGCAGAGATTTGACTAAGGCTCTCTGGAGCCATATGCTGGCCAATTGGTGGCAGTGCTTTCTCATGGATAGGCAGTTGATGGCAGGAGGCTGTCTGAGAGAGGAGAGATGAGATGGAGAGAGGACCCCCCCCAATGACTCTCCATTTCTTGTGGTTGATCACTAAGCGTGAATTCACTTGGTACTCCCTGCTCCCACCTTGATTCCACGGTCTCCCTCAAATATTCACCTACAAAAATTCATTCTCTTTTGCTTAAACTAATAGTTAAAAAAATTAGCTGTAGAGACCAGAGAGCTAGTACAGCAGGAAGGGCACTTGCCTTTTTACCCAAGCAACTTGGGTTCAATCACCAGCAGCACTCAGAGTTGTCCAAGCCCTGCCAGGTGTGATCCCAGAAAACAGAGCCAGGAGTAAGCCCTGAGCACTGCCAGGCATGGTTCAACAACAACAACAACAACAACAACACAAGAAGTTTTAAATGTCCCCTCTTTTTAGCTACCCACCTGTGCTCAGGGGTTACTCCTGGATCTGCCTTCAAGATCATTCCTGGCTGGTTCAGGGGACCATATGGGATGCCAAGGATCAAACCCAGGTTGTCTGTGTGCAAGACAAGTACCTTCCCCGCTATCCTATCTCTCTATCCCCTGTACAGAATTCCCCCACTAATTTTTTTTTTTTTGGGCCAAACAGTGTTACACTCAGGGGTTACTCCTGGCTGTGTTCAGAAATTGCTCCTGGCTCGGGGGACCATATGGGATGCCGGGGATCAAACCAAGGTCTGTCCTGGATTGACCACATGCAAGGCAAATGCCCTACTGCTGTGCCATCGCTCCCCCCCAATCCCTTTAACCAACCGGAGGATTTGTTAAGACTGGAGGGAGGGAACAGTTGCCAACTTAAGTAGACAAAAAGGGGGGATGTAAATGCTGTTGGGGTCACTTCCTATCTGTGTCCTCTCCTGGATTTTCTCACACTGAACTGAATAGGGGAGACACCAGAGACTCCCAAAGGGCTCCCTCTCCAGCATTTGGGGTCACCCTTTTGCTGAATGTTCCATTCCAGCAGACCAGGAAATCTGTTTGCTGGCAGAGCCTCAGCAAGCACTAAAGTCTCCCCATCTTTCATCACCCTCCTGGAAATGGGAGAAAAGATGTAGAAAGTAGGTTGGTGAAAATAAACGTGGAAAGTATCATGGGATTGTAAATCACACTGGAAGCTCAATAAAAGTGGTAAAAAAGAAAATGAAAATGAACGCGGAGTTGAAAAGTGAGGAAGAGGATGTTCTGGGCCAGAATCTTTAAAAGGTGGGGATGGAGAAAAGCCAGAGTGAGAAGAGGGCCACTCTGACCACAGCAGTTTGGGGGTCTCCTTAAAGGGGAGTGTCCATTGAGAGCCAGCCTGTGTCCAGGAATGCCCCACCCAGGCAGACATGGGGGGAAAATATCACCTCATGGTAACAGAGTGAGCAATCAGAAGAGAAATATTTTTGGGAGTGGCACACCTGGCGGTGCTCAGGGCTTATTCTTGACTCTGTACTCAGGAATCACTCCTGGTAGGTTCAGTAGACCGTGGTATGCTGGGAATCAAACCCAGGTTGGCCGTGTGCAAAGCAAACACCCTACCTGCTGTACTGTCACTTCAGTCCCCAAAAGAGGACTTTGAGGAGAAAGCTCAGGATGCTTTGAGACAGAGGAGGGGACCCTATTCACAGTGTCCAGGTGGATCTATGAAAGGAGTACTTTCATAGTTGGAGTTGGCATTACCAACTCCATCTTGTCACCTCTTGCCTGGAGTTAGAGAAAGTCACGCTTCCTTCCTCCTAAACAGGTTAACCTTTTCCTGGCTCACCATACCCTAGCCACGTCCACTTGCCAATGCCAGGTGGTTTATGGTACAATTTTTGCTCTACTTTTTCTCAGAACATGGAGTGGATTATATGAGGGATGTGGCCAGACACAAGAAATCCAATTAACCAGAACCAGAGTTGATATGGGAAATGTTTTCAAGGAACACCTGGGCCTCGAAGCACACCTTCACATCCCTTAACTAGGCCCCCCTACCCTTATGCCTGGCACTCACAGAGACTTTTTTCTAAGTCTTTGAAAAATTTCTCAGCAGGAAGTTCCTTGTCAATGTTTTACCTTCCTGCACATTGAGGGATGAACCCATTGCAGACAAACAATGGAACCGTAAGAGGGAGGAAATCAGATCAGGCATTTATGAAAGGTAATGGATTTGCTAGTAATGCAAAGGCCATAGAGATAGCACACCTGAAAGCATTTGCCTTGCACACAGGTCCAAAATGGACCTGGTTTCAATTGAGGCAGCTCATATGGTCCTCTGAGCCTGCCAGGAGCAATTTCTGAGTGCAGAGCCAGGAGTAAACCCTGAGCACTGCTGGGTGTGGTCCCCAAACCAAACCAACCAACCAACCAAACAAACAAACAAAAACACCGAACCAGATGCAAATCATTGCTGAGGTTTTCAAATGATAGTCACGGCATAACTGGACAAAGCTGGAATGAATTTGCAGAGTGTAGCACAAAGGGAAAAAGGGAAGCAATGTGAGAAAGAAATGTGGAGACACAAAAATCAGATTCAAAAGCACAAGCACGGTGTCTTAAAATGTTGAGGGACCAGAGAGATAGCATAGAGGTAAGGTGTTTGCCTTGCATGCAGAAGGACGGTGGTTCGAATCCTGTCATCCCATATGGTCCCCCGAGCCTGGCAGGAGCTATTTCTGAGCATAGAGGCAGAAAGAACCCCTGAGTGCTGCCAGGTGTGACCCTCCCCAAATAAAACACACACACACACACACACACACACACACACACACACACACGTGCTGGAAATCCTAAGTGATGCCTCTCTAGCCCATCTAGGAGAAAATGATCTCGCACAAAATATGACTCTATTAGCTTCAGAAGTCTTACCAACTTCACTGACTGCTGCAGAACAAGGTAGATGTAGCTTCATTTTGTTGTCTGTTTCTTTGGGGAGGGGGGTCACTGTCAATCTTTCTTAGGGGCTATTCCTGATTTTGTGCTCAGAAGGGACCTTGATAGTGTTTGGGGGACTCGACTTAGCCCTGTCTTTTATGGGTTGATTAAAAATAACTTGTTTTGGTTTTGGTTTGGGGGCCACTTCTGGCGGTGCTCAGGTTACTCCTGGCTCTGCTCTCAGAGATCATTCCTGATGGCTCCAGAGACCAAATGTGGTGCTGAGGATTAATCGAACCTGGGTCAGCCGTGTGCAAGGCAAGTGCCCTACCTACTCTGCTATTGCTCTAGAAATCACCTTGAACCAAGAAAAACCCTCCTTCAAATTTCAGGGGGAAAGAAAGTAAGATATATTATGTCACTGAAAAAGCAGAAAATATGCCACTCGCTGGCCCAGCAGAACTAACAGAAAACAAAATCTCACAGAAAAAGGGGCCCAAAAGAAGCTGTAGGCTCTTTAATACAACAGATGTGAATGCATTGATGATTCATAAGAGACTAATGATAGTTTAAAAAATGTTTTATTTAGTTTTGGGGCCACACCCAGTACTGATCAGGACTTACTTCTGGATTTGTATTCAGGAATCACTCTTGGAGGGGTTCAGGTGATCATAGGGCTATCAGGAATCAAAACTAGATTGGCAGTATGCAAAGCACACACTGTATTTTTGCTGTACTATAGCTCTGGCCTTGTTTATTTATCTATTTTTGTTTTGAGGCCACATCTGGTGGTGCTCAGGGGTTATTCCTGGCTCTGAACTCAGAAATTGCCCCTGGCAGACTAGAGGGAACCATATGGGATGCTGGGAATTGAACCATGTAGGCCAGTAGGCCTCATGCAAGGCAAATACCTTACCAGCTGTGCTATCACTCCAGTTTCGTTTATTTATTTTTTTATTATTATTTAGAGTGTGTCCTGTTGGGACAGAACCCAGAACCTCTCACCACATACAAGAACACTCTACCACTGAGTCATGCCCTGGTCTCTGTTATGAACTTTTGTTTTGTTTTGGTTTTGGGTCACACCCAGCAACACTCAGGGGTTACTCCTGGCTCTATGCTCAGAATTCCCCCCTGGCAGGCACAGGGGACCATATGGGATGCCGGGATTCGAACCACCATCCTTCTGCATGAAAGGCAAATACCTTACCATGCTATCTCTCTAGCCCCTCTGTTATGGATTTTTAATTAACTTTATCTCCTCCCTATGTTATTAAATATCAATTTTTGTTTTGGGCATACATTCAGCAGTGCTTAGGTTTTATCCTGGTTCTGCTCCATATGAATTACCAGGGATCAAACCCAGGTCAGCCCAGTGCAAGGCAAGAGCACTTACCCACTGTACAAGCTCCCTCTTCCATTGTTAAATTATTGTTGCTTTATCTAGTATCTAGACATCCTGTCCTTAGCTGTGTGGCTTGTGTAGACTGTGCCCTTTCAGTAGAGATGTTTGCTCAAGGCCTCACACTTTGATCTCTTTGTTGCACACAAGGTTCCTTCCCTTGGTTGGAGCAATGGTGGCTACACACACTCTTAGCAATGGAGTTTCGCTCTGGCGTGGCCAGGGTTGCACATTCATCACGCATGCGCTTGCCCATAGTCCTACTGTTCAGTCTCAGTCTTCATGCATGTGAAGGTGCATACGTGAAGGGACACTCCAGGTCACGGTGAGGTGGGATGGCACTCTTGGTTGTATTGCCAGATATCACACATGGGTTGGCGCTGGGGATCAAACTCAGCCTCATGCTTGCAAATGCAATTTCTGTCCTTCCTCATAATTTTAAGGAACAAGTTGGTCCCACATTCAAAACTGAATGTGTGTGTGTGTGTGTGTGTGTGTGTGTGTGTGAGAGAGAGAGAGAGAGAGAGAGAGAGAGAGAGAGAGAGAGAGAGAGAGAGAGAGAATCAGGAGGTTGCTTTTAGGTGAGACACCTAATCACCTGCTGATTAACTTTATTCAGGGTTTGGGAGAAAAATATGTTAAATACTGGCTATCAATAACTGAAGGGATCCCTGAGTGCAGACCTGAGCAGAGTCAAGTGAAGTCAAAAAGCAAGAATACAAAAAACAAAAACATTTTAAAAGGTGGGCTGAAGAGAGAGTGCAGTGGGTCGGACACTTGACTGGTACATGACAAAGCCATATTTGATTCCCAGTACCAATATGGAACCTTGATCTCCTAGAGTAATGATCCTTGAGTGTACAGGAGTGATCCCTAAGTATAGGGCCAGGAGTAGGCACTGAGTACTCTTGGGTAGGGTCCCAAAATGAAACAATAATGATAATAAAGCCTGCAGTATTTTTAAACTTGAAGAGAAGAAAATATGATCAAGCAACAACAACAAAGCATGCATGTAAATAATGAGGAAATCATTATTAGTTATCTTTTCTTTTTTTTTTTTTTGGTTTTTGGGCCACACCCGTTTGACGCTCAGGGGTTACTCCTGGCTATGTGCTCAGAAATCGCCCCTGGCTTGGGGGGACCATATGGGACGCCGGGGGATCAAACCGCGGTCCGTTCCTTGGCTAGCGCTTGTAAGGCAGACACCTTACCTCTAGCGCCACCTTCCCGGCCCCAGTTATCTTTTACTGAGTAGCAAACTACCACTATCCCTGCCAATTTTGTGACTGAAAAGTATCAAAAATTGGTGAAGTTTGAGGACATTAAAATGAATGATAGTAAATGACACGGAATAAGCCAGACAAAAAGATCCCAGGATTGTAGGAGTCTGTTTCTTTGAAGTACCATGAGAAGTTACTTTCATACTTAAAGATGTCTGCTGGAGGCTGGGACAGGGGAAGTGGGACCTTGTTTAATGGGTAGAGTTTCTGTTCTGCAAGATACACATGTTCTAGAAATTGGGGGTGTGGCTCTGTGGAACCCAGAACACATGCCTTGCATGTGTAAAGCCATAAATTTGCTTCCCAGCACTGCCCCCTAAAAGGAAGAGTCCAGAGATTTGCTTCATTGAATTTATTTAATACGACTGACTACACAGTTCGAAAGGGTTAACATGGTAACACGAACTGAGAAATACCAACTATTTTGGCTCCTGATTCTACTGTTGGGCCTGGCAGGATTTGGTTGGTCTGGACAACGGGGCTTATTCTTGCATCCAGTTGCCTGTGGCATGGAGCCAGCCTCAGCAACAATGCTGGTCTCCACCCATGAAGCTTCCCAACCTTCCTCAGGCCAGCTGGGGCTTGTTCTTCCAGCAATGGCAAAGCACATGGTGGAGAAAGTGGTTTTCTTTGGGCAATAGTTCAGAGGAAGGCTCTGGCTCAGAACCAGTTCTCCACCACACTATTCACTGCTGTTAGCCAAAGCAGGTCCCAAGGCCAACTGACATTTGAAGGTTTTTGAATAGGCTTACTCCCTTATTTGGGGGAGAGAAAGCTTTTTGAGCCATGCCTTGCAATGCTTGAAGGCTACTCTTGGTTCTGAGCTCAGGAATCACTCCTTGAAGAGCTCAGAGGCCATGTGGAACTGGGGATCAAACCCGAGCTAGTGACAAGCAAAGCAACACCTTAACCCCTGCGCTTTCTCTCCAACCCCGGCTTTACCTTTTGAAGACAGAGACCAAAAAGTCAGTAGCAAAGGTTTTTGCTGTCTGTGGGACCAGAGAGAAAGCACAGATGTGAAAGTGCTGCCTTGTGTCCTGCCGACCCATTTGGGAGCCATGAGAGCCCCGTGAAAAAGTCCTGAGTACCACCAGGTGACTCCATAAATGAAGAAACAAGATATTTCTGTCATCTTATTTTCTCCTTTCCACTTATCATGCCTCAAAGATTATAAACATGGGTACACTTTAATTATCCTCAACCTGTTCTTGTTTCTGTTTTTACAGATGAGAAAACTGAGACTCAGAGTCTCTATGATTTGCTCGAGATTGCACTAGCAAGAAGGAGAGCACTTGGAGGTGAGTCTGCTTTCAGGACTCATGTCCTTAGAGCTTGCAGAGAAAGACATGCACAATCTCCCTCTCCCCCCTGCCTCTGATGTTAGCTCTGGACTCAGGATTCGACCCATAAAGACCACTAGGAGATGTGTTAACAATGCAAATAGCAATGGAGTTTATTCCAGCATGCTGGGGCTACAACAGCCCTTAAGGGAAGTTAACAAGCTATTTTTATAAGTTGTGGGGTCTTCAAGCTAGGGGTAGAACTATAGGTTCTTAGTATATGTTGCATCAGTCAAGTTTAAACTGGTAGTAGAGGAGGCGCTCGGGTGCCCATCAACCTTCAGGTGCAACTAGACTCAGTTTATCGTCCACAAGTTCCCAGGTATTGTTAGATATTTCACACTCCTTAGATTATCTAACTATCCTGGTATGTGTCCTTGAAGTTCCTAGAACTGGCCGCCCTTTTTGGCCTAGCTCCTGAGACCTAGTCTCTGTTCTTTGCAGCTTTAAGCCTGTCTTGGCTCAATTGTGGTCCTATCTTTTTTTTTTGTTTTTTTGGGCCTCACCCGGCGGTGCTCAGGGGTTACTCCTGGCTGTCTGCTCAGAAATAGCTCCTGGCAGGCATGGGGGACCATATGGGACACCGGGATTTGAACCAACCATCTTTGGTCCTGAGTTGTGGTCATATCTATAGCAAAGCAAGGTTACAGAAGCGGAACAAACAGTTAATTACAAAATAAACTTAGTTCTAAATTTATATCCTAGCGTCCCCCCACTTCTTGTACATATGATCAACCCTCACTTCATATGGTTGTTTCACTTAGAAGCTGGTACTGCTACCTTTGTTGAACTGTATTGATTATTCTGTCCTTAATAAAACTTACTGGTTTGTTCAATAGAAGGGGCCGAAGGTTAAAATCAAGATAAGCATGAACAGAGGCCCCAGAGGCCCCATCACAGATGAGACAAGAGTTTTCTTTTTTTTTCTTTTCTTTTTTTTTTTTTTTTTTTTTTTGGCCACACTCAGCAGTGCTCAGGGGTTACTCCTGACTGTCTGCTCAGAAATAGCTCCTGGCAGGCACGGGGGACCATATGGGACACCGGGATTCAAACCAACCACCTTTGGTCCTGGATCGGCTGCTTGCAAGGCAAACGCCGCTGTGCTTTCTCTCTGGGCCCCGAGACAAGAGTTTTCAACCATGGGGATGGTTGAACCGTGACTCAAACCATAATTCCTGCTGTTCATTTTCTTGCTTTTCACTTAGCCAGCCCTTCCCTAACCTTTGCTTATGACTTCTTGACCACTGAAAGATCTGCATAGAAACAACATTCCTCACCTAAAGTGGCACAAAGCCCTCCCTACTGTGGAAAACAAGGTCTCCCCTCCTGTTCTGCAGGGCCACTCTGTTAAGGAGTCCAAAGAGTGCTCTAGATGTATGCATAATCAACAATCTTTGGCAGTTCCTGGGGAAGTCTGATTCTAGGCTCTCCGATTCACTGTTTGATGGTGAGGCTTACATGGGCACATTGTAAGGCAGTGTTGAATTGCTGGCTATCTCCTCCTTCTCCTATGTCTTAATTGATGCTTCCCTAAAAGGGAGAAAGTCTTGACACATTCTTTTAAAGGCCCTAATGATCCTATTTGGGCCAAGACAGCTCTGGTTGTCTGCAAAGTAAACAGCACTCCCAAAGCTCTACCTGAGATCTCCAGCCTTTACCTCAAAGTCTGGCTCCCTCTGTAATTTGATCTTGTGCTGCTAGGTTGCTTTCTTGACACATTATTCCCACACCCTGCAGTGAAAGCTCCCTTTCCCAGGACCCACACCCATGCGGTGTTACCCATTTCTTTTCTTAACACTTACACCTCAGTAGTGGGAGATCTTGTGGAGCATAATCAGAAATCCCAAACAAATCTCATAAGTCAAAATTTAGGGGAAGGGTCCCTGGGTTGACAGTTTGACCCACAAACCCTCCATCCACAGTCTGGGTAAGAGTCCATGTATAGTCCACAAACAAATCGGGTGTTTGGAGTCGGAGAGATAGCATGGAGGTAAGACGTTTGCCTTGCATGCAGAAGGACGGTGGTTCGAATCCTGACATCCCATATGGTCCCCCGAGCCTGCCAGGAGCGATTTCTGAGTGTAGAGCCAGGAATAACCTCTGAGCACTGCTGGGTGTGACTCAAAAACTAAAAACCAAACAAACAAACAAAAAACCAAATCGGGTGTTTATTCTTGCCAGTCATCAGCAGGAACGTCAGGATATTCTGCATTCTGCATTCTGCCCTGGTCTTGGGAGCTTAGTCAGATGAATCTGTAGGGGTCCTTCTTTTTTTTTTTTAGGGAGTCCTTATTCAGGCTGTGACTCTCCACTTTGAGGAGAAAGGAGGTTCCTGAAGTCTTCTTCAATCCTGTAACTTAAACAGCTGTTGGGCTGGAGAGAACCTATAGACAATAAATCAAAATTACACAATCTAGTAAAAGTCACTAAAATTAAGTTGCTTTTGTTGTAGCCTGCTTGGATTGGGTTTTAAAGTAGTCACTTTCTCTTTTATGATAGTCTGTCACAAAGACTCAATAAATGTCCAATAGCTGAGGAATTCCTGAAGAGTGGGTGATGAGAGAGAGAGAGAGAGAGAGAGAGAGAGAGAGAGAGAGAGAGAGAGAGAGAGAGAGAGAGAGAGAGAGAGAGAACACTCTAGCATTCTACTTTGGGCTTTCTTAACCTTTTCTCCAGAGGATTTTAACTCCTTCAGACCTGAGTTTCCAAAGTCTCCTGTTCTCATCAGCAAAACTGATCTCATCTAACTTCTCTCCTGCTATTCTTCAGCTAACTCCAAAGTTGGAAAGGTCTAGGCTTGTACCCCCACTGTCTGCCCTTGTCCGCTGCCTGCCCCATCCAGCCTTGACTGCCTCATTCCATGCAGGCCCTATCAATGCCGGCATTCTCATGGAGAGACTCACAGGCCTGCAGCATGCATAGAGAGAAGCGAAGGGTTATAGACTCATGCTTTTCCCTTGGGGCATGTGGTGGTGGTGCAGGGGCAGGCTGTGGATGCAGCGCCTGTGCCCAGCAGCTCTTCTGCCTGCACCCCAGCTCGCTGGGCACCTTCACTTGCCATACACACGCAGTTAACCTCAATTAATCCTCCTCTGCCCTTCCCCCATCTAAGAATGGCAGGAAATCAGTTTAGGATTGATCGAAAAGATCAGACTTTCTCCGGGACAAATTTAAGTCCTGATGGCTATTTGAGAATTGGTTGGTGTTCACAACCCCTCTCCTGCTGCTCTCTGGACATACCCCAGGCACACAACACAACACAACACAACACAACACAACACAACATAACACAACACAGACAATTATCATACCTGGCAAGAGATATACAATGATCAAGAAGGTGGTCTTTTTGGGGCGAGGCTCACCCATTGCACTCTGGATATGCTGACCCCTGTGATTTCCTCAACTGTGGGAAACAACTGCAAAATTTGTGGTAGTGGGGGACTGCATTCATGCTCTCCCCTAAAAAGCCCCAGCACAATTAGCTATAGAGAAAACACCACACAGTGGGCACAAAGACAGAGAGACACAGAGTACTTTCCCAACACAAAGACAAACACACAAGCAGAAGACAGGTATAGATCAGCAGAGAAAACTAACCCCTAAGTCTGGAATTTCCTGGTTTCCAAGTGGGCCTCTTTTGGTTTTTGAGCTGGGTCTTTAGCTACAGGGAATTGGGAATCTCCCAAATTCCCTGGCTGACAACTCTCCAGCTCATTTGCAGGTCTTCCCCCCCTCCCCCCCCCCCCCCCCGCACTATAAATAAGGCCTTATAGAGCTGATCCAAGAATTCCCATCAAGGGCTTTCCTGGTTTTGTTCAAGCTTTTCTCCCTATTTTCCCATTGTCCTCCAGTCTCTGTATGTCAGGATCCCGGATGAGCCCCCCAGATGTTAGCTCCAGACTTCGGGTCCAAACCACAAAAACACAAAAAGCAAAGGAGTTTATTCCAGCATGTTGAGGCACCATCTCTCACAGGCAATAACACTTAAGAGAAATTAACAAGCTATTTTTATTTTTATTATTTTTTTGTTTGGTTTTGGGCCTCACCCAGTGACGCTCAGGAGTTACTCCTGGCTATGCGTTCAGAAACCATTCCTGGCTTGTGGACCATATGGGATGGTGAGGGATCGAGCCATGGTCTGTCCTAGGTTAGCTTGTAAAAGGCAAATGCTCTACTGCTTGTGCCACTGCTCCCAACAAGCTATTTTTATAGGGTTGTGGGGGCTTCAAGCTATGGGTAGTTCTTAGTACATGTTAGTATAGTTTAGTATAAGTTCTTATAGTTCATTTTGTATCAGCTTGGTTTCAACTGGTTGGCTAAAGCGTAGAGGAGGGACTCGAGTATCCAGTGGGTACCCACCGACTTTGGGATGCAATTAGGTACAGTTTATCACCAGCAAGTTCCCGGGTGTTGCTAGATATCTTGAACTCTTTAGGTTATCAAATTTTCCTTTAGAGGGCCCAGAGAGATAGCACAGCGGTGTTTGCCTTGCAAGCAGCCAATCTAGGACCAAAGGTGGCTGGTTCAAATCCCGGTGTCCCATATGGTCCCCCGTGCCTGCCAGGAGCTATTTCTGAGCAGAAAGCCAGGAGTAACTCCTGAGCAATGCCGGGTGTGCCCCCCCCCCCAAAAAAAATTGTCCTTTAGAAGTTCCTGGAACTGGCTGCCCTTCTTGGCCTAGCCCCTGGGGCCTAGTCCTTGTCCTTTGTAGCTTTAAGCCTGTCATGGCTCATCTGTGGTCATGTCAATAGCAAAGCAAAGTTACAGAAGTGGAACAAGCAGATAATTCTAAACCAAACTTAATTCTAAACTTATATTCTAACACCAAGTCTGCTTCCTGGCCCCTCCAGGGAACTGAAACACAGAATTGCAAGGAACGTAGCCCATTGCAGTCAACATGGCTCTGGTATGTTGTGGATTAAAACAATCACTGCAGTTCCAAACCAGTTGGGATCAAAGATGTGGAGGCCTTTGAGAAGCAGAAACTACAGTGCAAGCATGGGCTGGACCCCCAGGAAAGATGTTCGTTCCTACAGCAGAAATAAAGCTCTTGCCATGAAACCCCCAATCCCCGGCTAGCTCCTACTTACACAGAGAATTGCAGGCCAAGGCAGTTTTGGAGAATATCCACCTGCCCCAAGCCATTCAGGAATATCCTCTTCTGTACAAGACCCTGCGTTCCTCTGAGCACCGTCCTTCACTCCCCTACCCTCATGTTTTCTGAATTAACTTATCTTTTTGTTTTGTTTTGTTTTTGGGTGACACTCAGCAGCGCTCAGGGGTTACTCCTGGCTCTGTGCTCAGAAATCGCTCCTGGCAGGCTCTGGGGACCATATGGGATGCCGGGATTTGAACCACTATCCTTCTGCACGCAAGGCAAATGCCCTACCTCCAGGCTATCTCTCCAGCCCTTGAATTAATTTATCTTATTACTTTTTTTTGTTTGTTTGTTTCTGGGCCACACCTGGTGGTGCTCAGGGGTTACTCCTGGCACTGAACTCAGGAATTATTCCTGGCAAGCTCAGGAGACTATATCGGATGCTAGCAGTTGAACCCAGGTCAGTTGTGTACAAGGCAAACATCCTCTTTGCTGTATTATCACTCTCGTACCTGAATATACTTATCTTACTTCACCATTCATCTCCTTCCTAAAATTCTTTGTATTTGGTAAGTACATGTGTGTGTGTGTGTGTGTGTGTGTGTGTGTGTGTGTGTGTGCGCGCGCATGCACACACACACACCCAGAATTGCTCAGGGATCACTCCTAGTAGTGCTAATGGGGCCCAATGCAGTGCCAAGGGTTGAACCTGGAATGGCCACATGCAAATGCTTTTCCCACTGTACTATCTTCTGACCTCCTTCCTGAAATTCTTTTCTATAAAGGTAGATGAGGACCTGGTCACCTGGGCGGGGAGGTCAGGACTTAATTTCTCTCTGCAAAAAGTCACCCCTGGCTCCAGCTTAAGGCCACATCCCTCAAAAAATGATGGGAACCAGTTTCTGCTCCATGAAGATCAAGAGGACTCAGGGGCAGCGTGACAAATGCAGAGGAAGGCTGGTGGATGTGACTGTCCCCCTGGGCAGATGCTCGGGGCTGATGACAGCAGGGTTGACCTTGCTAGGTAATTTTTCCCAGTGATGAAGGAAAGGGTTTCTCTTTTGAAGCTCTCTCCCACTTTTGCTCCCCAATTTCACGTAGTCACCTGCAACAGCCACTTACAGGCTTATTTCCTAACAGTCTCTTTTCTCTTTCAGAAAATCTCATTTTTTGTTTAATAAACTGAAGGGAAAAGAGCCTTCGGTCTAAAAAGGGACCAGATGGTGTTTTGAGAGACTCAGAAAGGAGGGAGGGAGAGAGAGAGAGAGAGAGAGTGTGGGGGGGGGACTTTAAATGAGCACAGACCAAAGGAAGAGTGAGACCAAATTGGAGGAGTTGGAGAAAGGGTGAAGGTGAGAAATTCTCTGTGATAGACTGAGAGTCATGAAGGGAGAAGGTGAGACATCTTAGTGACATGACATGACAAATAAATAAATAAATAAATATTTATTTTGGTTTTTGGGTCACACACGGTGGTGGTCAGGGGTTACTCCTGACTCTGCACTCAGAATTGCTCCTGGCAGGCTCAGGGGATCATACGGGATGCCGGGATTTGAACCACCATTCGTCATGGATTGACTGGGTGCAAGGCAAACACTCTACCACTGTGCTATCTCTCTGGCCCCTAGAAGAAGCCTTTAACTGGAGGTGGAAATTTGAGGCAGGAGGTGAGTAGGGAAAGGGAGAAAAATTCAGGGAGACACTGAGAAAAATCCAGAACAATGGGGAGAGAAAATGGCATGAAGGTATGGAATCAATAGAGTTGAGAGTGAGGGGGAAAATGGAGAAAATAAATAATGACAATGAGAAAGAACAGAACAGAGAAAGAGGGGGGAGGGGGAAGGCAGTTTAGGGGCTATCAGGGTACTTGCGTCTGTATTGGGAGGTTGATTATAGGGGGTGGGCAACCCCTCAACAACTGTCCCTCTCCCCTGGAGTCAGGAGTGCCCCCTGACCCTGCCCATCCCCTGGCACCAACTGAAAATCAGATAGCAGGTATTTAGGGCGGGACTTCCTCATTCAGAACGGAGCCATGCATGCATTCTAAAAAGCTTTTTAGCTGTGGCCTGCTCTGCATGTTATTAATTTCTTTATTACAGATCTTGTTATTTTCAGAGGTCCCCAGGGACCCATTAACGAGGGGGTTTTATGGGAAAGAAGTCGGTTAAAGTGGAGGGAATCGCTGCTCCTCAGCCCTGAGTCAGTAATCCGAGTTGCACCGAGGATAATATGAGCTGTTTTAATTTCCAAAATAGCAACAGTTCAGGCTTTTAATTGCAGTTTTATGCCCTTTTTTTTTTTGCACGCCTCGGAGTGTCAAATATGTGACCGCTAATATATAACTGGCTAACCACTGACCCACACAAGGCTTCCTCATTCTTCTTCGAGAGGGAGAGGGAGGGAGTAAGGAGAGGAGGACAGGAAGGGAGGAAGAGAAAAGGGGGTGTAGAGAGGGGAAGACTGAGTGAGACCCCCCCCTCCTACCATGTTTCAGTCCTCCCTCCTCTCACTTGGAAGCCCCATGTCCCTTTCACCCATTCTGTGCTGTTTTTGAAAACATCTTAGTTTTCTTTCTTTTTTTTTTTTCCTGCTTTTTGGGCCACCCCCAGTGATGCTCAGGGGTTACTCCTGGCTATTTGCTCAGAAATCGCTCCTGGCTTGGGGGACCACATGGGACACCTGGGGATCAAACCGCGGTCTGTCCTAGGTCAGTGCATGCAAGTAAACGCCCTATTGCTTGGACCACCACTCCAGCCTTAATTTCTTTTTTCCCCCTACTGCCTGCCTCACTACCTACAAACAAGCCAGGGATGGGGCTGGAGGAATACTATAGCAAGTAGGGCACCTGACTGGCATTAGGCTGTTCCAAGTTTGAATGCTGGCACTGTATATGATTCCCTCAAGCCTGCCAGGAATGATTCCTAAATGCAGAGCCAGGAATAAGCCTTAAGTATAGCTGAGTGTGGCCCCAAAACAACAAACCTCCTCCTCAAAACAGCCTAGGATTGACTGACCAGGTAACATGATAAGGCTGGTCATATCACAGATAACATGATAAGGCTGGTCTCTATCTCAAGAACCCCATTACCCAGGCAGTGACCTTCCAATGCACCAGTGAAATGAATGGAGTGAGTGTAATGGACAAACCAGTAGAAACTCAGGTAATATTTTGAATGTACCAATTAAATGAAGGTCAAAGCAACAAACACACCAATGAAAGTGCAGATAACATTTCTGATGCCCAATGAAATCTGCTCTTGTTCTCTCCTTGACTGCCTCACCAACTGCTGCACCAAGGTGTTGCATCTTGTAAAACTTCCTCCAAGCCTCACTTGGCTCTCTCACTTCTGTGGTGCTATGTGCTTAGCTTCTTAGAGTCCACTGAAGCCAAAGCATCAGGCAAGGATGTTGCCTCTGGCCCTGAAGTTGTCTCTCTGGACACCCCTAGATGTCCCTGGATCCAGACTTCCCTGGATCCTCGTACATAGCACCAGGCCTGATCCCAGAACATATCTGTGTCCCACACTGCAAAGTGTGACTTTGCTTTTCTGCCCCTGCCCTGATTATGTCTAGCACTGGTTTCCCCATCTGAGAAGATTTTTTTTTTTTTTGTATTTTGGGGCCACCCCTGGTAGTTCTCAGGGTTTACTCCTGGTGGTATCAGGAGTGGTATCAGGTCAGCCATGTACAAGGCAAGTGCCTTATCCAGGCATCCAATCAGAGTAAGCTTATTTTTACCCCTGTAGCCTAACCCACTGCCCAAGGCTTACTCTGGGCTCTGTGCTCAAGGGTCTTTTCTGATGGGGCTTGGGGAACATATGGGGTTCCAGGGATCAAACTTGGGTCAGTCCTGTGCAAGTCAAGCACTCACACACTGTACAATCTCTCCAGCCCCATTATTTTTTGTTTTTGTTTCTTTGGGCCACACCTAGTGACTCTCAGGGGTTACTCTTGGCTCTGCACTCAGGAATTACTCTGGAAGGCCCAGGGGATCATATAGGATTCTGGAGATCAAACCCTTGTGTAAGTCCCTTTTGTGTAAGCCCTATCTTTTTGGTAGAGCCCACACCTGGTGGTGCTCAGGGCTAACTCTTGGCTCTGCACTCAACAGTGAGGGGCATATGTGGTGTTAGGGATCAAAGTTGGGTTGGCTGCAGGCAAGACTAGTGCCCTATATTGTTCTGGTCTCAGGCAGTGTGGATTTAAAGACAGAAGAGAGATCTTTACTTTCAGGAGTAAAGGGAGCATTGTGGCAGCCTGTGGTGACTGTGGGTGATGCCATTTCTAAATTATCACCTTTGGATAATGAAGTTGAGATGGGCCCAAACACAATCATGTATGTAATCAAGGTGTTTAAATAAAAAAAAATGATAGGCTCACCCCCACCATATCCAGACTTGAGCTTGGGCAGGTTTGAACTTGAACTGATTCCCCCCAATTTAAAACCACAAAACAATGTTTTAAATTAGAAAAGAAGAGAAATAAATTCTACAGTCACTTAAAAAAAAAAGAAAGAAAGAAAGAAAGAAAGAAAGAAAGAAAGAAAGAAAGAAAGAAAGAAAGAAAGAAAGAAAGAAAGAAAGAAATCATGGGACCAAACAGCAACTGCCCTAGAATACTGCAGTAGAAAAGGGTCAACGTAGTGCAGTGGGGTGGTTGCTTTCTTGCTGCATTGGAAAATTCGGAGGAAAAAGATGATGAGCTCAGGGCTTTAAAATCTCAGTGCAAAAAATGGGTTAAGATCCAGAAAGCATTGTGTCTGTCCTGAAAGCAGCCCTATCTTGTGGAGAGGCAGTTGGAGGTTCTTTAAGAACAAGAACAAAACAAACAAACAAACAAAAAACAACCTGAAAGCTATTCCTACGAAAGGCTATCCATAGTGCCAATGAAACCCAGTCTTGCCTTGGAAGGCTTCTTATTAAAGTTCTAGAACATTGTAAAAGAGATGGAATGAGGGCCCGGAGAGATAGCACAGCAGTGTTTGCCTTGCAAGCAGCCGATCCAGGACCAAAGGTGGTTGGTTCGAATCCCGGTGTCCCATATGGTCACCTGTGCCTGCCAGGAGCTATTTCTGAGCAGACAGCCAGGAGTAACCCCTGAGCACCGGCCCAAAAAACAAAAACAAAACAAAACAAAACAAAACAAAAAAAACAAAAAGAGGTGGAATGAAAAAAGCTGAGATGAAAATACTTGGGAAGATTCTGATAAAGATGTGGACACTGAAACCCCCAAATTATGCTGCTCATTTTGCCAGTAGAATTATCCCACCCCCCCCAAAAAAAAGCTAATTTGCCCATGCCTGCTCACCTCTAGTGGTCTCTCCTGAATTTATATTCATCCAGGGGAAAGGTGATATTCCTCAAGACCACCACCTCCTCACCTAGCAAGATTTAAGGAATGGGGTGCAAGTGAGACCCTTGAGGGGACAACATATATACCAAAGAATTACAAGAATCTCCAACATGTGGCAACATGAGATAAAACATAAGGTGTTGGATGATAGTAAAAGGGGTATAACGTTGCTGCATTTTATCCATGAGCTACATTTATTGATATGAACATACTACACCTAGATTCTAGATAGCTGGTGGTAGCTTGAATGAATGATTGTGTATTTAAGGGTCTCTAACAAAGCAGAACCAAGATGATGAATGAGGAAGAATTGGGAGGCTGGGGGGAGGGGGAGAGGGAATATTATTTTATTCCAGAAATTGGCCCATGCAATCTTCCCCCATCCCCACTCCTGTCACTGGTAAACTGGAGACTGGTAAACTGGAGACTGGTAAACTGGAGACTGGGAAAGCCAGTAAAGTTTTGTTACTTTATTCAAAACTGAAAGCCTGGAAATCTGGGGGACTAATGTAGAAAGTTCCCACTGGAATCTCAAATTCTGAGGATAGGCATGGTGACAGGAAAGTATGGAGGCCTCAGCTCCACCACAGAGAACTGATTTGCCCTTTCTCAGCCTTCCTGTCTGATTTGGGCCTCAAAAAATAGATTGAGTTGATGGATATGGAGAATATTGCTGAGTAAAATGAGTCAGAGGGAGAGGGATATACATACTCATATGTGGGGTATATATATGTAAATGGTACAGTATTAATATCCAGAGATAATAGAGATGAGAGTCAGGAGAGCCAGTCCATGATAGGAAGCTTGTCACAAATATCACTAATGTTAGGGCAGAGAAGAGATCACTATGACAATGATAGTTGGAAATGATCTCTTTGGATGCAGAAAGGAGATTAAACGATAGTAACAATATTGCAAACCAGTGTCTAAAAGGAACAAAAAAGAGGGAGAGAGAGTATGAGAAAGAGAGAGAGAGATAAAGAGAGAGAAGAGAGAGAAGAAAAATGTCTGCCACAGAGGCAGGCAGGGAAGAGGGCAGGTAGGAGGACAGAAGAGAAACTGGGGGCATTCGTGTTGAGAAATGTGGCCTGGTGAAGGGTGTTGGAAATTGTAGGACTGAAACTCACTCATGAACAACTTTTGCAACTGTATTTCATGGTAATTCAATGAAAGAATGTGTTTATAAAAATATTTTTAAATGGTTGATACCCACCCACATTGGGGAAAAATATCAACTTTACTCAGTTCACCAATCCAAACGCTAATCTCTTCCCAAGTCTCCTAGACACACCCAGCAAGGAGGACTTAGCTGCATCCTGGGCATCCCGAAACAGTCAAGTTGACACATGAAATTCACCACCGCTGGGTTTAACCAGGCAATCTGGGCATGTCTCTAGTACTTGGTTGACATCCTGAATAAAGCTGAGATTTTAGACCTCGATGTACACTAGAGGGAGGTACCTAAAAGCTTAGGGAAATCAAAATGCTGGAGTACATCTATTATTTCAGATAGTTCACCTAGCCCCTCTCTTTGTCCTCCAGGAGGGCCAAGGGGATATATCCCAAAAGGATTAAGACATTTAGTGGTGAGTCTGGGGAGGTGGTTCAGCCCTGGAGCACTTGCTTTGCATGGGTGAGGCCCCTGGTCTGGCACTTGCAAAGCTAGATCAAATATGGGGTGAGAGAGATAGCTACAATTCTGAGGAGCTCTGTGTCATTGGCCCTCTGCAGGTCAGGGCTAACTGTGGGAAGCAAATTCCGTTGGGATGAGGGGATCCCTGTGGCATGTAACAAGGTGGGTGTGACCAAAACTTAGAGCTCTCCTTCTCCTTGAAGAATGCCTTTGTTCTGCCAGGTGATGGTTTTTGTCCTGAGGGTTCTTATAGATGGGCTGCTTATGAATGTTTTCCTTTTTTTTTTTTTTTTTTCTTTTTTTGAGTGGTGGGGAGAATAGGAGAGTTTGGCTCACAACTGGTGATATCCAGGGCTTATCCCTGACTCCATGTTCGGGGATTCTTCCTGGAGGTTTTTGGGAAAAATGCCTCACCCACTGACTAGCTCTCTGGCTCCTATTCTATTGATTTATATAAATCCAAAGCACAAGATCTGGTGAGAGAAGTCTGAATGAGTCAGCACAAGTGAGCTGTGTTTGCTAAACCTGTGTCCTAACTCAGAAGGGTTTATGGACCCAGAACCCTTTGAATGAGGGGAGGCACTGGAAGAGGGTGGAATGTGCCAGAAACAAGTCCACTGCAGCTCTTTATTCTTAAAAAAAATTTTTGTTATGGTTTTTGGGCCACACCCAGGGTTACTCCTGGCTCTGCACTCAGAAATCACTCCTAGAAAGCTCAGGGAATCATATACAATGATGGGGATTGAACCCAGGTTGGCTGCATGCAAGGCAAACACCATACCTGCCGTGCTATCACTCTGGAACTTGTAGCTCCTTATTTTTAGTGTTCTGGAATTCTTCCTACAGGAGCTTATGGCCTTTAACCAGGGTGACTGCATGAGAACTGGACTTTGAGGGATCACTGTTCAGGGACCCAAAAATTCCATGTGTTCTGCCAGATTCTTAAGGGGATGATGGTGTTTGAGGGATTGAGGGGTTTGGGACTTGGGGCAGTCTCAGTGTAGACCTAGTGGTCCTTCAAATAGCTCTGTGGATAAGCCACATCATTAAAACACATTACTTCATGGTCAAGAGATGAATTTCTGGGGCCAGAGTGATAGCATAGCAGTAGGACATTTGCCTTGCACGTGGTCGATCTGGGACAGACCTGGATTCAATTCCCGGTATCCTGTATGGTCCCCGAGCCTGCTAGGAGCGATTTCTGAGAGCAGAGCAAGAAGTAACCCCTGAATGCCTCCCAAAAAAGATGAATTTCTATAGCACCAAACTCAATGGGTAGAGAATATGCAAGTAAATATGAGCAGGTGACTCTGAGCTCTGCTTTTTGGCCTTCTCCCTTCTATTCTATGCAAACATGAGAAACTTCCAGACAAGGAAAGGCAGAAAATTATGTGGACTAGAAAAATGCCTATGCATGGTTTCCAGAGATCTCCCAAGCATAGACATGGTACTAACACCAAGACCCCACTCAGAGTTGGTTCTCACGGACAATGCTGGCGCAGAACTCTCCCTCTCCCCAACCCCACTGCAGCTGGGTAGTTTGACTCCCCAATTATCTTGCCTAGAAGAATTTCTTGAAGGTATAGACCTGCCCAACTGGTCACAGAGAATTGGGTCAATGGAAACTAGACTTTAATTATTTTTGTTGTTGTAGTAATGGCACATATTTGTAATAGCAAATATGTTTATGGTCTTTTTTTTTTTTTTTGGTTTTTTTTTTTTTGGGTCACACCCAGCAGTGCTCAGGGGTTACTCCTGGCTGTCTGCTCAGAAATAGCTCCTGGCAGGCACGGGGGACCATATGGGACACCGGGATTCGAACCAACCACCTTTGGTCCTGAATCGGCTGCTTGCAAGGCAAACACCGCTGTGCTATCTCTCCGGGCCCATGTTTATGGTCTTGATGTGTGGTTACTGCAGTTCACCATCACCAAAGTGCCCAAGACTCTTCATCCATGTCCTTAAGTCACTTCTAGTTCACATCTTCATTTCCCTCCCTGCTCCCTATGTTTTCTTGGTCATCTCAGCTAAGTAATCCAAAACCAAGTTTGTAATTTTTTGATACTGTTTAGTCCCTTGTTTTGTAGAACACTTTTTCTAGACTTTTGGTGGGACTCATAAGGTAGCCTCTATAGATGTTGGATTTTATTTACTTATTTATTTATTTATTTTTGTTTTAGGGACACACCCAGGGTCCCTCCGAAATTTCTTCTGGCAGGCTCAGAAACCAAATGGGATGCTGGGGATTGAGCCTGGATTGCCACATGCAAGCCAAACATCCTACCTGCTGTGCTATCATTCCTGCCCCAGATGTTGGATTTCAATTCTCCAAATCTATACTGTATATTGTAAAATCTCATATTAAATTGTATTTTAAGGACTGATTTGGTGTTGTTACTGGTAGGGCTTCATAGGTACAATGTTCCAACATCACATACCACCCCCCCAACCAGAATGCCCACTTCCCTTCTCACCATTGTCTCTGTTCCTCTCCTTTACCCTGCTCCACCAAGCTCAGTTCTGTAGAGCAATTCTCAAGTTCTGTTGCTTTTGGTCATTTGTTATTCTGTACTATGCTTCTTTATATACCATCTATAAGAAAAATCATTCTGTATCTGTCTCTCTCCCTCTTACTAACTTATCATAATACCCTCCAGTTCCATTCATGTGGCATAAAATTGTATGGTATTTTTGTACCTGAGAAATATTCCATTGTGCATGTATATACACTATAGTTTCTTTAGCCAGTCATTATTGTTTAGATCATACACAGCTGTGCTTAGGGGTTACTCCTGGTTCTGTGCTAGGAATCAATCCTGGCAGGCTTAGGGGACCATATGGGATGCTGGGAATTGAATTTGGATCAGCCACCTGCAAGGCAAACTCTATACCTATTGTACTATTGCTTGGCCCCTATCTAATCATTTGTTCTTGGGAATTTGTGTTTCATATTTTGGCTATAGTAATCAGCACTGCTTAGATAGTGTTATATAGTATTATGTATGTATGTTTCCTTGTTGAATTAGGGAAGGGAATCCCAAGAAATGCTCAGGAGGCCCAGAGGCCACTCCTGGTGGTGCTCAGGGATTACTCCTGGGCTTCCCTCAGGAAGCAATCTTGGCATGGCTCAGGGAGACACAGGGGGTGCTGGGTATTTAATCCATGTTAGCTGAGTGCATAGCAAGTACCTTACCCACTGTACATTGGCTCTAGCCCTGGTGGTAATTCTTGACCTGACTGGAAGCTGGGTAGCTCCATGTGCAGCCCGAGATGCAATGCTATGCGAATCCAGGGGTTTTGGGGACCAGCAAGGGCACTCGGGTACTTGCACATGCAAGTCACACACTCCAACCCTTTGAGCTCTCTCCTCTGTCTGAACCAATCTGACTCTGATTCAATTTTTGTTTTGTTTTTGGGCCACTCCTGGAAGTGCTCAGAAATTATTCCTGACAGACTTGGGAGGCCATCTGGGATCATGGAGATCAAACCTGGCTTGGCCTCATGCAAGGCAAATGCCCTACATGTTGTGCCACTGCTCCGACCCCCTGATTCAAATCTTTAAAAGGTGAAATGTAGGATGTGATCAGTGGTTTGACAAAGTGGTCAGAGACTCTGAAGAAAGAGTGGAATGCTGGAGATGAAGAGGTCTTGGAGAAACCTTTTGGAACAAGCTTCCAATAGTCACTGCCTGCAGAAAGTTGTGTCCTGTGTCAGGGTCATCTAAGAACAATGGCAGCTGAGAAGGATCTTGCTCCTCAGAATGACAAGGTCATCAGTCTGAATGTCAGTCAGCCTCTGGCTCTTGCATCCATCAGTCTTTTTTTTTTTTTTTTTTGCCACACCCAGTGACGCTCAGGGGTTACTCCTGGCTATGCGCTCAGAAATCGCTCCTGGCTTGGGGGACCATATGGGATGCCTGGAGATCAAAACACGGTCCATCCTAGGCTAATGCGTGCAAGGCAGATAGATGCCTTACATCTTGCACCACTGCTCTGGCCCCTGACCTTTTTCTTTTTTCTTTTCTTTTTTTTTTTTTTTTTTGGATTTTGGTTTTTGGGTCACACCCGGCGGTGCTCAGGGGTTACTCCTGGCTGTCTGCTCAGAAATAGCTCCTGGCAGGCACGGGGGACCATATGGGACACCGGGATTTGAACCAACCACCTTAGGTTCTGGATCCGCTGCTTGCAAAGCAAGCACCACTGTGCTATCTCTCCGGGCCCCGACCTTTTTCTTTTTAAAAATAATTTTTTTGGGGGAAACACACCTGGCAGTTCTCAAGAGTTACTCTTCACTCTGTGCTCAGAAATGATACCTGATTGGCTCAGGGGACCGTATGAAGTGCCAGGGATTGAACCCAGATCAGCCACATGCAAGGCAAGTGCCCTCCCCGCTGTATTAGCCCTCCAACCCTAAGATCATTTTTGTGCCTTAATCTATCCCAAAGAATGTCCCTCAAGTGCTCTAAAGAACATGTCCTCGCCTGTTATTTGATGTTGATTGTCTCCAAATATGCCTATTAGTTCTAGATGGCACCACAAAATCTGCTTGTTCATCTCCTACTTTGTGCTGATCTTCTGTGTAAAAGTTCTTGCCATTATTGGGGCTGGAGAGATAGCATACAGGTAGGGCATTTTCCTTGCATGCAGAAAGACTGTGGTTCGAATCCCAGCATCCCATATGGTCCCCCGAGCCTGCCAGGGGCGATTTCTGAGCGTAGAGCCAGGAGGAACCCCTGAGACTGCTGGGTGTGATTCAAAAACGAAGAAGAAGAAGAAGAAGAAGAAGGAGGAGGAGGAGGAGGAGGAGGAGGAGGAGGAGGAGGAGGAGGAAGAAGAAGAAGAAGAAGAAGAAGAAGAAGAAGAAGAAGAAGAAGAAGAAGAAGAAGAAGAAGAAGAAAAGTTCTTGCTATTAAAAATGGGCACCAAAACCCCCAACTATGATTTTTTTGTTTCTCTCTTCAACACTGTCAACTTTTGCTTCCTGTGCTTTTAAGATGATGTTATAAGGCTCATCTACATTTATAATTGTTGCAGCTCCTTGAGAGATTCTTTCTTTTGATTATCATAAAAGGCCCTTGACTCTAGGAGCAGTTTTAATTTTTAAGTCTTATTGGTTAGAAAAAGCCACTTCAGTATCCAGTTCATACTGGAGTTGATACTGCATTGATACTGTCTTTGACATTGGCTTGTGCATTTATCTTTACAAATGATCTTCATTTCTTTCTGTGGGTTGTGATTACTGTTTACCAATTGTTGGCAGGTCTTTACCCACCCTTTTCCTTACAATATATTTGTGTGTTTGTCTCCTGTACACAAGCATAAAGTTAGATTTTGATTTTTTTAAATTCCATTTTATTCATCTCTGGCTTTCAATTAGAATTTTCCATTTTTTAAAAAAAATTTAATATAATTATTGACAAATAACATTTAAGTTTCGGGGGGAGTGAGACCCGGTGATGCGTAGGGGTTACTTGTAGCTCTGCACTCAGAAATTACTCCTGGCAGGCTCAAAGGACTCTATGAGATGCTGTGGATTGAACCTGGGTTAGCTGCATGCGAGGCAGATACCCTATCCACTGTGCTATTGTTCAGAACCACCCATTGCTACTTCGTATTTCTTATAAATTTTTTGTTCCTCTGTTAATATTTTCTTTTTTTTTTTTTTTTTTTTTTTTTGGTTTTTGGGTCACACCCGGCAGTGCTCAGGGGTTATTCCTGGCTCCAGGCTCAGAAATTGCTCCTGGCAGGTACGGGGGACCATATGGGGCGCCGGGATTCGAACCAATGACCTCCTGCATGAAAGGCAAACGCCTTACCTCCATGCTATCTCTCCGGCCCCCTGTTAATATTTTCTTCTCTATGTGCTCAGGGATCATACCTGGTGGCCTCGGGGATCAAATGGAATTCCAGGGAATAAACCTAGGTCATCTTTGTGCTAAATAAGCACCTTATCCTCTGTGCTATTGCTCCAGCCCACCATTATTATTTTTTCTGCTTCCTCTTTTCCCTCTTTTTTTTTGGGGGGGGGATCCATACCCAGTGGCACTCAGGGGTTATTTCTGGCTCTGTGCTCAGAAATCGCTCTTGGTAGGCACGGGGGGGGGTGCGGGGACCATATGGGATACTGGGGATCAACTCAGGTCTGTCCTAAGTTGTCCGTGTACAAGGTAAATGCTCTACTGCTGTGCTATCACTCCAGCCTCATTTCCCTCTTTTTATCCCTTGCTGGCTGTTGTGATGAGGCCAGATGAGGCCTTGGTGCTCACCAACACTTTTTTGTATGTGTGTGGTTTTTGGGTCACACCCGGCAGTGCTCAGAGGTTCCTCCTGGCTCCACGCTCAGAAATCACTCCTGGCAGGCTTGGGGTCCCATATGGGATGCCAGGATTCAAACCACCGTCCTCCTGCATGTGAGGCAAACGCCCTACGTCCATGATATCTCTCCAGCCCCAATTGCACACTTTAGTTGTGGTGCTCACAGACCTCATTCACAGTGCTCCATGGGCATCACACATTTTCAATATGGTGCTCACACACCCTAAGAGTATACCAGAGAGTATACCTTGTTGTGTTGCCAGGGATCCCAGTGGGAATGCTTCTGGGAGTACACTCAGCAATGGGCAGTGCCAGGGAATCAAACTCAAAGCGCCATGCTAACAAGGCAGCTTCTGTACCACTGAGCCACAGCTCATGGCCCCCATTTTTATCTTCTTGTCATTTATTGTATTTATTTGAGTGATTTTTCTTCGGGGTTACTCTAGAGAGTCCAATTAACATGGTAAATAGGATAATTTAGTGTACATTAATACCAATATAATTATCATATCATTCAAAGACGTTCCCTATGTTGATCGCATCCCCTTATCTCAGCTCTTACTGCCATTCAAATTATTTATTCACTGAGTAGCCATAAGCATAAATACATAATTATTGCCTTTTTCAGTTCTTTTAAGTCATTAGGAAAAAAAGAGAGTTACAAGCCAGGAAAAAAACTATGTTGATACTGTCTTTGACATTGGCTTGTGCATTTATCTTTACAAATGATCTTCATTTCTTTCTGTGGGTTGTGATTACTGTTTAGTGTTCTTGTAAACAGCTTGAAGAACTCCATTTAGTAGATTTCTAGGTGAATCTGCTAGCAATATATCTCAGTTTTTATTTATGTGGAAATGTCTTTGTTTCTCCCTGGTTTTTCTTGGGGATGCAGTTGGGCCATACCTGGCGGTTCTCAAGGCTTACTTCTGGCTCTATGCTCAGTGTTCCTCCTAATAGGGTCCGGGGGAATCATGCAATGCAGGGAGCTGAACTGGAGTCTGTATGCCAGGTAAGTGTCCTACCCACTCTATTATCTCTCTGGCCAGTGTCCCTTTATTTTAACATTTCCATTAGTTGAGTTAGTTAGTTGTATTTTTACAGCAGAAACACCCTAGTTTATCAGCTCTGAGTTGTCATTCATTGTAAGAAACACTATTATTGTGCATGACTAGAAGGAAAAGAAGAATGATGTCTGGGGAAAATAGCAAAATAAGGGTTTCTGAGAATTCCTTCCTTCATAAGAAGTCACAAAAACTCTAGCACAAATAAACAGAAACTAACTTTACCACAACTCTGAAAATTAACCAAAGATGTGCAGTGATCTAAGGAGCATTAAAAAAAAAAAAAAAAGAAAGAAAAGAAAGAAAAAAATCTGAATCTCCTTGAGAATAGCAAGTACTGTGGGATTTTTACTTTCCCTAGTTCTATCGTCTCTTCTCTGCTTCTGTAGTAGCCTTTTTGCAGCAAAGGGCAAAAGAGCAAAAGAGCAAAAGGCAGCAGCCTGACTGCCATTGTCGGACAGAATGGGCTGATGTCCCTTCGAAGCTCTGGTCCCAGAGAATCCAACTTGTTTGCCCTACTTAAGTGGCTCAATAGCCCATAGCATTTGCAAGGCCTGATTTACTCAATCACTCATAGCAAAGGGCCTTTCCCTGGGGCATGTCTCAAAAAAAAAAAAAAAAAAGTAACATCAATTATCAAACACCAGGTGTCCGAGGTGGTTGGGACAAGCACAAACTGGCCAAAAGCTTAAAAGGAAAGAAAATCTGGGGAATGAGATAACCACTATGCACTTTAAAGAGATCTGAGCCATTTCAGGGAATACCTCGCAGGCTCCACAACTCTGAAGGGTTGTGCGCCTGCCTAGGGCTATGCATATGGTCAGGTAAGATGTAAGGCAGACGTGTGCTCTGACCTCTGACTGACCTTGAAGCTCTGAGTAAGGAGGGCATCTTGGTTAAGACAAGCTCCTAGACATATATGCTTGCATATACATGCATAAAATCTCTCCCTCAAATTCTTGTATACTTATTGGTTCTAGACACTGGAAAATTTTTTTATCCAGTTATCAGCTGATATCCAAGCTAACCAAGAGGAGGTCTTAGTGTTCCTCCACAATAAAGAGTTGTTAAGAATTGACAGAATTTGTTAAGAAATTTCACTGAGGGGCTAGCGTAAGATAGTACAGCAGGTAAGACACTTGCCTCGCTTGCAGCCGACCCCTGGCACCCTTTATGGTCCCCTGAGCATGTTTAGGAGTGATTCCTGAGTGTAGAGCTAGAAGTAATCCCTTAGCACAGCCAGCTATGGCACCAAAAGAAAAAAAAAAAAAGGCAAAATAGAAACAAGAAACCACTAAACAAATAGCAAAGGACCATAACAACAAAGGCAAGGGAGGCAGGATCTAATTTAGTTTCCACATTTGTTTTCAGAAATGTCCCATTACAATCACAACAACAAACATGAGCTATGCAGATATATAATGATATGTGGCCCATGAACAGAACAATGCAGTCAGCAAAATTATGTTTGTGGATGTATAGGCATTGGGTTCTTGAGAGAAGGAATTTAAATAAATTATTTTAGTATATTGAAAAAATTCAAAGAAGCCACATTTAAAACACTAAATGGAAGTATATAGAGATGATTACATCAGAGAGGTAGTACAAGGATTAAGCTGATTGCCTTGCATGTGAAAAAAAAAACTCCAAATACAGAGTATCCCTCAAGTACCCCTAAGTATACCCCCAAATGCCCACTAAAATACACTATCAAAATTATAAAAAAGAGCCAAATAGAAACTGTGGAGTTGAAATGTAAAGGTATTTCAGTAAAAAAAAAAAATTCACCCAAGAATAGAGACACAGTAGCAGGTTTGAATAAGTGAAAGGAAAAATCAATGAACTTGGAGATAGGGCAACTGAGTTGATGGCCCCTGAGAAATAGAAAGCAAAAAGGTCTGGCTTTTTTGAGACATCATCAAGAAAATGAACAGAGGAAAAATGAGGTGAGGTGAAAGAAAAGGATAGAAAGATTATTTTTAAATAACCCCAGAATTCTCTAGTTACATGAAAAACATTAATCTATTAACTTTAAGGAACTCAAAGTAGAATCAATTTAAAGATACATGATTGTGGGTGTACCTATTTGAGACCCTGAGACCCACCCATTTCTGGGAGGGGTCTTGGGAACCGGATAGTAGGTGTAACCTTACCTGCGAGACCCTCCCATTCCTGGGAGGGGTCTTGGAAATGTTAGATAAGGCTTGAACCAAGGGAATTCGGCCCTTTTGGCTCCTTGCCCTTTTTGCGCTGCTGTGCGCTCTGGCTTCTGGGTTTCTGTGTTCTGGTCTTTGACCAGCATGAAGCCCAAAGGGAAGATGGCTAACAGGAAATAAGATGCAGGGCTAGCAAAATATTGCTGTGCTTAAAAGGTTATGAATAGGCCACACACACACGTGGTGGCTAGGGCTTGAATAAAGTTGTTGCTTCCTGACGCCTGACTGTGAGTGAGTGATTTCACCTGGGCCTGGGACTCGCCGACTGCATGGAGGTTGCAAAGCCACGTGGACTGGAATGGCACGGAGAGAAATCCACCGCCATCCAGCCCCATCGTTAATTATTTAATGCAACACATGATAAAAAAAAAAAAAAGAGGGGCCGGGAAGGTGGCGCTAGAGATAAGGTGTCTGCCTTGTAAGCGCTAGCCAAGGAACGGACCACGGTTTGATCCCCCGGCGTCCCATATGGTCCCCCCAAGCCAGGGGCAATTTCTGAGCACTTAGCCAGGAGTAACCCCTGAGCGTCAAACGGGTGTGGCCCAAAAACCAAAAAAAAAAAAAAAAAAAAAGAACAGTAATCTTGAAAGCATGAAAAGTGAAGTAACTTACCATATTAAGAAAAGATATGGGGCCTCCCAATTCTTATCACAGGCTGTGTTCTTTACACTGACTGTATAGAAAGAGGAGGTACAGTAAATGCACCCCATATACACCTCCAGGACCTTTGCCTGGTCTGTATTGTGAATTGGGGGACAAAACAAATAGGAGTTGAATTGGAAGCACATGGATAGTTGCTATTTATTGAGCATGTGGCCAAATACATTCTACAAACTTTTTCTTGATGCTCTTGTTCATAACAAACAAAAAATGTAAGATAAAAAAAAAAAAAAGAAAAGATATGGGGCCGGAGAGATAGCATGGAGGTAGGGTGTTTGCCTTGCATGCAGAAGGACGGTGGTTTGAATCCTGGCATTCCATATGGTCCCCTGAGCCTGTCAGGAGCGACTTCTGAGCGCAAAGCCAGGAGTAACTCCTGAGAGCTGCTGGGTGTGACCCCCCCCCAAAAAAAAAAGAAAGAAAGAAAGGAAAAAAACTAAATGATAGTCTAGTGCCTAGTGAGTAGTGTGCTTCCCTTGCAGATGGTTGACCTGGATTTAATTCCCAGAACCCCATATTGTCTCTCCTAGCCTGCCAGGAGTAATCCCTGAGTTCAGAACCCATGATCAATCCCTAAACTCTACCAGGTGAAGCCCCAAAACAAAGAAATAAAAAAGAAAGTGAAGGCTAAGAGTCTGGGATGAGGCTCCGAGATAGAGCACATGCTAAGCATGTCAAGACTTGGATTCAATCCCTGGCACCCCAAAATAAATAAAAGTTGACTCTTTTCTTTTTTTTACATAAATTAACCCATTTATTATAAGCCAACAATGTTTCTGAATGGAGATCTACTGGTCTTTCAATTCCTTCAGTCTTCTGATGGCAGATTTAACTGTGACAGCAGAAGTGGCATTGTAGGTCCAAGCACCACCTGTCACAGTTTTCATACAGGAGCCACAGTGTCAAATGCCCACAGCCCGTCTCTTCATCTTGGTCTTGCCGCAGAAGGAGCATGTGTACTTGGCATGGCTGGCTGATCTCGATCTTCTTCACCATCTTCCGGAGGGAAGCGCCTTAATGCATCCCATATTTACCCACGATCCCCACCTTCTTCGTGCGCTTAGCCATCTTCCCTCAAACCACCGCAGGACGCAGAGCTGACTCTTGATCAAAACTGTAGAAGTCAGAAGGTAATGAGGTGGCAGAAATAATGAAAGAAAAAGAAGACATAGAAGAATTCTGTATTCAGCACAATTATAATTCAAAAGTGGAGAAGAGTGCTGGCTTGCCTTGTATGAGGCCAATATAGGGTCAAATATTGGTGCCATGTATAGTCCTCTGAGCACCAGAGGAATGTTTCCTGAGCACAGAGTCAAGATTAAGCTCGGAGCACCACTGCATGTGGCCTAAATAACTTACACACACACACACACACACACACACACACACACACACACACACACACACACACACACACAATGTGAGGAAGAAACTAAGACATTTCTGCATAAATAAAACAAGATATTCATTGTTAGCAGATTTGTCCATAAGATATACTAAATGGGGGCCAGAGAGATAGCATGGAGGTAAGGCATTCACCTTGCATGCAGAAAGATGGTGGTTCGAATCCCGGCATCCCATATGGTCCCCCATGCCTTCCAGGGGCGATTTCTGAGTGCAGAGCCAGGAGTAACCCCTGAGCACTGCTGGGTGTGATACAAAAATACAAAAAAAAAAATATATATATATATATATATACTAAATGAAGTTCTTAGTAAAATAATACCATTAATGCGAAATAAAATAAACTTTAGGGTAAAACAATATTAGGAAAAGCGGGTGAGAAAATAAGTGGTAGAAAGATTAACTTCCTAACAAAATGTAACACCAAATATTTTTAGCCTAACACATTAAAAACTGACAAATTCCGATTAATATTGAGAGATTTTTAGCAAATCTCAAGTCGAATAAGAAAATGGAAGTAAGAATAAAGAAAATATAAACAACTAGGCACAAAATTAATAAGCTTCATTTATGGGTGCTGTATAATTCTGAATAAAGCAAACCAAGAATACCTATTCTCATCATATAGATGTTTAAATATAGGCTAATTCTAGCAGATAAAAGAAGATTCAGAAAATGACAGAGAAGGGCTAGAGCACAGGAGATAAGGCATTTGCCTTGTATGCTGCTGACCTGGATTCTGTCCCTGGCATCCTATAGTCTCCCAAGCTTTCTAGAAGTGATTTTTGAGTGCAAAACCAGGAGTAACCCCCGAGTGTCCCCTAGGAGTGGCTCCAAAACCTAAATAATTAGATAAATACATTTTAAAAAAGAAAATGACAGAGAAGCACTATCATGCAGATCTCATAAATCAGAATTTAATAATGAAAGGATCATCATATAGTCAAAATCTCTAATCACTAGCTAATGGGTTAATAACTCTAAATAACCAACAAATTAAAAAGCAATTATGAAATCAATTACACATATTTATAACTAAACCAGTTAAGCTATATGTCAAGACATGTAGGTTACTGCCAAAGTGGAATCGAGAGGGCCAAAGAGACAGTCCAGCAGGTAAGGCCCTTGATTTACACGTGGCCAACCTGGGTTCAGTTCCTGACATGCCATAGGGTCCTCTGAACCCATCAGGAGTAATTCCTAAGTGCAGAGCCAGGAGTAAGTCCTGAGCACTGCCAGGTGTGGCTAAAAACCCTCTTTTCCCCTCAAAAAAAGGGAAACTGATGAGAAAATTATGGCCCTAAAATTAGGGGAAAATGACTGAAAATAATTGAACCAAATTTTGACTCAATAAGACAAAAATGGAACTAAAACATAAAGAAGCAAGACAAAATATTAAAAAATCAAATTAATTCTTTGAAAAGACAAGTAATGTAGATGAAGCTTCTTAAACTTTTTCTATTCAAGTTCCCACAAGCACTTTTTTTTGGTTTGTTTGTTTTTGGACCATACCCAGTGACGCTCAGGGGTTACTCCTGGCTATTCGCTCAGAAGTCGCTCCTGGCTTGGGGGACCATATGGGATGCCAGGGGATCGAACTGCGGTCGTCCTAGGCTAGCGCTGGCAAGACAGACACCGTACCTCTAGCACCACTGTGCAGGCCCCACCACAGGCACATTTTTGAAGTAAAATTTATGAATTTATTCTTTTTTAAACCATTTTAATAAGGCACCATGAAATAAAATAAAATACAGTTAATTATGTAATTTTTTTTTTACTCTTTTTTTTTGTTTTTGTTTTTGTTTTTGGGCCACACCCGTTTGACGCTCAGGGGTTACTCCTGGCTATGTGCTCAGAAATCGCCCCTGGCTTGGGGGGACCATATGGGACGCCGGGGGATCGAACCGCGGTCCTTCCTTGGCTAGCGCTTGCACGGCAGACACCTTACCTCCAGCGCCACCTACCCGGCCCCTAATTATGTAATTTTTATAAATACATTAATAATCCACCTAATACTCATCATCAGACAGCATTGCCACCTTTTTGCCTGAGAAATTTTTCTGTCACTCAGGATAGATAAATTCATAACATAGAAATACAGGCCGGGGGCCGGGCGGTGGCGCTGGAGGTAAGGTGCCTGCCTTACCTGCGCTAGCCTTGGACGGACCGCGGTTCGATCCCCCCGCGTCCCATATGGTCCCCCAAGCCAGGAGCAACTTCTGAGCGCATAACCAGGAGTAACCTCTGAGCGTCAACGGGTGTGGCCCAAAAAAACAAACAAACAAAAAAAATACAGGCCAAACATTTACTGATAATAAAAATATTGATTTTAACCTTTTTTTTCGGGCCACACCCCTTTGATGCTCAGGTGTTACTCCTGGCTAAGCGCTCAGAAATTGCCCCTGGCTTGGGGGGACCAAATGGGATACTGGGGGATCGAACCGCGGTCCTTCCTTGGCTAGAGCTTGCAAGGCAGACAGCTTACCTCTAGCGCCACCTCACTGGCCCCAAAAATATTGATTTTAAAACAAACCTTTAAATTTTTTATTTTATTTAAGCCATTATGATCTACAAAGTCCTTCATAGTTGGATTTCAGATGTACAGTGAATCAGGACCATTCCCACCACCAATGCCAACCTCCCTGCACAAATGATCCTGTCCTGAGAGCAAATTGTTGCTGTTTCCAAGTCATCAGGGTGCCATTTGGAGTAAGTCTGTGCCAGGGCATCATTAGGGCCTTCCCAGTTGAAGTTCAATTCCTGGTGCTGGTGCAGAAAATTGTGCCAATTTTAAAGATAGGATCCAAGGTTCAGGCGTGATTAGCCCATGTCTGATTGACTGAAGCCTAAATTAAGTCACTATGTCAAATGTTCAAGGTGAAAGCCCACCTGCACTATAAAATTTATTAGTTCCTATCCATATTAGATAAGAACTTTTTTCTATATGTAAGATTTCTCCCCTTTTAATGTGACTATGCAAAAAGGAACAATGCCACTATTGATACACTATTGATACACAATGATACTACTGGTGCATATGGGGATAAAAAAAATAACAAGCTAGGGGCTGGAGTGATAGCACAGTGGTAAGGTGTTTGCCTTGCAAGCGGCCAACACAGGACGGACCCCAGTTTGAATCCCAGCATCCCATATGGTCCCCAGAGCCTGCCAGAAGCGACTTTTGAGCACAGAGCCAGGAGTGATCCCTGAGTGCAGCTGGGTGTGACCCAAAAACAAAAACAAACAAACAAACAAAAAACAACAGAGCTAAGAGGCCAGAGTGGTGGTGCAAGTGATAGGGTGTCTGCCTTGCATGTGCTAACCTAGGACGAACCATGGTTCAATCCCCCTGCATCCCATGTGGTCCTCCCAAGCCAGAAGTGATTTCTGAGCACATATCCAGGAGTAACCCCTGAGCGTCACCGGGTGTGGCCCAAAAACCAAAAGGAAAAAAAACAAAAACAACAAGCTAAGCAATCCCTATAACTTGGTTCTAACATGAACTCAGAACCCAAGAGAAACTTATCTATTAGAATTTTACACTAAACAAATCCAAAAAAGGGATGGGAAAAGTATATCTACATAAGGAAATACACAATAAGAGTTATACCTATTAAGAAAATACATCTAAAGGAATATACAGGGGCCGGAGAGATAGCACAGCAGTAGAGCATTTGCCTTGCAAGCAGCCGATCTAGTACTGATGGTGGTTCGAAGCCCGGCATCCTATATGGTCCCTCCAAGCTATCCAGGAGCGATTTCTGAGTACAAAGCCAGGAATATTCCCTGAGCACCACCGGGTGTAACCCAAAAACAAACAAACAAACAAACAAAGAAACAAAAAATAAATATACAAAGGAAATATACATATCCACTTTAAGTTTTTCGAATTAGTCCAGGAGGGGGAATAAAATCTAGAGCACAGCTTCAGCCTGCTACGTGGTGTTGTGGAGTCTAAAAAACAGCTCCCAGCCGTCATAGGTCAAGAAATGTCCTTGTGGGGCCGGGAAGGTGGCGCTAGAGGTAAGGTGTCTGCCTTGCAAGCGCTAGCCAAGGATCAGGACCGCGGTTCGATCCCCCGGCCTCCCATATGGTCCCCCCAAGCCAGGGGCGATTTCTGAGCACATAGCCAGGAGTAACCCCTGAGCGTCATACGGGTGTAGCCCAAAAACCAAAAAAAAAAAAAAAAAAAAAAAAAAGAAATGTCCTTGAGGTGAGGGTCTCTCAAAAGCCAAATCTGATAGTAACAGTTCACATCGAAGGGAGGTGGGAGAAAGGGGGCTGCTGAGAGCAAATCAGCAATAGCTTCTTCTCTGGCCAAGGCAAAGCAGGCTGGGAGACTGTCCTTTCACTTGGGAGTTGTCTGGCAGCTGGTTGGGGTGGGAGAAATGATTTGGTTCCTGAAAAGTTAAAAACTAAGGGTAAAAAGGGTTAAATAGGAAGAAATGACCTATCAGAGGTGAGAAAGTGAAAGGATAATAAAGGATTTATAAAGTGGTAAGCAGGGAGGGGGAAAGGAAGGGTTAATATAACAGGGGAAGGAATATATACAACATAGACAGACACTATGTACATTATATATGGATATTAGAAAGACATAGAGATGGCTCATACACACTCTTACATACACATAGGTAAACAATGAAGTTCAATCTATAGGTGGCAGTTGAAAAACTGACCCAGGTGGAATGGGTCAGAATGCTTAAAAAATGTAAAGTCGGCAAGTCAGATGGAAAGATTAAAAAAAAAACAACTTAAAATTTACACAACTATATATGGTATGACCTAGAGTTTAGAAAGTTAGGCTGTAGAGAAGGAAACATTGTGCACTGAGTAGGCCTTGCACATCACCAACCCAGGTTTAGTACTTTGTATGGTTCCTTTGCCAGGAGTGATCCCTGAGCACAGAGCCAGGAGTAGGTCCTGAGTACAGTGGGGTGTATAAAAACAGGTTAGGACATAAACAACCTCTTGCAAGGTCAATAGAGGAAAAATAAGAGCCAAGACCATTTTTTAAAGGACCTTTAAAAGGGCCTGTTAAAGGACCTTTTAATGAGATGAAAAGGAACTTAAGGAATGCTCTAAAGGATTCTTTGCAATATACTTGGGAACTTGCATAATATAGACTTTGTTATCTGAATAGGCTTGTAACTAAGAATTTATTTTTGTTAGGTTTTGTTTTGGTTTTGGGGGATGCTCAGGGGTTATTCATGGCTTTATGCTCAGGAATTACTCCTGGCTGTGCTCAGGGAACCATTTGGGATGCTGTGGATCAAACCTGTGTTCACTATATGCAAAGCAAGAACCTGCTGTACTATCTCTCTGGCCCCTACCTAGAATTTGATAAACAATGAAAATGTCAAGAATTATATGTCTTCTTTTAACTTTTATTAAAAATTTAAAAAAGGGGCCAGAGTGATGACACAGCGTTTGCCTTGTACGCAGCAGATCCAGGACACACCTGGTTTGATTCCCAGCATCCCATATGGTCCCCAAGCCTGCCAGGAGCGATTTCTGAGGAGAAAGCCAGGAGTAACCCCTGAGTATCACCGTGGGTGGCCCCCCCAAAAATCTGCTTTTAACCTGTATTTCCTGAATAGAAAGAGGAAATAAGCTTTCACTCTATTTCTTTTCCAATGGCTGAGATAAATTTTCCCCTTAAATTGGAAAAAAAAAAAAGGTAGGAGAAACAAAATTGGCAGGCCAAGCTTATTTATGAACACAGATGCAAAGTTCCTTTTAAAATATTGGCAACTTGAGTCCTCAATTTTATGCTAAAACAAGCAAGACTAAATAAAATGTATGCCAATAAAATAAGCTTGTTTTAACATTTGTGAGTCTATTTGGGTAATTCCGTACATGAATCCTAGTCAGTGCAAACAAGTCATCTGAAACAAACATAAAATCATTATGCTCTAGAAAGCTATGCCACACCAAATATGTTTTCCATAAAAGAAATATTGATAAGCTGGACTTAATTAAAATGAATAACTGCTTATCATAAGACTTATCAAGAAGATAAACCACAGATGGGAAAATATTTACCAAAGGCCTATTTGATCAAGGACTGTTATCAGAAGCATATAAAGAACTTTCATAGTGAAAAGTAAGGAAGTAAATTACCTGATCTAAAAAATGGACAAAAAACTAGGCCAGAAAGATAATATTGTGGGAAGGTACTTGTCTTACACGCTACTGACCCTGGTTTGATCCTCAGCACTGCATATGATTCCTTGAAGTCACTTTTGGGGATTTGTTTTGTTTGGGGGTTCCTCAGGACTTACTCCTGGCTCTAGCTCTGATCTCAGAGGTCATTCCTAATACTCTAGGGATCATATGGGGTATCAGGGATAAAACAAGGGTTAGTTGTGTGCAAGGCAAATGCCCTACCCATTGTACTATTGCTCCAGCCCCAAGGCTATTTCTGAAAAAGAAACAGGAGTTTCACCAAAATAAGCACCTCCAAATATGATCCAAACTCCACCATAGCCCTAGAAAAGAACGAAACACATGGGCTGGGGGTGTGACTCAACAATAAGTCAATTACCTGCCATTGTATGTAACGCCAATGCATGTAATGTAAGTCACTGTTCAATTCCCAGCACCACCAAAAAAGGAAGAGATGGGGACTACACAAATAGACACTTGATCAAAGAACATATATAAGACCTGAAAGATAGTACAGAGGGTAAGGCTTACTTGAGGTAAGGCTTACAGGGGTCTTACAGGAGGCTGACTCTGGTTTGAGTGCTGGCACCATATAAGATTCTGTGAATACTATCAGGAGTGATTCCTGAGTTCAGAACCAGGAGTAAGCCTTACACATCACTAAATGTGCCCCCCCCCAATCAAAAAGATAATAGAAGGAAGGTATAAAGATGGGCAACTGGCTTATGACTGATGCTCTATATCACATCTTAGTCAGGAAGATATAATCAAAACAGCCCTGAGGGGTCCTGAGAAGGGCTCATGATCGAGCACCTGCCTTGGCAGAGTGAAGGTATAGGTCTTAGTCCCAGGCCTGCCAACATCATGGAGTGCTATCTTGGGCACTGCCATTTGCAATTCCTGAAACCACAACCATGTATGTGATAGGGTGTCCACTATAGTCTGTGAGCATCACAACCCAGAAATGTGACTCACCACAACCAAGTGTGCTACAACAACACAACGAAGGGTGGGAAGGAGAAATGAAAACTGTGATAAGATTCTCCCATAATGCTACTATGGGAGGCCAAAATGAAAAAAAAAAATGGCATGGCCCAAAGCTAGGAAAGTGATGGACCAATGGGAACTCAATTCACTGCTGGTGGGAATGCAATGTGGGATATACTCTTTGGATGATGGTTTGGTGGGTTCTTACAAAACTCTTCTCATGCTCTTGCAAGATGATCCAGCAATCACATTCATTGCTATTTACTCAAAAGAGTTGAAAACTTTCCACATAGCACTTAGCTCTGGATGTTTATGACAGTTTTGTTCATAATGCCACAAATGGGACGCAATCTTATTATCCTGCCATTTTAAATGGTAAGTGTTGGTCCACCAAAGAAATATTGGTCATAAGGAATGGGATTTCCAGTGGAATATGGGCTAAAAGTAAACTACCAAGTAAAGACAAAGCATGGGGAAACTTAAGAGCATAGTTTGAAAAATAGTTCAAGATAACACAATTGAAGACTGGTTGGAGAGAACTCAACAGACTGATCCCATGATCTGTATACAGGAAACCCTGTTTCGATTCCTGCTACCACAATGGCCCCTGAGCACCAAGTGACCCCTGAGCTAGGAGTAGCCCCTGAGCACTACTAGTGTGTCACCAAAATTTTTTTAAAGGAAAAGAAAATTGCATATGATATGATCCAACTTAAGACATCCTGAAAGACAATACTTCTGAAATTGACAACAAAAATGTTTAAAAAAGGGGAGGTCAGTCAGATGACCAGTGGTTTGACTCCAAGTCTCTTGCATGTAAATAAAGCCTTCTCTCCAACTATCCCTTCACCCCTTCTCAAACATTATTTTTAAGAGGGATTAGAACAATAGTACAGTACATAATGCACTTGCTGTGCACATGTTTGACCCAGGTTTTTATCTCTGACACCACATATGGTCCTCCAAGCCCTGATAAGAGTGATCCCTGAGTGCAGAGCCAAGAGTGAGTCCTGAACGCCATCAGGTGTGATTCAGAACTAAAAAAAAGAGAGAGAAAAGAAAAAAGAAAGAAAAGAAAAATGTATGAATAAGGATAGGAAAGTGAATAATATTTTAAAAAACAATAAAAAAAACAAACAGGGGCCTGAGTGATAGCTCAGTGGTATGGTGTTTGCCTTGCATGTAGCTGACCTAAGACAAACTTCGGTTTGATCCCCTGGCATCCCATATGGTCCCCCAAGCCAGGAGCAATTTCTGAGCGCATAGCCAGGAGTAACCCCTGAGCATCACCAGCCCCCCCCCCAAAAAAAAGGCACCCAATGGAACAATATGCCATGACACCAAATTGACCCAAGCAGATCAAACAGCTGGCTGACAATTCTTCTTGGAAGCGGGGAAGATAGTTTCCCTTCCTTGCAGGATAGGCCCAGCAGCCACCATAGCCAACTTCATCCAACATATTAACAATTCAGCTCCACAGCTTCTGGAGCATACAGCTGGTGAGGCAACAACATAACATCTATTCCAAATTTTACAGACCTAATAGCTTACTAGGAGTACAGCAAATTTGATAGGACAGTTGTGGAGAAGCCTAATAAGCTCAATGAACAATAACAATACCACAGAAGACTCACACAGCACCAACCAGCTCAGTAAATCCTTATAGGATGACTTTAGTAACACCATTGTGAGATATAATATCATGAATTAACTTTATTTTTATCTCTTTCAAAAATAATTCCACTTACCATTTTGTCATAACACACAAATAGACGTAAATTTGTTTGTGTTTGCTAATGAGACAGTCTTGGGGTGAGGGTAAAACATTGGGGACATTGGTGGAGGAAAGATTACAGTAGCGGAGGGATTGGTATTGGAACAATGAATGTGTGAAACAACAGTATTCTGAACAACTTTATAAGCATGGTGTTTACATAGAAAAACTATAGGGTTGAGGGGCCAGAGAGATAGCATGGAGGTAGGGCGTTCGCCTTGCATACAGAAAGATGATGGTTCAAATCCTGGCATCCCATATGGTCTCCTGAGCCTGCCAGGAGTTATTTCTGAGTGTAGAACCAGGAGTAACCCCTGAGCTCTCCCAGGTGTGACCCAAAACCCCCAAAACTCAAACAAACAAACAAAAAAACTATAGAGAGACAGTACAGATGTTAAGGTACCAGGTTCAATCACTAGCACTACATGTGGTCCATTAAGTATTCTCAGGAATGATCCCTGAGCACAGAGCCAGAACAGGTAAAAGCTCTATGAACCACCAGGTATAGCCTAAAAACAAAACAAAAAAGAATTTGTTAATTGGTTGATGCAGGGGCCGGAGAGATAACGTAGTAGTAGGGCGTTTGTCTTTCACGAGGCTGATCCAGGATGGATTTCTGTTAGATACCAGGTGTCCCATATGGTCCCCTGAGCCAGGATCGATTTCTGAGCACAGAGCCAGGAGTAACTCCTGAGCATCACTGGGTGTGGCCCCCAAACAAAAAATCCCTATGCAGATAAGGGCCAAGAATAGCGAAGATAATTTTTTGGTTTTTTTTTTTTCACTTAATTTTTAAAATTTAATTATCATAGAATAGATTATGTTTACAAAATAAACATTTATAGGTTTGATGTTTACCTTACCAAAGTGCCCAAGAGCCTCCATCAATGTCCTAAAGTTACTTCCAGCTCACCTCTTTCTTTCCTCCTACACCACCCATACTTGATAAATTGCAGATCTGTAATCCAGGGTCAAGGAGTACTTTACATTTGATACTATCTAGGCCCACTTTGGTTTCTCTATGACCACAGATGAGTGATATCAACCAGTATTCATCTTTTTTGTTGTTGTTGTTTTTGGCCACATCTGGCAAAACTCAGTGATTACTCCTGACTTTACAGCTCAGAAATCACTTATGCTAGGCTCAGGGACCATATGGGATGCTGGAGTTTGAACCCAGGTCCATCCAGGTCGGCTGCGTGCAAGGCAAAGGCCCTACCACTGTGCTATTGCTCTGGCCCATATTCATCTTTCTTATTTTGCTTATTGCTAACTTTACTAGCTTATTTTGCTTATGCTGAGACTCTCCAGTTCCATCCAAGTTGTAGTGACTTTCATGACTTCACCTTTTCTTCTTCTTCTTCTTTTTTTTTTTTTTTTTTTTTTTTTTTTTTTTTTTTTTGGTTTTTGGGCCACACCCGTTTGATGCTCAGGGGTTACTCCTGGCTATGTGCTCAGAAATCGCCCCTGGCTTGGGGGGACCATATGGGACGCCGGGGGATCGAACCGCGGTCCGTTCCTTGGTAGCGCTTACAAGGCAGACACCTTATCTCTAGTGCCACCTTCCCGGCCCCTTTCTTCTTCTTCTTCTTCTTCTTCTTCTTCTTCTTCTTCTTCTTCTTCTTCTTCTTCTTCTTCTTCTTCTTCTTCTTCTTCTTCTTCTTCTTCTTCTTCTTCCTTCTTCTTCTTCTTCTTCTTCTTCTTCTTCTTCTTCTTCTTCTTCTTCTTCTTCTTCTTTTTTTTTTTTTTTTTTTTTTGTGGTTTTTGGGCCACAGCCAGCAGCATTCAGGGGTTACTCCTGGCTATCTGCTCAGAAATAGCTCCGGGCAGGTACAGGGGGCCATATGGGATGACAGGATTTGAACTAACCACCTTAGGTCCTGAGTCAGCTGCTTGCAAGGCAAACACCGCTGTGCTATCTCTCCAGCCCCAACTTCACCTTTTCTTATTAGTCAAAATAATTTAGATAACTGAGGAGAAAAAGAGGGGGCAGAGAAGTCCTTAGCTGGCTTGCATCATACACTGAAATAAACATACCTCAACATGTTTGATGCTTCAATATGATACACTTTGGTCCCTAGCTGGAAAAAGTTCACATGCAGATTCCTGATGAGCAGTTAGCCATCATTCTGGCAATAATTCATTGATTCACACTTCTGTTCCTGGTGCCACCATGCACAGTTGCAACAGTCTTGGGAAAGAGGAAGATATAGGGGAATATGTTGTGGGATCTTTCATTAGCAATGCCTAGAAATGGTACACATGGTTTCCACTCACATCATTGGTCAGAACTTCCAGACGAGACGGAGAGATGGAGTTCATTGGGATGACCAAGAACATAGCAATGATTGTGAAGACTGCCAGCTGTCAAGATTTTTTAGACAGATAGACCATCAAAGCTCTGTGGTGGTGGCCCATGGATAAATGAATAGATCCAGAGAACAGGAAATAGAGCTCAGAAACGGGTTCGCACAAGTAGGAAAAATCTGTGGCTGACAGTGATGTTTTCACAGAGCAGAGGAGAGGCCATAAAATATACCGTGCTGGGTTAACTGACTATCTCTGTGCAAGTCGGATCAAGTCCCATAAAAAAGACGGAAGTCTGCTATAAAATTTTAGGTGACTTGATAACTATCTTAAATATAAAATATCAAAGATTTAAAAATAATTAGAGAATAGTAGTAAAGTATTAATAGCCTGTGGTCTTGTTGAGAGAAAATTTCTTTCTTCCCTTTCCCTAACAGGAAGTAGAAAACAAATGCATGGCACAAGACAACAGAAATAAATTCAACCTGAAACTTAGCTTGTAGGTGTGTCTGTGGGGAGCAAATGCTTTCCTGCTGATCACCCCTGGAGTCTCAGTGGAAGTTCTTGACACTTGACTGGTGTCTGTGTTGTGAAGTGGCAGGAGGCATCTTCCCACCCTCAAGTCCTCAGGAGAGAGAGAAGCCTTTCTTGGAAGAACAGCATTTTAGGATTCCAGGAGGAGCACAGAATTCCATGGCATTTGTGTGAAGTCATTACATAGTTCATGATATCAAAAGGAAAAAAATCAACAAGAAGAAACAGTGGCCCAGAGAATAGAGACAGATTCTAATATGGCAAGCATGTCATGGCCACAGTGGATCCAAAGAGTCTATTTTGAAAACTTCTCTTGGTTATCTTTGGTTACTGGAGAGAGAGTCTTCCTCACAGCCAGTGACACTGGCAATACTGGATGGTTTCATGTGGTGCTGAAGGAAGGTTGAGCTGGGCAGGCACTGAGATTGGTTGAAAAAAGGAACCAGGGGCTGGAGAGATAGCATGGAGTTAAGGTGTTTGCCTTTCATGCAGGAGGTCATCAGTTTGAATCCCGGAGTCCCATATGGTCCCTGTGCCTGCCAGGAGCAATTTCTGAGCATGGAGCCAGGAATAACCCCTGAGCACTGCCGGGTGTGGCCCAAAAACCACAAAAAAAAAAAAAAAAAAAGGAACCACTTAGTCACTCTGGCTGGGGTGGATGGTCATATGGACATTATTTGTTTATCTTCTCCTATGGCCTGAGGTGGATGGGATTTTTTTAAATTCTTTTTTCTTTTTTCATTATATAATATCTTTATTTAAACATCTTGATTACAAATATGATTGTGATTAGATTTCAATCATGTAAAGAACACCCTCCTTCACCAGTGCAACATTCCCACCACCAATGTCCCAAATCTCCCTCCATCCCACCCCACCCCCACCTGTACTCTAGACAGGCTTTCCAGTTCCCTCATTCATTCATTATGGTAGTTCTCAGGGGATATTGTTTTCTAAACACCTGAGTTATTTCCCGATTTGCACTGGCTTTGAACCGCCTGGATCTTGTCATCATCCTTGTGTATGGTATTAAATGGATCTTGTATTTCTGCAACACCTTCTTGGAGAGAGGCAGGCTTGGGAATGTTACATAAGCATTGGAGAAACAGAGAGAGAGATACAAGGATGTGAAGGAAGGCAAGAGAGAGAGAAGGGATGAGGAGAGAAAACTCAAGGAATGGAAGGAAGAGTGAACTAACCATGAAGAAGAAGATGGATCCATTTATTCTCCTTTCTTCTGCTCCATTGTTCTGTAGTCCTGTATCAATTTATTACCAACAACCTTAAATAATAAAACAAACAAAAATCCATGCTACCTTACCAAAAGTAGGAGAAAAATTACTTAAAATTTTAAAGGATTACTATTCAGATTACATAAAAATAAGTGGGCTGGAGAGACAGTACATAAAGTAAAGCATTTGCCTTGCATAAAGCCAACTGGGATTGATTTCTGACACTGCATATGGTCTCTCAAGCACTCCTGGATGAATGATCCTTGAGCACAAAGAAATGAGTAAGCCTTAAGTAGAGTTGGGTATAATCCAAATTAAAAAAAAAAACTTCAAGCACAAAATAAATTGCTTACATAAAGAACTTCTATTCAAACTTTTCATTCAACAAACCAACATAAAAAAGTGAACAAAGGGTGTGAACAGCTGATCTACAATAGAGAAAATGAAGTCTAGCATTAAAAAGGAAAGGCTGCTCAAACCAATAACCAGGAAACAAGCACAACAGTTAACAATAAAATCAACCATAGCACATCAATCAAATTGGCAAATGCATTGGCACAAAAGATAATGTTTGGGGCTTCAAGTATTACTAAAGATGCAAAGAAATGGACCTCTTATATGGTGGTGGGAAAACAGTGTTATGACTTTTGAGAGCAGGTCAGACATCAATTTAACATTATGTGCATATCACAGGACCCAGTAATACCACTGCTTGGTTTGTGTACCAAAGCCATTTTGCTCTTAGATGCAAAGAGAAAAGCACAGGGTGCTCAGTGCAGAGTCATTGGCAATTACAACATTTTATAGTGAAGGCAGAGAGAAATCTTGGCATTTTTCTATGAGTTACTCTTCCTCAAGTATAATATGGAAATCATTTTATGGCATGATCATGGGTAAAGTCTGAAAAATAATAGTAAGAGGGAAGACAATGAGAATGATTCCCATTGATGTAAATATATTCATAATGATTTGTGACCACTTAATTAAATATTAAACACATGAAATAATAGTATATTTGTATGGTTATCTTCATAGCTGGATGTATTGGGATACATACAACTAAGATTGGGGAGATGGCTCAAAGGGCTGGAACACAACTTTGGGTTTAAACCCTAGAACTTCATAGATATTGGAGTTCTACTAGAAGTTCTCCCATATACACACCATGAGACAGTTTGAGAGAAAGAGAGCTAGAGAGAGAAATCAAAGAGAGAGAGGAAAGAGAGAAATAAAATAATTGCTTCTACAGTAGTAGTAAAGAAACCAGATGAAGAAAAACAATAAAGATAAAGGTAAAATCACCCCCTGCAACTAGGATCCCATCTATGGAACCAGCACATTTTTCTGCACCAGCAACAAGAATCAAACTTCAACTGGGGAAGGCCCTAATGCTGTCCTGATACAGACTTGCTTCAGAGTGGGTTCATATGACATCCTGATATCTTGGAAACAGCAACAACTTGCTTTCAGGGCAGGGTTCCCTGCACTGCCACCTAATGGTGAGATGAAACCAGACGATGCTCTGTAACACACTGAGTTTTATATAGATTCTGTACAAAAATCAAGATATCTAATTACAGAAACCTGACTGCAAGAACTGTGATTGAGAACTTTTACTGGGATCACAAAGAAAGATTTTGGGGTTAGACCTTAGTATGTTCGGAGTCTGTAGTTGGTCTTATGGCAGGATGCCTCATGGGTAGGGTCTTGCTGATTTTAAGCCAAGGGTTTCCTTTCTATTTTCTCTAACTTTTGCTGCATCTATGTGAAAAACAACCCAGAATCTTCCCCCCAAGAACCTCACAAAATTCTCATTCACTGCTGGTGGGAAAGTCCAGCCTTTCTGGAAAACAATATGGATATTCCTTAAAAAACTGAAAATTGGGGCCCGAGAGATAGCATGGAGGTAAGGCGTTTGCCTTTCATGAAGGAGGTCATCGGTTCGAATCCCGGCATCCCATATGGTCCCCCATGCCTGCCAGGAGCAATTTCTGAGCATGGAGTCAGGAATAACCCCTGAGCACCACTGGGTGTGACCCAAAAAACCACAAAAAAACAAAAACAAAACCAAAATAACCCTGGAAATTGAGCTCCCATATGATCCAGCAATACCACTCTTAGGGATAAACCCTAGGAACACAAAAATACAATACAAAAATGTCCTCTGCACACCTATGTTCATTGCAGCTCTATTTACAATAGCCAGAATTTGGAAACAAGCCTGACAACAAATGAGTGGCTAAAGAAACTGTGGTACATCTACACAATGGAATACTATGCAGCTATCAGGAAAAATTAAGTTATAAAATTTTCCTATACATGGATGGACATGGAAACTATTAGATGAGTGAAATGAGTCATTGGGAGAGAGATAGACACAGAATAGGCTCACTCTGTGTTATTTAAGAAAAATAAAAGATGGCAATAATACTCAGAGACAATAGAGATGAGATTTGAAAGGACCAACCCATGATATGACGTTTACCACAAAGATTGGTGAGTGCAGTTAGAGAAATAACTACATCAACAACTATCAATAGAGTGGTAGTGAGTGAGAGAAATAGAATACCTGTCTCAAAAATAGGCAGGGGATGGGGAGGAGTGAGATGGCGAGCATTGGGGGTGGGAAGGTTGCACTGGTGAAAGGGGGTATACTTTTTATGACTGAAACCCACCTACAAACATGTTTGTAACCATGGTGCCTAAATAAAGATATTTAAAAAATAAAATGTAAAGTAAAATTTGGGTCAGATTGACATAGCACAGTGGATAGGGCATTTGCCTTTCATGCAGCTAACCCAGGACCAATCCAGGTTTGATTCCTGGCACTAAAACACACACACACACACACACACACACACACACACACACACACTTTTTTTTTTCACTTTTTAAAATTATTTTTCTTTTTTATCTTTTTTTTTTTTTTTTTTTTTGGTTTTTGGGCCACTCCCGGTGACACTCAGGGGTTACTCCTGTCTATGTGCTCAGAAGTCGCTCCTGGCTTTGGGGACCATATGGGACACTGGGGGATCAAACTGCGGTCCATCCTAGGCTAGCGCTGGCAAGGTAGACACCTTACCTCTAGCGCCACCGTGCTGGCCCTCTTTTTTATCTTTTAAATAGGGGCTCCTACCTTTAGAAACTTGGGACACAGATTACTTTGTTTTATCACATATGTCTGCATTTTTCTCTAAAACTAAGAAGAAAGGGAAAAAGAAAGGATGGGGCCAGGGGCCAAAGTGGTCTCAGATGCATTGGTGGAGAAAATAAAGGACAGAACTAAATGTCCAAGCCAAAGTCAATAACAATAGAATCAAAAGACCTAAACTTTAACAATTTTTTTGTCTGTTTGTGTTTTGGGCCACATCGGGCTGTGCTCAGGGGTGACTCCTGGCTATCTGCTTAGAAATAGCTCCTGGCAGGCATGGGGGACCATATGGGACACCGGGATTTGAATCAAGCACCTTTGGTCCTGGATGGGCTGCTAGCAAGGCAAACGCTGCTGTGCTATCTCTCCGGGTCCAACTTTAACAATCTAAACTTAAATGGGCCTGTTATACTGGTAGGCCTTGAGGGCAGAGTTGGTAGTATAGAATGCATTCTGGCATCAGTGGTAGAGAGAGGTTGACACTGGTAGTGGGAATGACCCTGGTTCACTGTATATCTGAAATTCAACTATGAAGGTCTTTGTAGATCACAATGGTTTTCAATAAAATAAAATTAAAAAAAGATAAAGGTAAAATCAAAGATAATATGACAAAATGTTAATGGTTGCCAAACATGGGTGATAACAAGAGGACTTTAAAAATCATACTATTTTATTTTTCCAAATGTGTGAAATATCTTATATTTAAAACTTGAACAAAATATAATCTCTAAAACTTCCTAAAAATTCAGGGAAGAATTGCTATTGGCTATCCTGGCTCAGTTTCTCTTTAAGGACCAATCAGCAGAGTCCAGGATGAGAATGGTGTTCATCCCATAAGCAGGTAGAAGCAGAAGGCTGGGGATTGGGATCAATCCTGGAGAAGTGAAAGAAGCACAGAGGGAACCAAAGATGCCTACCATGTGCTTTTCCCAGGGGGAAAGTAACACAGTCAACATTTGGGAAACAAAACAAAAATAATGTTTTGAAGGACTCACACCCATTTCTTCAGTGTCAGAATTTCTAGGTGTTCACATTTCCAAATACCCTTTTTCCCCCAAAATAAGACTGTCTTATATTAATTTTTGTTCCCAACAATGTGCTAGGTCTCCTTTTCTTTCTTTCTTTCTTTTTTTTTTTTTTTTGGTTTTTTGGGCCACACCCAGCGGTGCTCAGGGGTTACTCCTGGCTGTCTGCTCAGAAATAGCTCCTGGCAGGCATGGGGGACCATATGGGACACCGGGATTCGAACCAACCACCTTTGGTCCTGGATCAGCTGCTTGCAAGGCAAATGCCACTGTGCTATCTCTCTGGGCCCTAGGTCTTATTTTCAAGGGGCGTTTTATTTTTCCATGAAGAAGAATATGGTACACATTTATTGTTAAATGAAAATAAAGGCAATTTATTACCTGTATATGGTACAGTAATACAGTTGCTGTCAACACAAACCAGATAAACTGTGAATCCTATAGTATCAAGAACTTACTCACCACCTTGAAAATTCATTTTTATTCTGAGACAAAGCCTGGGGGGCTTTATTTTCTGGGGGGGTGCCTTATATTTCACCAGAAGGAAACCTGTAAGTAGTCTCATTTTTGGAGGATGTTTTCTTTTTGGGGAAACACAGTAGCCAGCCATCATCCCTAGGCCTAGGAAATCCTAATCAAAGAATCGCTATCTTAGGCCTTAACTTCATTTTTTTTTTTTTTTTTGGTTTTGGGTGACACCTGGCAGCACTCAGGGGTCACTCCTGGCTCTACGCTCAGTAATCGCTCCTGGTAGGCACGGGGGACCATATGGGATGCCGGGATTCGAACCACCGTCCTTCTGGATGCAAGGCAAACGCCTTACCTCCATGCTATCTCTAAGGCCCCAGGCCTTAACTTCAAAGCATAGTCATATCTTTGGTCCTGGTGAGCTGGTGCAAGTTTTGACCCACCAGGTTTACTACCTAGCATGAACCCGGGTTGCACTCCTATGGTCCCAGTTACAGCCTAGCAAATCTCCCCTTCCAGATTTCTCCTCCACTAACTGGCCTGGAACCTCATAGCCCAGCCAGCCAGCCCTGTTTGTCGGGTGTGGCTGCTAAAGGCCCATTAGGCCGGAGAGGAACTTGGGCTCCCCCTACAGGCCCAAAGTGGGTGTTTCTCCACAGTTCCTTCGCGCGTGGCTAAAAACTAGCAACTTGGGGGCCCGATGAGATAGCACAGAGGTAGGGCGTTTGCCTTGCACACAGCCCACCCAGGGAGGACGGTGGTTCGAATCCCGGCATCTCATATAGTCTCCCCAGTCTGCCAGGAGCGATTTCTGAGCGCAGAGCCAATAGTAACCCCTGAGTGCCACCGGGTGTGACCACTCCCCAAAATAACAACAATAAAAACTGGCAACATCACCAAAAGCCGTGACCACCACAGCATCGACTAAGTGCCAACTACATGTGTCCTAAGACCCCAATTCTGGGAGAGGCAAAGCCAGGATACAAACCCAGGTCAGCTACAGTCCTAGGAATCTTTGGGGGGTATAGAAGCATCTTCCTAGATGCACCCCATTTCCTTTCCTCCGTGCCTGCCCAGGATACCCCAAGAGCTATTGCATCATGGTGATGATGCTGTCAATGGTCCTGGGCCTTTATTTTTATTGCTGCCCTCGCTGCTTGCCCAGTCCTGGGCTATGCTGGGTACCACACTGCTTACTTCACCCTTCCCCACTCCCATTCTGCTGAGCGATCCCAAAAGTGGGCCCCAACTGCCCCTTATGTGCTCCCCAGCTGCTAAGCAGAGGGAATGAGTGAGTGGAGGAATGGTAATGAAGATGGCAAGCAAAAGGTAGCTCTGCATGAGGGGGCTGCGGGGCCTGTCACCATAGCAACAAAATGTGGGGTGGTGATGTTCTGGGAAGAGGGTAACCATGGCAACACGGCTGGAGAGGCCTATTTAGAAAGTCTCGCACTGCCCTGCGTCCTGGCCCTGCCCAGCCTGACCTGGTGCCGAGACCTGAACACTGCCCTCTCCCTGTCCCAGACACACCCATCCATCCCCTCAAACAGGGGTCATGCCCTGTCCCAGGGAGGCTCCTGAGGCCCTGGAATTTCCCACATTGGGGTGTCTGTGTGCTGGGCTGTGTAGAGAGGTCAATCCTGTGATAAAAAGGATATGGTGTGATTTGTGCCAACCACAGTCTGGTTTGAGTGCCAGAGCCACTTCATAGCAGAAGCAGACATGGGGTCCAGGCTCGTGTGTGTGTGTGTGTGTGTGTGTGTGTGTGTGTGTGTGTGTGTGTGTGTGTGTGTGAGTGACAGAGAAAGACAGACACAGAGAGACAGAGTCAAAGACAGAGAGACAGAAACAGTGAGAGCAAGCATCTAGGCGCTGTGGTGGGGATTTGGGATTGCAAAGGGATCCAGAGAGGGGATAGGCCCAAAGTGGTCTGGGGCAGTGGTGGCAGCGGGTGTTGGGCATGCAGGATTTCAGGCCTGTCCCAGGTGGGGATGTGGGGGTGGGTGGGCTGTGGGGCGAGAGGTTTCGGGTGGGTTTTGGGTTTGATCTTGCAGAAGCTGTGGGCTGGGCCCCCAGGGCAGGGCTCTTGGGGCTGGGGGTGGGACCAGGCGGGTGGGCCCGCTCCATCCATCCATCACCAAGGCTGCAGATCTTATCCTCTTCATTTCCGCCAGCCCGAAGGCTGCATCCATCACTCCGGAATGGGGGTTCTGGGGGGGGAGCGGGGGACTAGTCTGGGCCAACGCAGCAGCCACCAGACCCCCTCCTTTTCATGTGGTGGGGAGGCTGTCCTCCTTGGCTTGCAGAGGCCTGGGACAGGTGGTCTGTGTCCAGTCCCGAGGGTCCCCAGCCTGGCTCTCCCACGCTGGGTGAGGGTGCATGTGGGTGGGGGGAGTGTGCCTAGACCCCCCACTGAGGTGATGCAGAGAGCTGGTCGCACCTGGACCCCCAGGATGTCCTCCAGCGCTGGGGGGCCGGGCTCCCCTAAGGTCCTTATTTCATTTCCCCGCGCTGCCTAGGCTGGCTTCTGCCTAGTGTCTCTCGCACCTCCTTAAATTTTATGGCGCTGGGATTGTGGCCCGGGCCCACCCCTGGGAGGAAACGAATTGGGGGACCTCCCCACCCAGCTGTGGCCCCCCAGGCCTGGCATGGGTCAGATCTGAGACTCCTGGGTTCTGTGGGGTTCCTACTAGCCTGCCCCCTCCCTGGAATACTCCTGACCTGGGACTGGCCTAGGGGGGCCCCTCCAGGGTCTGGTTTGAGCTCTGTAGGGGTGGGGTTTGCCTCCCAGCACCCCAGACTGGTCCCGCCCCCATTCCTGGGCTCTGGGAATGTTGGGGTGTGTGTGGGAGGGAATAAGAGGAGCAGAAAACAAAGCCAGCCTTGGAGCCCCAGTGGCATTTGCAGCACCTGCCAACTGGATGGTCCCCCCCCCCCCAGGTCCCTAGTTAGGGACAAGGATACCTTCCCCAGCTGGCACCTGTCAGATTAGAGCTGGGAGTGAAGGGAGGGGTGTGGTCAGCTGCTTGGCCCTCACTGGGCCCTCCGCAGCTGGAGACATTCCACACTCCCTTTGGTGGGGCGGGGAGGCCCTAGTTGGGCAGGGGAGGAAGTAAAGAAAGGAAGGGTGATGAGGGGGAGATCACAGGGGTCAGATCAACATGGGGTTGGCATTGGCCAGAGGCTCACCGTGCTTCGGGTTTAACCAGAGTGAACCCCTTTTACAGGTCCCCCTCACTCCACATTCGCCTTCGCATTTCTCTGGGCTATTAGCCCAGATCACATGTACCAGTCAATCCAGCAGAAAGAAATCCAGATACAGTGGATATTGAGGGCCTGGAGTGATAGTATAACAGGGAGGTCATTTGCCTTGCACACACGCAGCCTACCTGGGTGTGATCCCTGGCATCCCACATAGTCCCCCAACCTGGCAAGGAGTAATTCCTTAGTGCAGAGCAGAAGTTGGCCCTGAGCATCACTGGGAGTGGCACAAAAAGCAAAACAAACAAAACCCAAAGTGCTTGGGAGAGATAGGGGGTAGTGACCAAGCAGGGTGGCCCCAACTTCCTGGGTTGCACCTGAGGAAGACTGGAGCGGGTCTCAACTGCAGCAGGGGGAACATTCTGTACCTCCAAGGACCAATGTTGGGGAGGTCACCCCAGGGTATTTCCCCACCCGACTCTGTAGGTGGTAACTGGTCAACGCCATGTGATCCAGCAAGGACCCTTCATGACCCCCATTCACGCTTTGCTGCCCATTCCTGCCCTGCCTCCATGTCACCTCCTGGGCACAGCCCCACCACCTTCACAATGCTCGCACCCATCTCCTTCCTAGGGTGCTCTCCCAGCCTTTCCCCAGTCTGCTCCCTCCCTCACCCTGAACCCCACAACCTTCTGTGCCCTCTTCCTCCTCCCACCAGGGCTTGAGGCTGATTCCAGGGTGTGTATGGAGGGCGGATGGATGGTGCAATTTTTGGGACATCACCCCTTGTCTTTTCTCTGAGCCATCCTCACACTGCCTGTGACATGCAAGAGACCTACCTGGGTGCGGGCTCCCCAGTCAGGAACATTCCACTGGCCTCACGTGGCTTTTGCATCTTATTGCAGAGGATGGTGGGTTGTTATGGAAACCAGGTACCAGCAGTGCTTGCTGCCTGCCCCTTCCTGTGCTGAGAAAGACCCCTGCTGCATGTTGGGGGTTGCCCAGTCCTTCCCTGTGTGTGCACCCAGAGACGTGAGCCTATGGTACTGCAGGCACCAAAGAGATGCCCCTATAGGCATGTTCCCTGTTCAACTACATACTGGCGTAGGTGCTGGGCAGGCAGCAGGAGTCAAAATAGTTGGCCCTTTTTTCTTGGGGGTTTATGCTCAGGGGTTACTCCTGGTGGTGATTAGGGGATTATATGGGCTGTTGGGGAGCCAACCAAGGCAAGAGTCCTACCCACTTCACTATTTCTCCAGTTCTTTTCCTTCCTTCCTTCCTTCCTTCCTTCCTTCCTTCCTTCCTTCCTTCCTTCCTTCCTTCCTTCCTTCCTTCCTTCCTTCCTTCCTTCCTTCCTTCCTTCCTTCCTTCCTTCCTTCCTTCCTTCCTTCCTTCCCTTTTTTATGTCCTTCTTTCTTTTACTTTTTTCTCTTTTCTTTTTTTTTTCTTTTTGGTTTTTGGGCCACACCCGATGACACTCAGGGGTTACTCCTGGTTATGTGCTCAGAAATCATTCCTGGCTTGGGAGACCATTTGGGACCCTGGAGATCAAACTGAGTTCTGTTCTAGGTCAGCTGTGTGCAAGGCAAATGCCCTACCACTGCGCTATCGCTCCAGACCCATCTTTCTCCTTTTTCTTTCTTTCTTTCTTTCCTATCTCTTTCTCCCTCTTTCTTTCTTCCTTCTTTTCTTCCTTTCTTTCTCCTTTTTCTTTCTTTTCTTCATTTTCCTTTCTTTGTTCTTTCTATTTCTTATTCTCTTCCTTTCCTTTTCTTTTTCTCATCTTTTTTCTTTATTTTTCTCTTTCTTTCCTTCATTTTCCCTTCCTTTCTTTTTTCTTTCCATTTCTTGCTCTTTCTTTATATCTGGTAATGTTCAAGACTTATTCCTGGCTCTGTATTCAGGTATCAATCCTGCTGGGGCTTAGGGAACCTTAGGGCTGATAGATGTGTCCCCCATGTGTTAAATAGGACTAGATTCTGCCTGGATTAAGAAACAGAACCAACCATTTGTTTTTTTCTTTATCTCTTTTTTTTCTGTGTTCAGTTTTTGGGTCACACCTGCTAGTGCTCAATGCTTATTTCTGGCTATAATCAGGGCTCTGTCCTGGGGTTTTGGGGAACCATATGTGATGCTAGGGATTGATCTAGGGTCAATCACTTGCAAGATATGTGTCCTGTTCCATCCACTATCTCTCTAGTCCCCAATCGTGATTTTTCAGTGGCTTTGCTAGATAATGAGAAGAATCTTCTAGATAATGCTAGAATCATCTATGACTCAACATCTTCTGTCAAAAAAAAAAAAAAGCACAACACTGGGACACTGGGACTGAAGCAATATCATCTTGAATAGAGACTTTGCCTTCATGTAGCCAATGTGGATTCAATCTCTGGCATCCTATATGGTCCCTCCAGCCTGCTAAGAGTGATTTTTAAGGGTATAGCCAGGAGTCACCCTAAGCAGTGCTGGGTGTGACAAACAAGACAAAAACAAACAAACAAACAAGCACAAGACAGGGCCAGGAGACAGGGCAGTGGACTGAACTCAAGCTTTGTATGTGGGAGCCATAAGTTCCACACTCTGCACTTCAAAGCTCCCTGAGCATCAGCATGAGGACCCCTGAGCTTCGAGTATCCCCAAAGGTCTTATTAACATCAAAATAATAATAGAAGAAAACAGAAAACAAAGGGAACAGAGAGCAAAGCTGGAGAAACTGGAGTTAAGCAAAACCTCTGGCAGGGGCAGAAAGAAACCCAGCAGGGGGGAAAGGAAGCAGAGAGCAGCAAGCTGAGAGGTTCTGAGCCAGTTTCTCTTCCTAGCTCTTGGTGCCCTGTTTGGGAATGTACCCCAATTTCAGCCCTCAGCATTCTCACAGAGGTAGTAGGGCCTTCCCTTGTGAGCTTGTGGCTGGAGGACCCAAGTGTGATGGAAAGGGAACCTAGACATCTGTCAAGGGCTGAGACAAAATCATTGTCTGTTCGGTCTAAGTCTCTTCTTGGCAACAGAAGTCAGTCCCCAAATTAAGCAGAAATGGAAGGGATTCATTGGTGGATTTTCCCTAAAGGAAAGATAAGGCCAATCTGTGATATACAAGTAGATGCAGTGGGAAAGTTGGGGATCAAGGACAGGGTGTTGGCAATAGCATTAAGAAGAATAGGAACAAGGAAGTTCCAGGATAGTACTTGGTAAATAAGCATTAAGAAAATTTTAAGGGACTGGAGAGATAGCATGGAGGTAAGGCATTTGCCTTACATGCAGAACGTCGGTGGTTCGAATCCCGGCATCCCATATGGTCCCCCAAGCCTGCCAGGAGCAATTTCTGAGCAGAGAGCCAGGAGTAACCCTGAGCGCTGCCGGTGTGACCCCAAAACAAAACAAAAACAAACAAACAAAAAAGAATAACCCCTGAGTGCCTGAGCGCCACTGGGTGTAGCCGGAAAAAAAATATAAAGAACCTGGGTTTATACCATGGATGTAATCATGGTTTAACATGTATGTATGTTGGTATAACATTATCATCACTATTGTGATTTATTATTGATAGCAATTATATATAAAATATTTGTGCTATATATTCCATGTATTATAAAATGTTATTAATATGTAAAATATGTAAATATGGACAATGACATTCACAGGTTAAGGAAGAATAGCAATGCCTAAAAGCACTTAATCAAAAGCAATACTTCTTGATTAAACTTCTATGAAGAAAAAGGAATTTTCTCGTGAAGTTTAACAAAATCACAGTAGGAAAAAAAACGCTAAGGCTTTCTTTTTCCTTAACAAAATAATTTCTTTCTAATCAACATTTTATTGGAAGAAGAGGGAGAAGGAAAAGAAGGAAGGTGTAATGATGTGAAAGAAACAAAACGATCATTTCCAGATGATATGATTATCTACCCAAAAAAGAACCCAAAACAAAATAACATACCGTGATTATTAGAATTAATAAGAGTTTATCAAGGTGTCAGGATATAATATCCCAAACGAAATTGCTCTGCTCTATGCTTGCTTATAAAGCAATTCGGGGAAAGATAGCATTTCAGAGAGCAGCAGAAAGTAAGAAATCTAAAAATAAATCTAATAAAAGATGTACAAGGCCTGATGCAAATATAATGACATAACTTTATTGAAAGACATTAAAGGAAACCCAAATAAACAGGGAAATTTATTCTGCTCAAGGAGGAAAAGACTCATTATCTCCCTTTCCTCGGTTCTCCCCATATTGATTTATTCCAATCAAAATCCCACCAGGATTTTTAGAAGGGCCCTTAAAAGCGAATTCTGAAATCTCCCGGGATTTCAGACCTAAACCGACCTAAAGTTGCAGGTGGGCAATGCTGGGAAGAGAAGCCAGGGCAGCCATTCTCCGGGAGCTGCTGCATTTAGCCGGTGTGTTGGGGGGACAGAGATGGGGGTGTTGCAGATTGGGAGTGATAGAACCACCCTCTCAGCATGGGTGAATGAACCCAGCACTTCCTGGATGCCTATGCATTCTCACCTGGTCTCCAGAATAAACCCTGAGAGAAGAGATATTTCAGTGTGAAGAGAGAAACTCAGAATGCACAGGAAACAGTCTGAACATCACTATGTGAGTTGGCAGGGAAGAGGTTTGTCTGTCTATAAGACAAGTACAGATGGGGCTGGAGAGATAGCATAGCAGTAGGACATTTGCCTTGCACGAGGCTGACCCAGGATGGACCTAGGTTTGATTCCCAGCATCCCGTATGGTCCTCCGTAGCTGCCAGGAGTGATTTCCAAGCCAGAGCCAGAAGTTAGCCTTGAGCGCCACCGGATGTGGCCCCAAAACAAAACAAAGCAAAAAGACAAGTACAGAGCATTCACCATATAGAGATGGTCCATTTGGCCAGGGTGGTCTGCTGTGGTCTCTTATGACCTCATTTTCTTTCTGTGTCATCTCCTGTCCTAATGCCTGCCTGCCCCCTCCATGTTATGTCATACCTCCCCCACAATAGGCTCGTTTCATCTGTGTTCCCTTTGGAACACCCTAGAAGTCTTGGGGAGTTATTTGTAATATGTGCCGACCCTGTTAGCCAGCAAGGAACAACTTCTGTCCTCCTGGTGCATTCAGGACCAAAGATGTTCCCCCAGCTGATGACCAGGGAAAATGACCAGAGACCCTTTATTCCATTCCAACAATACTTATATAGAACAAGAGGATCTGGGAAACGTGATAGGTGGCAGGACATAGCAGAAGCATAGCTAGAGAGGCCAGTGAGGTGCCAGGGAGAAGGAAATATAAACATTGGGGCTTAGGGATGTCTCGGTAGCAACCAGTGTCCATAGGTAATCTTCCCCCTCTGCTTTTTTTTAAACTTTTGGGCCACACCTAGTAGTGCAAAGGGGTTACTCCTGGCTCTACACTCAGATATTACTCCTGGAGCCAGAGAGATAGCACAGCTATAGGATGTTTGCCTTGCAGGCAGCTGATCCGGGACAGAAGGTGGTTCGAATCCCAGCATCCCATATGGTCCCCCGTGCCTGCCAAGAGTGATTTTGAGTGCAGATCCAGGAGTAACCCCTGTAACCCAGAAACCCCCCCCCAAAAAAAGAGTCCCTACATCCACTAAGTCCAAGATATTAACAGGCATTTTACAAAATAAAGAATATAGGTGAAGTCTATTCATCGGAAAAGATGTCCCATCTCTGTAATATGAAGGTAGCAGATTGAGATTAACTGTGCAGGTCAAAATTAAAAGATGGGGCCGGAGAGATAGCACAGTGGTAGGATGTTTGCCTTGCATGCAGCTGACCCGGGAGGGACCCAGTTTGACTCCCGGTTTCCCATATGGTCCCTCAGCCTGCCAGGGGTGATTTCTGAATGCAGAGCCAGGAATAACCCCTGAGCTCTGTCGGATATGACCCCCCCAAAAAAAATCAAAACAACACAACAGAAGAACTTGGATCAGACAAGTGCAAGGCAAGCAAACACCTTACCCCTCTGTTTCCCATAAAGTACTTTAGGACTATATCAAGAAAATAAAAGGAATAATACTTGGCTGTTGGTTTTATTTTGCTTCATAATTTAGTTATATGTATAGATATTTTGTGTGTATGTCAAATATAAAATAAAATAAATAAAATGAACAATGATATACTTTAAAAACAGGGGCTAACGAGATAGTATAGCACATAAGATGCTTCCCTTCCACTCAACTGACCCTACTTCAATTCCCAGCATCTTATACTGGGAATATACATCTTATCCCAAACACAATCAGGAGTAATTCCTGAGTATAAAGCCAGGAATACCCCAAACACTGGAACCAAATAGATAGTACAGTGATTAGGGCATTTGCCTTAAATGTGGCTGACTTAGATTTGACCTAGATTTGGACCTAGTTTGATCCAAAATCAGGAGTAAACCCTGAGCAATGCCTAGTCTGGTCCAAAAACAAAAGCAGTAAATTCAAACAACCACAAAAAAGGAGAGATAGAGGGGCCAGAGAGATAGCACAAAAGTAGGGCGTTGGCTTGCACGCAGCCAACCCAGGACGAATGGTAGTTTGAATCCCGGCATCCCATATGGTCCCCTGAGCCTGCCAGGAGCAATTTCTGAGAGCAGAGCCAGGAGTAACTAAATCCTGAGCACTACTGGGTATGACCCAAAAACCAAAAAAAAAAGGAGAAATAGAAAGAAAGAAAGAAGGAAAGAAAGAAAGAAAGAAGAAAGAAGAAGAGAAGAAAGAAAGAAAGAAAGAAGAGGAAGAAAGGAAAAGAAAAAAGGAAAAGAAGAAAAGAAGAAAGAAAGAAGAAAGGAAGGAAAGAAAGAAAAAGGAAGGAAGAAGAAAGGAAGAAAAAAAGAAGAAAGGAAAAAAAGGAAGGAAGAAGAGAAAGAAGAAGGAAGGAAGGAAGGAAGGAAGGAAGGAAGGAAGGAAGGAAGAAAGGAAGAAAGAAGGAAGAAAGGAAGGAAGAAGAAAGGAAGGAGAGAAGGAAGAAAGGAAGAGAGAAAGAAGAGAGAAAAAGAAAAAGAAAGGAAAGAAAAGAAAGGAGGAGGAGGAAAAGAAAAAGAAAATAAAGGGAGGAGAAGGAGGAGAATAAAAGAAGAAAGGAAATAAAGGGAGAAGAGAGAAGAAGAAAGAAGAAGGAAGAGAAAGAAGAAGAAGAAGAGAAGAGAAAAGAGAAGAAGAAGAAAGAAGAAGAAAGAAGAAGAAGAAAAGAAGAAAGAAGAAGAAGAAGAAGAAGAAGAGAAGAAGAAGAAGAAGAAGAAGAAGAAGAAGAAGAAGAGAAGGAGAAGAAGAAAAGAAGAAAAAAGAAGAGAAGAAGAAGAAGAAGAAGAAGAAGAAGAAGAAGAAGAAGAAGAGAAGAAGAAGAAGAAATAAAGGAATGGACAAAGACAATAGGTAAGAGGGAACAAAAGAGGAGGTAGGAGTGATCATTATCATCAAAGTGGAATCTAAACCCCCCACATTAAGCAAGACTGAAGGAGGTGGTTTCATCCAGACTCATGCCCTGAAGGGGATGTGACAGCCATCACCCAGTGCCAGCAGCCAACATCTGTCTCCACAGACAGAAACTCCAATGCATTGTGTTTGCTCAGAACAAGGGGAGGGGTCCGGGTGGGAGGGAGGAGAGGAGTGTGTGAGGGCCAATACCCCCCTCAACCTGGAGGGCTCTTAGAGATGGGAAGCGCTCAGAGTATTGGCTTGAGGCAATAGTATCTCCTTGAATGTCGGGACCTCGAAAGTCAATCTGGGTTGATCCCCATCTGGCATCCCATAAGGTCCCCCAACCACCTCCGGAATGAGCCAGGAGTAAGCCCTGAGCACTGCCAGGTGTGGCCCAAAATCAAAAGAGAAAAAACAAAGAAGCATTGACAGATCCTGGGGTCCAGTGTGGCCTCCCTCAGACCCCTAAGCCCAGGAGTCATCAGCCCCCCTCTTCCTGGCCCCCCAGGCACGACCCCCACTTCTTCCTGGTACTTCTTTTGTGTTTTATTTGGGGCCATACCTGCTGGTGCTCAGGGCTGATTCCTGGTGGGCTTGGAGGACCCTATGGGGTTCCCAGGGGTGGAACTCAGATCAGTGGGGGTCTAGGAGGAGCCCTCTTCCAGCTACTGACCAGCCCCTTAACCTACAGGAGTGCTCCCCGGGGTGTCCAGCTCCCCCCTTCCTGCTCCCCAAACCAGCTGGGTTTGACCCTGGGAGCTGTGGGTGTCCCCATCTCCTCCTGCCCAGACATGCCAAGTCAGAGCTGGCCAGCGCCCAGCAGAAAGATGCCCCGCCTGCTGGGCTCCCCAGAAATCCTCGCCTGACCCCGGGGCTGTTCCCAGGCGCACCTCCCTGGCCTCCCGGGGTCCTGGCCCAGCCACCCCAGCCCTGGGCCCAGGCGAGCGGCCAAGACTCCGGGGCTTTTCCTGTGCGGCCTGGCCGGGCTCCCGGGCACAGCAGCCTGGTAGGCCGGTACCTGCCGGAGGCGGCCCTGCCCCAGCCCCTGTCCTAGCCCCTGCCCTGCCCCTTCTCTCGGCCTCGGCCTGTTGGTCCTGAGACCTGGGTGGCCACGACTGTCTGTCCCCAGGCTGGGCATCGTCTGCCTGCCTGCCTGCCTGCCTGCCTGTCTGTCTCTCTGTTCTGTCTGTCTGTCTCCCTCCTTCTCTCTCTCTCTCCTTCACTCTCTTCCTCTCCCTCTCCTCTCCCTTTCTCACTCTCCCTCTCTCTTTCCCTTTCTCTGTCTCTCCCTGGTTTGTTGTGTTTTTATTGTTTTATTGCTTTGCTTTGTTTTGGTGGGTGGGGGCCCTCTCCAGGTGGTGCTCAGGGATTATTCCTGGCCAGGGATCAAACCCACGTCCGCTGAGAACAAGGCAAGCAGAATTTATGGCTCTGGACTCATTTTATTGTATTTTATTTTATTTTATTTTATTTTTCTTTCTTTTCTTTCTCATTTTTTTGTTTTTGTTTTTGGGTCACACCCGGCAGCACTCATGGGTTACTCTTGGCTCTACGCTTAGAAATCGCTCCTGACAGGCTTGGGGGATCATATGGGATGCCAGGATTTGAACCACCATCCTTCTGCATGCAAGGCAAACACGCTACCTTCATGTTTTCTCTCTGGCTCTCTTTTCTTTCCTTTTCTTCTCTTTCTTTCCTATTTTCTTTCTTTCCTTCCTTTCTTATTTCTTTTCTTTTCTTTCCTTTTTAAAAAACATTTATTTATTTATTTATTTATTTATTCATTTATTTATTTATTTAGGTTTTTGGGCCATACCAGTGGCGCTCAGGGGTTACTCCTGGCTCTAAGCTCAGAGATCGCTCCTGGCAGGCTTGGGACCAAATATAAGATGCTGGGAATTGAACCCGGTCCATCTTGGGTTGGCCTCCTACAAGGTAAATGCCCTACCACTGTGCTATTGCTCCAAATTCTTCCTCCCTCCCTCCCTCCCTCCCTCCCTCCCTCCCTCCCTCCCTCCCTCCCTCCCTCCCTCCTTCCTTCCTTCCTTCCTTCCTTCCTTCCTTCCTTCCTCCTTCCTTCCTTCCTTCCTTCCTTCCTTCCTTCCTTCCTTCCTTCCTTCCTTCCTTCCTTCCTTCCTTCCCAGCTGTTCTCAGAGCTTACTCCTGCCTCTGTACAAAGCAAGTGCACTATCCACTGTACTATCATTTTGGCCCCTCTTATTTTTATTTATTTTTGCTGGGGGGCATCCACACCTGGTGATACTCAGAGCTTATTCCTGGCTCTGCACTCAGGAATTACTCAGGAAAACTATTTGGGCTTGGGGAAACTATTTGGGATGCTAAGGATCAAAGCACCTTACCTGCTGTACTTTCATTCCAGTCCCTCTTTCTTTTATCTTTGGTCCATATCCTGGTGCTCAGGGCTTGAACCAAAGCCTCTTGAGCTTCCCATGTTGAGAATCTCTCCAGTTCAGGCCCATCAATGGGATCAATGGTTGGTCCACACGATTCTGAGAGGCTTGCTCAACTGGATGTGCAACCTCTGGACCCTGATGGACACTGCTTGGCACTTGTGATGGGTATAACCCAGTCACATCCTTTAGAAATTCAGCTCCAGGGCCCGGAGAGATAGCACAGTGGCATTTGCTTTGCAAGCAGCTGATCCAGGACCAAAGGTGGTTGGTTTAAATCCCGGTGTCCCATATGGTCCCCCGTGCCTGCCAGGAGCTATTTCTGAGCAGACAGCCAGGAGTAACCCCTGAGCAATGCTGGGTGTGGCCCAAAAACCAAAAAAAAAAAAAAAATTCAGCTCCAGAAATTCACTTTTTCTGTGAAATTTTCTTGTCCATGAGATCCCCCTGCCTGTGTGTGGGCACAGCCTCCTAAGTCAGTCTGTGAGTAAATTGGGGGTCTCACCTCCACAGGACAGGTGTGTGGGGGCTGAGAGGACCCCATGGATGTGCTGACAGCTCCAGGGGCAACTCCATCTACACTGTGTGCTCCTACCAACCCCAGGATATTCATTAGTCCTGGGGACCCAGGGAGCGAATGTCCCAGACCAAGCATCCCACACCCCACACGTGTCTCCTCAAAATATCAGATGGGAACCCTTGCACATGAGGCTATAACAAACCAGAGTTCAAGTTCAGTTGGTGATGCTGCAAAACTTGTGAGGGGTACAGAGATCACTATGGCACTCGGCTAAATTTCTTCTTTGTTGCATTAAATAATTAAGGATGGGGCTGGATGGTGGATGATGCCATCCAGCCCACATGGCTCTGCAACCTCCATGCAGCCGGCGAGTTCCAGGCCCAGGTGAAATCACTCACACGCAGGCTTCAGGAAGAATCATCTTTATTTATGCCCTAGCCACCACAGGTGTGTGGCCTATGTCAACCTTTTAAGCATTCAGCTATATTTTGCTAGCCCTGCATCTTATCTCCTGTTAGCCATCTTCCCTTTGGGCTCCATGCGGCCCAAAGATCCAAAAGCCAGGAAGCCAAGCCGGGCCAAGAGAGAAACGGCAAAAGGCCCGAATCCCCTGGCTCAGAGGTTTATCTATCCTTTTCCAGACCCCTCCCATAAATGGGAGGTCTTGCAGGTAGTTACACCTATTATCCGGTTCCCAAGACCCCTCCCAGATATGGGTGGGTCTTAGGGTCTTTGCACCCAACTTCAGGGTTTTAGCTAGGTACACCAACACTTCTTTGTTCCTTTTATTAAATTTTATTTTTATTTATTTATTTATTTATTTATTTATTTATTTATTTATTTATTTATTTATTTATCGGGTTTTGGGGCATACCTGGTGGTGCTCAGGGGTTACTCCTGGCTCTGCTCTCAGGAATCACTCTTGGTGGGCTCGGTAGACAATACGAGATGTTGGAAATCGAACTCGGGTCAGCTGTGTGCAAGGCAAATGCCCTACTTGCTGTGATATCACTCTGGCCCATGCTTTTTTTTCCTTCTTTTCTGAGCATTAGTTTTTTTTTTTAATGCCAGAAACTTTTCCCATCATCTTCTGAGCATGGTGTGGGACTGAGCTCCCAGACTTGGTGGTTAGCGACAGGGAAGGTTTAACTCAAACCATTGCAGACAAGAAGGATCTCGACAGATCATGATGGCATTTGACCATCAACACCCCTTAAAGTGAAGCCTAGGGGGGGCTGGAGCGGTGGTGCAAGCGATAGGGCATCTGCCTTGCATGCACTAACCTAGGAAGAACCATGGTTTGATCCCCTGACATCCCATATGGTCCCCCAAGCCAGGAGTGATTTCTGAGCTCATAGCCAGGAGTAACCCCTGAGTGTCACCGGGTCTGCCCCCCCCCATCAAAAAAAAATGAAGCCTAGGATGGGACTTGAAGAAGAGTACAGTGGGCAGGACGCATGCCTACAGCTGGGTTCGATCCTTGACCCCCAATAGAATCCTCGAGCCCCACCAGCAGTGATCCCTGAGTGCAAAGCCAGGAGTAAGCCCTGAGCACCACCAGGTGTGGCCCCCAAATAAACACCATGAATAAAGTGAAGCCTGGGGGTTGCCAACGTCCTGTGATTGCCACCGAGTCTAGGGCCCCCTCTGGTGGTCACAAGCAGAGTTGCCAGCACCTGGCATCCACATTGGCACTGGCGCCCTCACCCTGGGACCACCCAAGGGCAAGCTGCCTGGCAGGGACAAGTCCCCACCGCCGGTGCCTGGAAGCCTCCTCTGGCCTGGCCTTGGCATCAAGGAGGCTAAAATTTATGCCAGCTTCAGAGCACGAGGCAGGAAAGGCCAGTGTGCCAGGAGACGGTTTCTGGAAGCTTCCCCGACTCAGGTGATGTAGGTGGTTACTGCTGCTGCCAAGGACAGGGTGCACCCTCCCTCCCAGGGTCGTGAGCCCCTCTGGATTCAGTGTTCCGGGCCAGACTAGTGTTCCTGAGTAAGGAGGTAGAAGTGAGGGGCATATTTGGATAGTTTTAGCCTTTCTTTTTGTTTTTGGAAAGAGAAATCATCCAACTGTGCTCAGGAATTTCTCCTGGCCCTAGCTCTGCCCTCAGGAATCATGCCTGATTGCTTTTGGGTAACTATGGAGATCCCAGCATTGAACCTGGATTGGCCAGGCAAGTGCCTCCTATTCATTGTGCTACTCTCCAACCCATTTAAAAAGCAAACAAACAAAAACCTAATTATTAATCATTTTTTCTTTTTTGGGTAGGGTCACACCCTGTGGTGCTCAGGGGTTATTTCTGTCTCTGCATTCAGGAATCATTCCTAGCAGACTGGGGGAGACCACATCAGTTGTAGAGGATCGAACCTGGGTCAGCTGCATGCAAGGTAAGTGCCGTCCCCGCTTTGCTGTGCTGTAGCTCCTGCCCCAATCTTAGTCCTTTTTTGAAGGTCTGGTGTCTCCTGCGCTGAGCCTTCCCAGGGTTTGTTAGGAAAGAGCAGTTCATTGGTTAGGGTAGTGGCCCTATCACAGACGGTGAGTGGCAAACCGGGATTTTGGACCCACCATGTCATCCCTGAGCTGGGACTCTGGGGTGGGGACCCCCAAACCACAACTCCAGTTACCCCCACATCCCATTACCATCCCATGCATGGCGGTCCCAGTGACTGAAATGGTTAAACAAAATGGTTAAACTGATCCTTAACTGGGGGAATTCCCCACTAGGGAGACCCCACAGGGCAGGATCAATATCCCTTGAGGTGGACTCAGACCTTGCCTGGTGGGGGGAGCTATCTTGCAGCCCTAAGCCTGCCCACCTGCCCTGAGATAGAAGGGAGGGTCCAGGCTGTGTGTTGGGGGGCAGGTGCCCTCACGCATCTGTGTGTTCCTCCCTCTGGACCCCGAGGGACGATTTCTGAACTCGGAGAAGCAGCAATGTCTCCACAAGTTGTTTTTTTTTTTTTTACCTTATCAGTGTCCCCACTTTCCTTATCAAGAAGTGGGGGGCTAACAGTAGCAGCCACTGTGATTAGTGAGGGGGGACAAAGCAACAGGGTGGGGACAGAAGCAAGACACCAGCCCTGTCCGCAACTTCCTCCCCATGTTTCTAGCTCTGGTTCAAATCCCAGCTCTGGAGGTTCTGGCTGTGTGACCTCAGACAAGTTCATTACCAGCTCTGAACCCCTTTTTTTTTTTTCTGTTCTTAAAAGTGGGAGTGCTCCCACTACTTCTCAGGGGTGTGATGACGGAGGCAAGCCTCAGCGCTGAGAATTGCCTGCCCCTGATCAGGTGCAGAGAAGCATCGTCTTCTTCCCTCTGGGGTCTCTAGTCTCCTTCCTCCTGAGGTCGCCTGGAACCCTCTAGCCCGAATTCAGGCTCACACCTGCCTGACTCCCGACCGCCACCTCGTGGCCAGAAAGGAGATAGCAGGGCCATAGCAAAATCCAAACTAACTTGGGGTCCCTTACACAATCTGGTAAAATAAAAAAGAAGGGGAGTGATAGTTGGGATGTCACCCATAGAAAAATACAGAGATGCTGCTACACCTTTACTGAAGAGGCAGAAAGCTGCTCGCCATTGGATCCATTCCTGCTAGACTGTGCTAGAATTTTGGGCATTTTAGGCATTCATTTGGTTCTGCCAAAATCAGAGTTGGGGTCACATCAAGGGGCCCAGCAGCTGAAAATACACTTTTTCTTCACCTCCAGCCTGGAAATCAGGATTTTGAGGTTTTATTCTCTTTTGGGGATGGGGGTGGGGGCACACCTGGGAGCGCTCAAGGGTTACTCCGGCCTGTGCTCAGAAATTGCTCCTGGCAGATTCTGGGAACCATATGGGATGCTGGGAATTGAACAGGGGTCTGTTCAGGTTTGGCTGCATGCAAGGCAAATGCCCTACCGCTGTGCTATCGCTCCAGCTCAAGGTTTTATTCTTCTTTAGAGCTGTATCCAGCACCCCATGCTGACACACACACACCCCCCAGCCAGTCCAGCCCAACATTTTGGAGGGTGCATTCTTACTCCTCCAAATCTGTGCTTCCAACCATGGATGGGGCCAATGCACCCTTTTTGTTGCGGTGCCACCTGAACCCTTTCGTAGTACTTGTCAGCATCTGCCATCTGACCCTGCCACTCAGGGACTTGGGACTTGAGACCCCCAATCCAATTTGGGTTCTCCCTGTTTCCTGGTCCCTGAGTATGCACACACACACACACACACACACACACACACACACACACACACACACACACACACACACACACACACACACCACCTCTGAGTACTGAATCTGGCTGGTCCCCACTCCTGAGTTCCTTTTACCTTCTCCTATTTCACACTGGACCATCTTGGGGTGTTCCCTAGAGCTCCCACTGCCCTTTCCCTGATTCCCCCTTTGAGCCTTGTCTGTCTCCATCCTAGTTTCTTTCTATGCCCTATTTGGGGGCACTGTCTTAGGAGAACCTGCCCACCAAATGGGGTAAAGAGCAAATGAGAACATCACCCAGCCAGGCCCCGGGGGTGGGAGAGTTCTGAAGTTAGAGACATAAACAGTGCCACTGAGTGACCTTCTTTCAGTGCTTGGGGTCTGCCTGACCTGGGTCAAGGTAGTATGACATGATGGATACAGCATCTCTCTAGAGGTGAATTACAGTTCCTGTCATTTGGGGCTTCAGGGAACCTGAAAACAAGACTGGGAGATCACAGCCTGGTCCTCCCAGTGCCAGCCAGTCCAGAGGTAGCTCTCACATCTGGGGGCCATGGGGCTCGGGGGCCAGGCTGTCTGCAAGTATTTCTGATCATCCTGCTCAAAGTCTTTGCCCAGCTTTGAATGACAGATGCCTACTGTTTGCTTTTGGGGCCACACCTGGCGGTGCTCAGGGACCACTCCTGGAGGGGCTCAGGGGAACATACAAAGTGCTGGAAATCACTGTGTGCTAGGCAAGTGACCACCCCACCCACTGAACTGTCTGTCCATATTGCATGGAAAAATCTTTTTTGTTGTTGTTTTATTTATTTATTGTTTTTTGGGGGGGCACACCTGGTGATGCTCAGGGGTTACTCCTGGCTATGTGCTCAGAAATCACTCCTGGCTTGGGGGACCATATGGGATGTTGGGGAAATGAACCGTGATCCATCCTAAGTTAGCATACATAAGGCAAGCGCCCTATTGCTTGCGCCACTGCTCCAGCCTGTTTTGTCATTTTTGTTTGTTTTGGGGGCCACACCTGGCAGCACTTAGGGGTTACTCCTGGCTCTTTATTCAGAAATCACTCCTGGCAGGCTCAGGGGACCATATCGGATGCCGGGAATTGAACCAGGGTCCATCGGGGTTGGACGCGTGCAAGGCAAATGCTCTATCCTCTATCACTGTGCTATCACTCTAGCTCCAAATGGGAATATCTTAACTGTCAGATGCAGGTGGTGATTATGCGAGGGATTCCTCAGGTGGCTCGTTTTTAACTAGAAATTGTGAATTTGCTCCCTCCACCCCCCTCCCTAGGTCCTTGCTATGGCTGATGCTGAGATGTCTGGGAAGTGAGGGTGTGCATACACTCGGGGCTCATTGGGGCTTGTGCTCCTGTTGTTTGGGCTTGTATACGAGCTTACTGGGGGCTCCCCTCTGAGCTGAAGTGAATGTCAGGGCTTTGGTACTTTTGGGGGGGTGGGAAGAGCACTGTGGAGAGCGCACCCTTGCTCGCCTGGGGCTGTGCTTCCACCCATGGGGCCAAGTGAACCCTTTCATGGTGCTTACATGCAACTATCTGCGGTGTAGCTATAAATCAATGTGTGTGATGATGTGGATCTCAATAGAGCTGCCAAGGATCATGTTTGCACATGTGGGCACTGGGGATTTGAACTCATGACCATGCACCTGCAAGGTGGTGATCTCAGTGTCAGCATGACTGCCCAAGCCCCAGAGATTCTCATCCTAAGTGCTCCCTCTGCAGTCTAGTCAAAGGGGAATCGAGGGGCACGGGGATGGCATGCAGTAAGGGTGTACTGGGCTCATGTCCAGTGCTTTGAGAAGTTGTGCAAAGTGAGCTAATATCTTCTCCCTTTTTGGGTTGTGTGTCACACCCGGCAGGGTTCAGGGGTTACTCCTGTCTCTGTGCTCAGAAATTGCTCCTGGTAGGCTTGGGGAATCATATGGGATGCTGGGGATCGAACCTGTGTCTGTCCTGGATTTGCAGAGTGCAAGACAAATGCCCTACCACTATCGCTCCAGCCCCCAATATCTTGTTTCTCTTCCAGGTCCATCCACCCCCCTTTGCTGCTGTGGCTGGAAGAACCTTCGCCTGGTACCTGCCTGGTTTCCTGAGAAATGAAACCTGGACCCAGTTCCTGGTGCTGGCTGGCAAGTCTGCTCCTGTCCACCAGGCGACGCTCCAGAGATGGTGGCGTTTGCAGGAGGAACCTGGTCCTTGGAGCCGGGCCTCCCTCTACTCCCTTAGCATCTATGCTGGGGACCCTGGTGGCTCTGAGCTGTGAGTCAGGAACCCCAAGTCTATGACAGCTGACAGGCTCTCAGCTGCTGTTTGTCCAGCTTATGCTTCTCCCTCAACCCTTCCCTCCAGGGGGCCAGTTGGGAACCGCCCCTCCATTGCTCAGCCTACCTTTCCTCCCCCACCCCCTGGTTTTGCCTTCCGGGCTGGGAGAAGAAGACAGGCAGGAGATGGGGGGAGAACTGTGGATTAGCACAGCCCGTCCCCTCCACCCCCACCCCTACATTTTTTAGTGACAGGACTTTAAAGGGTTGCTGTAGGCAAGAGGTTGGGGCGGGGAGGGGTCGCTCATGGGAACCGAGGCCCCAGGCTTGGACTAGAAGACCCAGTTTCATCTACCCCTGAGCATGCAAAGCTGGGTACAGCATTTCTCTGCCCCCTGCAGCTCTGAAATTGGGTGCAGCTTCCCAGGGCCATGCAGCCAGTAAGGGATTTGGACCTGGTTGCGGCTCGTGGCCACTCACTAGCCACTCGCTTTCTTCTGAAGTGTGGGGACCTGTGCATGGACTTCTCTGGAGGTCATGGGGTGCATATGAGGGGGAAGGGCCTCATGTGGATCCCCAGAAACCTTGGGGCTGCAGGAAGAAACCAAAGTAAGAGGGTGCAGGGCGGGGTCTGCCTGTAGGGGGCGCCAGTGTCCAGGGTCAGAGGGAGAAGTTGGGGGTGGCAGTGGCAGGATGGGAGGCAAAGAAGCAGCAGCGTCTCAGGGTCACTTTCACACACACACGCATGCTGTGATCACATACATGTGGGTGACCATACACACATGTACACACAATAGTACATGTTTGTGCTCAATTTTACATGTATGCTCATGACCGCACATATTCACATCCACTCCTACAGCTACTCACATGCTCATGACCAGACACACACATCTGTGCTCCTGCTCAGTTCTCTGGGGGAACATACTTGGAGAATCAGGTGTCTCTGGGTCTGGGCAGGTCTTCATATCCTCCTAGAATGTCCTGGGGCTCTCCTCCCCAGTCCCTCACATGCAGGGCCCTGTCTCCTGCATTTCCTCACCATGCCAGCCACCACCCACCAAGCCATACAGCAGCTCTGGGCGCCTGAGTTCAGCCCTTCCTGATGCAGAGGCTGACACTTGACCTCAGCAGCTCCCCCAAAGTCATCATTGCCTCCTCTTCTGGCGGCCCCGTGACTTCTCTGCCATCCCATCCAGTCCCCAATGTCATATCCTGTCTCCCTCCTGCTCCTTCCTGCCCCCAGTTGAAGTTTCCCAGGAGCTGGGATAGTCCGATGTCACCTGCCAACCCCAAGAAGCTTATGCTGCTTCTTCCAGGAAGCCTCTATGGAAGTTTCTGCTCCCCTAACTCAGTCCAACCTACCTCCACTGAGGTGTTTCCGGGCAGCTGATGGGGTGAATGAGTGGTGAAGGTGAGAGGTAAGTGGGGTGAGTGCATCTGCTCTCCATGTTGCTGTGCTGTGATCATCAGGCTCACACACTTCAGTTGGGGGGGCTACACACTCCAGTTGTAGGGTACAGACACACTCTTGCAAGACAGCACGTCTCGGAGTGGCAGGGCCACTGGACACGTGTGTTTTACTCAAGTCCCAGGCACACAAGTGGAGGTGCTTTGACATAACCCCTTCTTGTTTTTTTTTTTTTTTTTTTTTTTTTTTTTTTGTGGTTTTTGGGTCACACCCGGCAGTGCTCAGGGGTTACTCCTGGCTCCATGCTCAGAAATTGCTCCTGGCAGGCACGGGGGACCATATGGGACGCCGGGATTCGAACCGATGACCTTCTGCATGAAAGGCAAACACCTTACCTCCATGCTATCTCTCCGGCCCCTGTTTTTCTTTTTTCATTTGGGGGCCACACTCAGTGGCTCTCAGGGGTTACTCCTGGCTCTGCGCTCAGAAATTGCTCTTGACAGGCTTGGGGGAACCATATGAGATGCCAGGGATGAACTTGGGTTAGCCTGGGTCAACAGCATGCAAAGCAAACGCCCTACCCCTTACCCCTGTGCTATCTCTCCGGCCCCAGCCTCCTCTTCTTTGACACTGATCTCTGCAGCCACCAGGAAGTCTCTGTCTTCCCAGCTGGACTGTGCTCACGTCCCTCTCCCAATTCCCCACAAGCAGAGGAGGCGGCGGGTACAGGCTGTTTTATTTACAAATATACTGACGTCTCTGTGGCTTCCACTTGCTGCTTCCATGGGGAGAGGCGGGAGGTGAGTGCGGACAACGAGGCGGGTGGGTATGTGGCAAACGCTAATAAATAATTTAACAATGACAAGTTATTAAATAAAATGTGTCTGGGATGGCGGCGGGCAGTGCATCTGTACAAGGAAACACAGGAGGGACCGGGCCAACCTGGGGGACCCCGTGCCAAGGAGGGGCCCAGCACAGGGCATCTCCTGGGGCTAAATGGGGGTTCCTTCCTGCCCCATCACCCAGCCTCTGTGTTTCGGGGTGTGGGTCTGGGTTAGGGCATGAGAGAGACACCTAGGGCCACTCGGGGCCCCATGGCATCCTGGGTTTACATGTTGGGGACTCCCTGTACCCCATCCAGCACTGGCTCCTTCTCTCAGGGGCCCTTAGAAGAACCTGTTCTTCTCTCCTCAGCTACTGCACCCTGGGGGGCGGCTTCTCCCCATATGTCCCCACCTCTGTGGCCCTTCTTGGGTTGCCAACTCTGTCTCTCCCTCTTGGGGGTCCCTCTCTGGCCACTGTAGCAATATTGGGGGTCCCAGGCGCTCATGAAGAAGCACAGCTGATCACTATAAAGCTTCAGCATCCTTGTCTGAACAGGCCCCCAGAACCCCTCATCTGGCTTCTGTGCCCCCACATTTTGGGGGCCAGGCTCAGAGAATGGACAGCGTCTTCCCTCAAGAAAAAGGGGCACCACGGACAGACTGGGGGGTCTCTCTGAAGCTCCCTGGGTCACGACACTGAGTATGGGTGTCCCCAGCTCTGGCAGGGCCTAGTGATCCTGGAGATGAGCCCTAAGGGGTTGAGGCTTCCCTCTCAGCACTCCAAGTGGCACCCCCTGGCAGGGACTGAATAGGTGGGCATGTGGGACTGGGCAGATGGGTCCTCTAGCCTGCACGCATCTGGCCAACAGGGCTGGCCCTACCCCTCCTAGCCAAGCTTCTCAGCATGTGACTAGAGATCCTCCTCCAGCTAGCTCAGGAGGTGGGGATCAGGGCCTGGCATGTGGAGGCCTTCAGGAAACTGGTGAGACCCAAGATGGGGGCCTAAAGCCTGAAACTGGGTGGGTGGGGGGATAAACCACCAAAGCAAGGATGCCCCCAGATCTGAGATGATCTATTTGGAAATGAGAGGCTGGATAGGGCAGTGGTGGCCTGGAGGGACCACGCTGGCCCAGAGGGGGTAGTCGAGGGGCCTCAGGTGGCCGAGCCACCACACGGACAACAAGGTTGCACAGGGCCCAGGTCATGGTAGTGGTCATGGACCCAGCATCCATCTGGGTACACCTGTGAGATGTATATGGTCAGGCAGAGTGGGCAGCACCCCACCCCACCTCCTGTCCCCCAACAAGGTTGGAGAATGGGCAGGCTGCATCCCCAAGGGCACCTGGGTCTGTTGGTATACCCAGGGGTGAGGGCAAACCAATAACTGCAGTATCAAGATGCAGAGAAACCACAGGGAGGAAACAAAGCCAGACAAAAGACTGGGCACCTCACTGGATTTGAGCAATAAATAGTCCTCACCCTGCTGGTACCATCCCTGCTTTGGTGTGTCCCCCCCCACACCCAAAGAAGATGGACGTGGCTTAGTTTGGGTGGGATAGGGATAGGGGGCTCTGTGACCAGAAACACTGGCCAGCTCTCGGGCCACATTCACAGAGGCAGAGGGCCTCAAGTTAACAGGAGGTGATGGGCCGGCTTACGTGGATGATGTCTGGGAAGATGCGACTATGCTGGGTTCCCACCTTCAGGGGGAAAAGCTGGAGCCCAGCATTGGGGCATCTTTAAGAGGAAGAGCAGGAAATAATACCAACCAAGCCCAGGTGAAGTGACTAGAGGAGCCTCTAGGGTGCTGCTGAGAGAAGGGGTGCCCCACCTCAGGATGGGGGTAAGAAGGGGCAGTGGTGGCCGTGGCATGGACAGCCAAAGAGGAGCATTTGAGGTCCCTCTCCACTCGGAGTGGGGGTGTCTGTACCTCCCCTTCCCCAGCCTGGCCCAGTCCCTTCCCGACAGGACAGGGCTGGACGGGTCTTTGGGGAGGCGGGGGCTGTGAGTCTGCATGTCATGCAGGCCTGCTGTGTCCCTTCTGAGTTGGGCCCCCATGCCTGGATCCCCCAGGCCTGGAACTGGAGCTGGAAAGGGCCATGACAGGCTTGCCCAGGGGAATGAGCACTTCCGGGCACAAGGTCCTTGTCCCGGGCAGGCCACGGAGGGGCTGGACACAAGGACATTTAAAAAAATAGAGAGAATTTACACTTCCCAAAAAAGAGAGCGGGTGGGACGAGGAGGTGATGGAGGCCCAGGGGGGCGGGAGGCCAGTGGCGGTCGAAGAATTCCAGGCCCCGATGGGGGCACACAGGTCCTGCCTAGTCCTGTCAGGCACGTGCCCACCGGCCACCGAGGGCACCATATGGCTGTCTGCAGTCCGTGCGGGCGGCGGGCGGGGTTCGGGGGTGACCAGCTGGAGGCCGTGGGTCCCCTCCCTACCCGACTCCCTGCGACACCCCCGTCCAAGCGTCTGTGTGGCCTAGCCGGCCCTCAGGAGGCGAAGTAGGAACTCTGCATGGAGTAGAGCCGGTCGATGGGGTTCCCCACGCGGGCCTGCAGGGAGCCCACATCAGATGACCCCAGGAAGCAGTCGCTGAGGCTCGTGAGGGACGTGTCGCTGTCGATGTCATGGAAGATGGAGTCGCTCCCTGCAGGGGGCAGAGGGACATCAGGACCAGGGCCCAGGTGGGTGGCTGGAGACAGAGGAGGGACAGGAGAAACCCCTAGCGGCATCTGGGTCAGGTCCCCAGGGGGCTGAGGACACCCCTCACTGCCGGGAAGAGGCAGGTGGTCTTGGGTGGTGGAACCCAGGGGCAGGAGGTAACCATGATATGTGGGGGGATCCCCTTCCCTCCCCGCCGGCCAGCCAGGCCAGGTGGGGGCATGGGAGGTGGGGCAGCTTACCATAGGGGTTCATGTGGTCACCTGGCATTTGGGGTGGCGTGAGGCCCTGCTGGAAGGGGTCGCTGCTGCCGTACGGGCTCTGCTCCATGGCCACGATCTGTTGCTGTGGCGGTGCCAGCGGCGTGTATGAGGCCATCATGCCTTCCATTCGACTCGACAGCACCTCTGGGGACACAGCATGCTTTCAGCCCCTGTTACACCCCAGCTCACAAGCCTTCCCAAGGGGTGCCCCAACTTTGATGCTGCTTGAGACCTGACTCCCTCCTCTCACTCCCTGTCCTGTCCTTGCAACCTCACTGTCCCCAACCTCTGCGAGGTCTCAGGATAGGGACACAGGAGTGTTGCAGTAGTGACTTGGCCTGGGTGGATGGAATTCGCCATGTCTAAAAGCATTAAAGGGGGACCCCGAGTTGGGTCAGAGAGGTCCAGGAAAGGCTTCCTGGAAGGGGCCCTCAGCCCTGTGTCACTTTAAGTCTGGGACTAGGCTGGGAGGGGTTGTCTCTCAACTCTCATGGGAGTTGCTTTAGGGTGGTTGGAAGCTGGGGAAGTCTGTTGTAGGGAGACTAGAGGTCTCTGGGGTGGTGGGAGAGAGGAGCTGAGACAGTCTAGGAGTACAAGGGGGTAATGAGTATAGCCCCGCTGAGATGCAGAGACCTTGCGCGTGCGGAGGAGCAAGAAGAAGTTGGTTGTGGGGTTCATGGACTACTGGCAGGGTGCTGCACCCAAAAGAGTAGTGGGAGGCCCCAGGCCGACTCATCTCAGAAGAGGGGATGTGGGAGGAAAAGCTCTGGGCTTGTATCTCCACCTTCATCTTTGGCCCTGAGTTCCGAGTAAGGACAGCCCCTTGGAGCCCTGCCTTGTGACCTGGGATCTGGCGCTCAGGGAGCCCCACCCCACTTCAGTGACCCCCCACTCTCATGCTTTTCCTTCAAGACCCCTACATTTGGCATTCTCATGGGGCCTGGAGCTGAGCTGTGTGACAGGGTTCAGGCAAGCTAGTAGGGGCCAGCCTGTGACTGACCCCTATCTTGACCCCTCATCCCTTAGTCTCTCTGTGGGCATTCCTCTGGGACTCCCTGTAGCATTGGAGGGAATACTGGGGCTCCCCAGAGGGCTCTGCCATCTCTTAGCCCAGTGGTACAAGTGCTGTGTCCCATCTAGGGGGATGCACAAGACAATGGACTTCTCATGGAGCCCAGAAACAACGAGCTGATGGATGTCCCATGGGTGAAGTGTCCGGCTCCGGGGTCTCCCTGTCACCCAGGATGCCCACACTAGTCCAGCACAGATCCCAGCCATTACCTTCCCTCCTTAAGCTGTGATTGCCTGCGGAAGTCTTGTTAGAGCCTCCAGCCCTGGCCTCCACCCACTGCCCCTGGCCCCCTGGCCCCAGCTTACCTTGGCCCAGCCGCTGGGAGTTCTGCTGCTCCTGCTGCTGCTGATGCCTTCGTGCCAACTTCTTCATCTGCAGGAGACTCACACAGTTGGTGCTGGTCCCCACCTTCCCAGGGGTTCACCTGGCCACACTCACTCACCTGGCCCTGCCCCACAGGCCCCACCCTAAGATTTTACCCACACTGATGCAGCCAGTTGGCCCTGCCTCACCCACCTGGTCCCACCCACAGGCACCCCCCAATATGCTCCACCTTCCCACCGGCCTCTTCTCCATCATTGAACCTGCCCCAAGACTCTGCCCACACTGGAGTCATCCACCCAAGGGCCCCAGCCCACTAGCAACCCCAATAATATTCCAACAGCTGAGCCCCACCCTCTCACAGCTCTCTTCCAGTTGGCCCAGACCCACTGTACCCCTCCACTGAGCAAGGACTCACCCTTCACTGCCCCCCACTGGACCTTATGGACCCACTGACCGGGTCCCTCACTGTTCTTAGCTTACCTTTGCTCTTTGGTTCTGGAACCAGACCTGCACCACGCGCACACTGAGGCCCGTCTCTGCTGCCAACGTCTCTCGGACCTGCCCAAAGAAGAACCAGGTCAATCTGGGGAGGGGGGTTGGGGAGAGGCCTAGGGGGTGGGCTGGGGTACTGCAGGGAAGGTGGGTAGGAGGAGGGTAGCCCCAGGCACCAGCCCTCACCTTCCTGCAAGGCTTGGAGGACACTTCAAAGGAGGCCTTGAAAGCTCGTCGCTGCTGCGTGGTGAGGATGGTCCGGGGTCGCTTGGGCCTTCGGGGGTCCTTCCCATCGTCCCCGCTGCCCTTGCTCTGGCCTCCCTGGCCCTTGGCGGGCTTCATGTCGCCATCTTCATCCTCGCTTTTTACTGTGGAGACAAGCCTGGCCTGTCAGGATTCAAGGGGCGATTCCCAAACTCCCCAGGGAACTGACTGAGGACACACCCATGTTGGCTACAGCTCCTCAGTGCTCTCCTTTCCCTGGCCTGCAGGTCCTGCCTTATCTGGTCCCCCCACCTCCTCCCACCAGTCCCTGCCAATGTGGCTCTTGCAACACATCCCTCACTCCTGAAGTTCCAGGGTTCATGGCTGCTCTGCTGACCTGGGAGTACTCAGGTTAGATGTATCTGTGCTTAGGTCACTGGACACACATATTCAGTGGGCCCACATGGAAAAGAACCTGGAAGCCACAAGTATTGGGAGCCCACGTGTGGTTTGTGGATGCCCTAAGCAAGCACAGACATGGTGTATGCTCTCCTAAGCCCAGACCAGCGCCTGTACATAAGGCTTCTGCAGTGAGTAGCTATTCTCAGCACCACATGATCTGCCTGGGCATTGCTGGGAATGAATCCTCAGAGACACTGGGTGTGGACCCCTCAAAAAGACAAAACCCAGTTCCTATTGCCCCTACCCCCTACCAATGGGCCCAGGAAAGACCCTTGTTTCTTGTAGAGTCCTGGACAAAGACACACTCAGGCCTCTCAGCCAGTAGTGATGTCCTGGGAGGCCCATGTGGACACACCCACCACACACAGCCAGAGGCTAGTACATGGGCCTTTTGGGCCTGAGCCCTTGAAGTTCACAGATGTGCATAAGCACAGCTTACACATGAACACATACAGCTCACAAACACGAACATATGCAGTTCAAGGACATGCACAGCCCACAGATGGACACGCACAGCTCATAGACATGAACACATATGCAGCAGTTCAGACACGCACACAGAGTTCAGAGGTACATGCGTGGGGCTCACAGACATGCATGCATGTTGAGATCTACACAATGCACCAAGATGCCCACACATGCAGATCAGATGTGCTCCTGTGCAGCTCACAGGCACATGCATGAGGGACATAGGGGCCGCTGTGTATGCGTGTGTTTGGGGGCCCTCCCAGAGTGGGGAGTGTCTCAGGGGGCCTCGAGCTGGGCCCACCTGAGTCGGACTCGTCGGGGCTCACGGAGCTGAGCAGGTCCTTCTCCTTCTCGTAGTCACCCTTGCACAGCAGCTGCCCCTCCTTGAGCACGAACTCGTCGCCCTTGCGGAGCTGCCGCTCGCACACGCAGCAGCAGAAGCACCCCAGGTGGTACACGCACTCCAGTGCGCGCATCACGAACTCTGTGGGGGCGATCTTCTCCATGCAGCCGCTGCACTTGGCAGCGAAGAGCCTGCGGGCACAGACAGGGCATGAGCTGGGCTCGGTTGGGGACCTCTAGACTGGCTCTTCTGGGGAACTCCAGGCGGGGCCTGCTCCAAGATGCCATGTCCAGAAGAGGCAGAGGGTGGGGTGGGCTCCAACTTCTCCAGAAGGCCAGTCCCTGCCCAGGGTGAGGATGGGCAGCTTCTGGGTCCCAGGTCCCTATATTATCCTCATGACCGACTCTCCAGCTGCCTAGGCTGCCCTTCCTCTTGGCCTCAGAGGTCTCCCCAAATCCCTCCCTGGGCTCCTCCAGCCCTTCAATGTCTCCTCATGCAAAATGAATAAAGGATTTGTGTGTGTGTGTGTGTGTGTGTGTGTGTGTGTGTGTGTGTGTGTGTGTGTGTGTGTGCGTTTGTGTTTTGGACCACACCCTCCAGTGCTCATAGGAGCTATTCCTGGCTCAGTGCTCAGGAGTGACCCCTGGTGGTACTCAAGGCACTCTCTGTAGTGCCGGGGATTCAAATTAGGGTTGTAGTTGATATGGCCACAGGCAAATATCCAAGTGCCTGAACCCCTGGCACGCTCTTTCTAAAACACAAATCTTGGACCTCAGTGACAGTCCATTGGGGAGGGCATTTGACTTGCACAGGGCTGACTTGCGGTTGATCAGTGGCTGCCCATATGGACCTCTAAGCACTGCCAAGAGTGCAGAGCCAGGAATAAGCCTTGGAGCATTGCTGGTGTGACCCCAAAGCTAAACAACAGTAAAAAATAAAATAAAATACAAATCTTGGGGTAGGGAAGATGGTTCAAAGCGCTGGATCACATGTCTGGCATGCACGAAGCTCCCAGTTCGAGCCCCAACACTGCATAATTGTAACCCCCCTAAGCACTGCTAGAATGTCTTGGTGGTCCCCGATCCCTCCCAGCCTCTGAGCACCACATCATAGGACCCAAACAGTAAACAAATTGGTCCACACGGCAGGACTCCAAGACCCCCCCCCAATCAAAGAAAATAACATAGCTTTCTCTTCCATGGCTCCCCAGTGCCCTTCGGGGATCTCCCATTCCTCATCTGGACCCCATCTCTTCTCTCACCTACTCTGCAACCCAAGGCTGGACCTTGTCTGGCTGCCCAGAGCCTCTCCCTGGCTCTGTGCCCTTGGCCTTCTCTGCTCTGGGTGTCGCCATCATGCATGCCACCCACTTCCCACAGCCTTCTGCCCCTCACAGACGTTTCTGTGCACCTCCACTGTGCCAGCCTCCTGGCTTCATCTCAAGTAGAATTCCAACTGCAGCACTAGGAGCATCCACTGCTCAAAGTAGAGACAAGGACATGAAGGCATTCACACCAGTGCCCGCCCAACGCAGGCTCCCGGGGACAGAGGGACAGAGAAGCGGACGCCACTGGTATTGAGCCTGAACAGCTCCGCCCCGCCATGGAAAGTGGGTCACCCTCTGCTCCACTTCAGGAGACAAATCTGGGGTTGGGGGGGGTCTCCCGCCTCAGGCCAGCCGGGTCCCTCCTCTGCCCGCACCTCCTGGCTGCCCCCTCAGGTCCCCCATCCTCATCACGTGCCCCACTCTGTGGGAACTCGGCCTCAGCCACACTTTGATGGAAAAATTTATGAAGAATCAAATTATTGCTGCTGGGAGGGAATTAAAACCATTTTTCATTCCCTGCGTCCCCGGGCCACGTCTACGGGCGCCACCTTGGGAGCACGGCGCACATCCCATCCCTCTTTATGGGCCGCCGTCACGGCGCAGATTACAGCTGCAATTCTCCACTAATCGGTTCTGGAACAGACAAGGCCATAAATGCCAGGCCTGCCTCTCTTCCCGGGGCTGCCATCACTGTCGCCCACAGTGGGCTGGTGGGGCACTGGTGGACAGGGCCAATCCAAGCCATCTGTAGCCTAGGCACTCAGGTGGGGGGCATCCTCCAGACATTCTTGCCACCCCTACTCCGTTCCTGCCAGCAAGCTCCTACTCATCCTGCAATGCCCAAATCAGACGCCACCATTTCTGGGAAGCCTTCCCAGATTCTCCTTTTCTCTGTTCACCTGAGTTTCCCACTGGCTTCAGTTTTTTCCTCTACTTTTAGAAAGAAGATGCCAACCGGATGCCAAGCCCCTCAAAGGGCTGCTTGGCAGGACTCCCATGAGGCCTAGCATGTCACTCGGCAAGGACCACAAGGGAGTGTGACAAGGTGAGCTACTGTTAGGGTTTCGCAGGCAGGAGGATATGTCTTCCTCTGGTCCACCATGCAGGTGAGTGAAGATGTTGGGGTGACCAAAGGGGGACACCCTGCATGGCATCTCAAAGGGTCTGTGAGCTGTCCAAGGCTCCATGGGCTGCCGGGACTGGGCACTTGCTGGAAGTGAGATTCCCTAACAGTGGTTCAGGAGTCTGGGGTGCAGGCCCAGGAATCTGGCTGCCCCTCCAGCCTTGCACAGTGCCTGGGAACCCAGCCCAGTTTGCAGAATTGTGGCTCAGGCCCAAAAGACATTCATTCCTCACTCACTGTCCCTCTCCCCGGCCAGTGCTCCACCTCCTGGTCACAAAAAGCACCCCTGGCTGTCAGTCGCCCTGGCTTCTGGATGTGCAGGGCAGGGAAGGGCCAGATCCAAGCCCAGGGCATGCTAGGGAAAAAGAGAGGGAGGCCTGTTCGGTTGGAGGCAGAGGTGGCAGGCGGGTGACCTGCATTCGCGTTTGCCAGTACAGCCGCACACACGCACACGCACACGCGCACGCACACACACAGGCTGCCTCTGCCGTGCTAATGCCTTGGCAGCAGGGGGTCGATTGCTACTTTCTCCAAACTCATCAACACAATCTATTATTAATACTTCTCCGAAGGCTCCGTGCCGCCATTACAGAGGCAGCACCAGCCACTCGGGGCCTCATCTGTTATCTAGATTGCAAAAACTCGGGAAATAAAACAAGCCACACACACTTTATAAACGGAACGTGCCATCCGCTGGGTCTCCAAGCATCTCTCCACCCAATAAAACATTGGGGGTGGGGTGAGGGGGAGAAACATGAAATACTTGCTCCCAATTACGGGGCTGCCTTTGTCTCCTTGCTGGGGTGAAAGCTACTAATGGCATGTATGGGAGGGGCTGGGGTGCCAGCAGGGTACCTCCTCCCCACTCCTGAGAAATCAGGATCCTCCTGGAATGCAGCTTTGAGGACTTGGTGGTCGGTGACAAGTCACTTTCCAAGCCTTTCCAAGCCTCCATTTACTCATCTTCATCTGTACAATGGGAGCGGCATTCCTGTCTGCATCTGGGGGTGAAAGGGCCTTAAACTGTCAGTGAGGAGGGGGCCAACCTACAGGGGCTCGGAGGATGTGGAGTCCAGGCCCTACTTTCCATTCTCACTCCATCACTCACCAGCAAATCTGAGCCTCAGTTTCTCTTCTGCAGAGGCATGGGAAGCAGCCTTGGGAGTGAATGAGTGAGAGAGCACTTTTTTGTGGGTTCCCTTAAAGAAGGCAGAATTCCAAGGGACACTAAATGACTTTTCCCCCTAAAAAGGGTGGGGTGGTTTCCTCTGTCTGATAAGACCCACAGGTCAGTTCTTTTCATCTCCCTGATGTGGTGCATTAGCACTGGGTCACCTTGAGGCCTCTCCCAGAAATCCACAGGTTAGGGGCCAGAGCAACAAATAGCACAGCAGGGAGGGTTCTTGCCTTGCACCTGGTCGACCTAGATTTGATCCCCCGCATCCCATATGGTTGCCCGAGCACCGGCAGGAGTGAATCCCTGAGCACAGAGGCAGGAGAAAGCCCTAAGCACAGCTGGGTGTGGCCCCCAAACAAACAAAAAAAAGAGCAAAAGAAAGCCCTGAGTTGCAGAAAGGCACACAGATACAGGAACAAGGTAACTCAAGGTCTTCCCCCCAACTGTACCCCACCTCCTCACCCAAGGTTCTTCCTGTTCCTCAGCAGCTCTGGTGGTACCACACCCACACCCCGAAACCCTGCAACTCCAGACAGAACTCTGAGTCATCCTGAGCTCTTATGACTCAGCAGTAACCTGGGGGGTGGGGTGGTGGCATGGCCACATGTCTGGCTTTTCTGAAGCCCTTTGGGGCCCCTAGGGAGGCCTAGATCACCCCACATGCCGAGTGTGGTTCCGGACATCACTGTTGTGTGACCCACACACACACACACCAGCCTTGAGCATGAAGACTAAATGCTGGGGCGCCACAACCAAGTGTGCAAACCCAGCATACCTCAGTATGGTATAACCCCAGTTCTCAGCAGCTGCCATTGTCTCCTCCGCTCCCCCTTGCCCCTTTCAGGTCATGCTTCTATGAATCTTGTCAGGCTGCGAGAATGCAGCTCCTTCGGCCTTGTTAGTTTGTTCGTTGATGCTTGATATGTGAGTATTGTCATGCTAATAAAATTCTCAAAAATTAGCTTTGTACCCCTATGAACTAAAGAGTACAGCGAAGGCCATTTGTCTTGCACCAGGCCAGCATATAGTCAGTCCCTCTAGGAGCATCCCAGGAGTGAGTCTCAGACACAGAGCCTGGAATAAGCCCTGAGCACCATTCGGTGTAGCCCCCAAATCAACCAACCAACCAACCAATCAACCAACCAACCAACCAACCAACCAGCCAGCCAGCCAGCCAGCCAGCCAGCCAACCAACCAACCAACCAACCAACCAACCAACCAACCAACCAACCAACCAACCAACCAACCAACCAACAACAGCAACTCAAAAAAATGATTTTTCCCCCTCTAAAACACTAGAATAGAAACAGCCAATAGGGCTAAGAGTGCATCAATTTCTCTGCCATGTGGATGCTGTGTGTTACCTCTGATAGCATCATCTTCCTGTGTCTATTATGGGGGGATGCAGTCTCCTCACCCCTTTCAGCCACATCCTGGGGTCTATACTGCAAGCACCTGGATTGCTGGCTATGTCCCTCCCCTGTCCCCAACATTGCTTAAGTCCTTCTCTCTGAGCCCTCATGTTCCCTCTGTCCAAAGGTGCCACCTGACCACAAGAGAGGCTTAGTTTTGAGGCCTGGAGGTCTCCCCGTTGCTGCCCCTCTTTCCAAGTCCTTCCCCAGCACCCTGTACCTGTGCTTAGTGGGGACCCTCAGCTTCCTGTTCATGGTGATGGCATGACAAAAGTGACAAAAGTTTACGTAGCCACCTGCAGGGTTTGCTGCACAATCTCAGAAGTGCTGACCTCGAGTCATCATCATTCTGTGTCCCTCACTTTAGCCACGCCTGTACAGTACCAACTTCCCTGGGTTCTCTTCTGGCCGCCTTAGCAACTCAAAATTCTGCCTGCCTCCAAAGCTCATCTTCTCTCCTCTTTTTGCCTTTTTTTTTTTTTTTTGGTGGGGGGAGTGTGGGGACTGGTGATGCTCAGGGCTTATTCCTGCTTCTGTGCTCAGGGATCACTCCTGGGAGGGGTCTGGGTGCCAGGAATCAAACCCTGGCTGGCAAAGTGCAAGGCAAGTGCCTGACCTACTTTCCTAGCACTATGGCCCTGTCTCTTCCTCTCTCTGGGAGGAAGCCTTCCCAGCTCGGTCGGGGACACAATGGTCACACCTGGTGATTCTTGGAGGACTTGAGGAATAGAATTCAGTCTCATGGTGCAGCCATTTCTTTATTTCCCTGGTCCTTCTCTCTTTCTTTTCCTCCTTTTCTTGCTAAACTCTTTTTCAGAGGCCAGATCAATTTTTCAGTGGGTAGAGCATTTGCCTTACACATGGTCAATCCTGGTTTGATCCCTGACATGCCATAGGTCCCCTGACCACTGTAGGAGTAATTCCTGTGTACAGAGCCATGAGTAACCTCTGAGCATCTCTGGGTGTGGTCCCAAAACAAAACAAGCAACAACAAAATAAAAACCCTCTTCTTCAGGGCCAGAAAAATAGCATGGAGATAAGGCATTTGCCTTGCACGCAGAAGGATGGTGGTTTGAATCCCAGCATCCCATATGGTCCCCCAAGCTTGCCAGGAGCGATTTCTGAGCATAGAGCCAGGAGTAATCCCTGAGCACTGCTGGGTGTGACCCAAAAAATCAAAGCCCAACCAACCAACAACCAAACAAACAAAAACCCCTCTTTTTCATCTTTCTAAACCTGAAGTTTCCAAACTTATTTGCTTTTTTTTTTTTTTTCCAGAAAAACAAATCCCAAAAAAACACTCAGCAGGGGGAGAAGAAGAGATGAATGGAGATTTCCTGGAAGAAGATCTCCAGATGGCCAGTAAGGACATGAAAAATTGTCTGCATCATGTATCATCAGGGAAATAGAAGGCAGAATGATGATATCGCCTCACACCAGTGAGACTGGCACATCTCACATGAGACTGGAAACACCCAGAGATGGGTGGGGAAATGTCCACTGGTTTAGCCTTTTTTTGAAAATAATTTAGATACATCTAAAAAAAAAATTGAGTTTCCACATAAGGCATCAGTCCCATTTCTGATTAGTTACCCTACGGCCCCCAAACTCTATTCAGAAAAGGCACCTGCCCTGCTTTATTCATGTCATGACTATTCACAATAGCCAGAATCACAATCGGTCTAAGAACTGATGAGTGGATAAAGAAACTATGGTATATCTACACAGTGGAATACTACTTGGGTGGTAAGAGAAAACCTTAGGTCCAGAAGGAAAACAGATGCAGAATGACCTCACTCATATATGGGATATAAAGAAGCACAGTAGGGAACTAACAGAAGACCCAGAGGAACAGAAGCAAAGAACTGGTCTAGGAAAAGGATTTTCAGGGTAGTGATATGTGAGAAAGTAGGGAGTGGGGTATTGAGAGGGCCTGCTGAGAGTATCAGGGACAATGCTGAAGGTAAAGCAGACACACTGATGTGTGTGTGTGTTGGAATTGTGTGTGCACAAAACTCAGAATGTTGTAAAATTCTAATGCACATTGACCAGGACAGGAGCAATAATATAGTGAGTGGGTAGGGCACTTGCTTTGCACGTGATGGATCTGGTTTGATCCCTGAGTCCCTGCCAGGAGTGATCCCTGAGCAGAATCAGGAATCTGCTGGGCATGCCCCCCAAAGATAAAGCAGTGACTAAAATTTTGAAAAATTAAATGTTCAAGTTGGTCTGAGGGTTGTGTGTTATTGTTAAGTTGTTTTTGTTTGTTTGGTTTTGGTTTTGTTTTTGGTTTTTGGATCACACTCGGCAGCGCTCAGGGGTTACTCCTGGCTTTACACTCAGAAATCACTCCTGGCAGGCACGGGGGACCATATAGGATGCCGGGATTAGAACAACCGTCCTTCTGCATGTAAGGCAAATGCCCTCCCTCCGTGCTATGTTTCCAGCCGTTTGTTAAGCTGTTTAATATTGTCTCCTGCTCACACCCAAATTTGACTAACTAAAGAAAAAAAATTAACTGTTCAGGGCCAGAGAAATAATACATTTGGGTTGCCTTACACACGACCAACCAGGCTTTGATCCTCTGCACTCCATAGAATTCCCAAGCCCTGTCAGGAACGATCCCTGAGCACAAAGCTAGTTGTAAGCTCTGAGCACCACCAGGTGTGCCTCCCCCCAAAAGTTTTTCATTAAAAACAATCCACTCAGCACTTCCTTAGAAATCTGCCTTCTTTCAACAAACAAACAGAAAGTGACCCCAATTACACCCAAGGGTACTATCTCCCTCTGCATCTTCCCAGCACCCTTTGAGGTGTTATGGCACCTGCTTTGGGAAGTGCTGCTCTGGCACTAACCCAACCCAAGAGTCACCTCCTCTATGGAGCCTTCTCTGATGCCCACACATCCAGGTATTTCATCTCAAGGCCCCCAATACACACCCCAAGCTAGAACCCAGGAACTGGACTTCACCGCTGCACCCACCCCCTGGCTCTAGGTCCAGCAGGTGCCTGTCAGTTAGGCAGGTGAGAGATACCAGGACACTGCCTTTAGCCCCCATCCTCCCTCTCTAACATGCATACGTGAACGCCCCCTTCTCAACCATGCCACCTGGGACCCCACTTCCATATCCCATCCACCAAGTCCCACACGGGGTAGATCTTGAGGCAGATCCCGGCCCCCCAAATACACCACCCCCCAAGCTGCCGGTGCAAGCAAGCCCTGGGGTGCTGCTGGCACTCGGGGACCCTCAAGGCCCCATCAGCCCCGGGCCCTGTGTCCAGGCAGGCTCCTGCCCTCCTTGTCCTGCACCCTGAGAGGTTTTTGTCCTGTCCTACCACCTCCTCAATGGGGTGGTCCCACACACCCCTGCTCAAGTCACCTCCCTCTGGGGACTCTGTCCTTTTCTATCAAATGGGGGCATAAACCCTTCCTCAGCTAGTATGGGGACCCCATAGGGCATGAGCTCAGATGACAGGGGCCCAGTGAGAAGTACCCTATCACCAGCATAGACTGACTGACTACCTGCCTCAGCTTGAAGTCCTGAAGCTGCCCTGCCTGCCTACCTGTCTGCCTCTCAAGGAAGGAAGGAAAGAAGGTAGGAAGGAAGGAAGGAAGGAAGGAAGGAAGGAAGGAAGGAAGGAAGGAAGGAAGGAAGGAAGGAAGGAGGAGGGAGGGAGGGAGGAAGGAAGGAAGGAAGGAAGGAAGGAGGAAGGAAGAAGGAAGGAAGAAGGAAGGAAGGAAGGAAGAAGGAAGGAAGGAAGGAAGAAGGAAGGAAGGAAGGAAGGAAGAAGGAAGGAAGGAAGGAAGAAAGGAAGGAAGGAAGGAAGAAAAAAGGAGACAACTTCAATATCCACCCATCTGATCTGAGCTCCTCTATCCCCAGCACAATCTGACTACCTGCCTCAGCCTGAAGCCCTGAAACTGCTCTATCTACCTGTCTGTCTACCTGTCTGTCTGTCTGTCCATCCGCCCATCTGATCTGTCTTCCAAGGAAGGAGTGAGAACCAACCAGTGTGAGGTTCTGAAAACCTTTGGAAGGAGGTCCAGGTTCCGCTGTCCCCAATTCCCCCCCCCCCACCACCGCAGCACCCCTAAGTTGCAGCCAGGCACCTCTCCCGCGGGGGTCTGTGCAAAGACACCCCTTGCAAAGGAAGGGGCAAAGGGGGCCGACGCCCCTGAGACTCGCTGACATCTCCCCCACGTGCCTGCAGCGTCCTTATCATTCCGGGCGTAGCTGTTTTTTATTTGGAGACAAAAAGGGGCCTGTGGATGGGGCTCCAACTCAAACCAGCTGCAAACATCTGCTTTGATGCGGCGGCGGCGGCCGGGGCCCGAGCCAGAGCCGCGGGCAGGGGCCCCGGAGCGCGCGTCAATCACGCGGCTGGAATGCACCGCGTGGCCGGGCACTCGGACCCGGACCTGGGCCTGTCGCCGGCCTCCTTCGCGCGCCTCCCCGGGCCTCCCCGCAGCCTGGCCTGCTTCCTGAGGACGCTCAGGCCCAGCTGTGCGGGACCCCGCCGGCTCTGGGGCTCTTTGATCCAGGCTGGGGTCGCTGCCGGGAGCCACTCGAACCCGGGCTGGAGGTCATGGGCCAGGGGCAGAGAGCGCCTGGCACAGCCGGGAGCCCGGGGGCCGCATTCCGAGATGGATCCCCTGTTACCTAGACCCAGAGGCAACCTGGCAGAGTGGGGAGGGGGGTATGTGTTTGGGGGAGCCCGGCCTACCCATTCCTATGGAGCAATGGAGCAAGCTGCAAGGGGGTTCAGACAGGCCTGGGACCCCAACCCCTGAAACCCCCTGATACCCTGATACCTGGTTCTCCTGTCCTACTCCCACAGCTTGAGATGGCTCCATCCTGACCACAGCAGCCAGGTGGGTGGGGGGTCTGCAGCAGAGAGGCACCTCTCACCTGCCCTGCCTGCCTGCCCCCCCCAATAGCTGGTCCCTGGGGCCCTGTCCTTCCCCCCACACCCCCATGCGCCCAGAGCCACCCGTTCCTGCATGCCAAACCCGCTGCCCTTCTTCCTCCTCCGGCTCCCTAAGATTTATGGAGTGTTTCCCACAGATCCCGGGCCTTTCCCGAACGTGGATAGAGCCCCTCCTGTCCTCCAGCCCAGAGAGGTGGCCATTGCCTATGAGACTGGGGGTGAGGCAGGGTCGGAGGGGGGAATAGAGGGAGTCCTTTGGCCAGGAACTGCTCTGAGCTCTGCTTTTCTTCCTCTCTCTATGCTACCTCGAATGGCATGCTGGCTCTGGGAGGAGGGTCTGGCGACTAAGGTGAGGGCGGTGTGGGTCAGACAGACGGAAGGGTCTTTCAAAGTCCCTCCAGGTCCGGAGAGGCCCAGCAGGTCAGGCTGAGAACTAGACCCAGGAAAATTGGAAGAGGGTGGGGTGAGGCTTGTGAATGAGGGAAAACTTCCTGGAGGAGGGGGCTCCAGGGCACAAAGGTCTGATTGGTGGGAAGGGGGCTGTGAAAGTCTCGAGTCCACAGCTGGGCTCTGCATATCGACAGAGTAGCAGACAACTTTCTGGGAGAATTTTTTTTTAAAGTACAGACATTAAAGAAATGAGGGCCAGAGAGATGGTGCATGGGTTTAAGCATTTGAATTACATGCAGAAGACCTGGGTTCAAGACTTGGCACTGCATACTGACCCTTCCAAGAATAAGGAACAAGCAAAAGAAAATGGAACTGATTTTCCAGATTAGGAAGACAGTTGGGCCTGACTGAGGGCAGGACAGGTAACTGACTAAGGGGAAGGTCTGGGCTACAGGCTTGGAATGTGGGGCCAAGACAACAGAGGAAGTTGATTTTGTTTCTCTTTATTCGTGTTTAATTGCCCCCTCACTCATGTTTGGCCACTCCACTCACCCAGGCACATACCATCCTTCCATTCTCCATTTGTACATCTAGACACCTACCCACCTAAGTGCAACCACCCTACTCATGAGCCTGCTCACGCACCAGCCACCATTGCCTCATCCAGTCAAAAACTGCCTTTAATGCCTCCATCAGGCATTAAATGTCTCCATCAGAGACAGTACAGCGGGAAGGGCATATGTCTACCCTGGATTCAGGATCCTATAAGGTCCTTAAGCACTGCAGGAGTGACCCCTGAGCATAGCCAGGTATGGCCTTAAAACCCCAAACCAAACCCTCTGAAAGCTTCTCACCCCATTCCACCCCCCAGCTTCCCACCCCACCTCTACCCCCTACCCTCGGACTCTGAGTTTAAGACACTGTGCCACTTCTCTTTACAGAGCTCCTGACTCAACTGAAAACAAGGTATTCAGGGGAAAGGAGGGTTTGGGAGACACTTGGGGGTTCCTGGAGAGTCTTACTGCTCACCTAGCTTACCATTCAACCTCCTTGGCCTGACCCCCTGGATTTCCATCTCCCTGTACATAGACCACAGCATTTTAATTAGGGTTATAACAACATTGATAAACTTCCTCGGAGCGAGTGCTTTTTTTTTTTTTTTTTTTTTTTTTTGGTGTTGTGTTTTTTTTTTTCCTAGAACAAACTCCATTAAGGCAATTTAATTTTTTGATCAATTTTCTTTCTAGCGCAGTTAAATAATTTACAACTTTTCCCATTTTCATTTTTATTTTACTAACATTCTTTTCATTGAGATAAATTATTTTCCATAAGCAAATTTCAATAAAGGTTTGCGCTCCCCTCAGCTTGCTGCTCCGATTATCTCTGACTGATGAGTGAGCTTGGACTCGGTTCGTTTGCAGCCACGGATGCATCTAATGAGATGCTGGTTCAGGGCCAGTCCGTGCATCCTAGCAGCACTTTCTGCTGGTTCACTGACCCATCAATTCCCCCCAGGTTTGGAGGGGTGGTGTTGCTTGATGGTCCCGACAAAATCACCCACATGCATGGTCACCAAACTTCCTCAGTCAAAAAGCCCAAGAAGATATACTCGGGGTCAAAAACATGTGTAAGTGTCCCAGAATATCACAGGTCAGGGGTAACTGTCCAGCTTCTGTGGATATACATGCCAGGATCCAAAGGTTTCTTACCCTTCATCTACTCAAAGCCTGAATTATCTCTCTCCTGATTATTCTTTCCAACACATAAGCACACACATGCAAACACAAACACACACGCACGCACGCACACTTGTGGCTATTCTCCCATCACAAACCCAACTTTGTCCAAATGGTTCCTCAAGCCTGGCAAAGCAATTTCCCCTCTTCTCCTTCCACCACTATACTCCTTATGATGCAGGTAGATAATATTAATTCTGTCGACTCAATCAGTGCCAACTCTCTGCAAAAATGATCTGGGGGCATGCTACCCACCCATTGATGCAAAAGGAATTCTTCCCACCAGTACCCCAGCTGGTGATAGTGGGAGGATCCCTCCCTGGCATCTTGCTGGCATCCTGGGGGTGAAGGTAGAAGAGGGTGGGAAGCAGATACTCCAGAGAGCCAGCCTGTAAGCCAGTCTCTCTGGCGAATTTTCTGCCAAGGTGCCCATGCGATCCTGGGTCCTGAGAAGTGTGTGCGAGAGAGGAATTTCTGGGTTCCTGGGAGGAACTCAGAGGAGGGGTACCTGGGTGATGCGGGGCCCCTGGCCGCTCAGTGCCCTCTCCCCAAGCAGCCCGTTTAGTGGGTAACTGATCGCCCTGCGCCCCGCCCCAGCCGCCTGCCGCCTGCCCGAGCCTCTTAATCACCGCCGCCCGGCCGCATTAGCATAGTAATGGCCTTTAAATTGAGCCTCTTTGTTTTTTAATTAAGCTCCCAGCAGGTACAGAGAAGAGCGATTATTGAGGAAGCTGCCAGTGCTAATCGCCCGCAGTCATTTGACAATTAAAAAGCGCCCAGCTTTAACCCTTTCCAGGGGCCCGCAGCGGTGCTGGGCACTTAGGTAGCACCCAGTGTTTGCCCGCCTTCAGAGTGGCATTCCAGGACCTGCCCCCCCCTCCCCCGGGAACCCAGACAGGTCCCCACCCACGTTTCTGCTTCGTGGAGGGAAGAGACTGAGGCCCGAAGGAGGAACTTGCCCAAAACTTCTTGGCATGGGGGAAGCAGTGCTGTGTGTCCATGGGGCTTGGGGCTCGGGGTCTGCCAGGAAAGTAGCCCTCTGGGGATTTCAAGGCTCAGAGGCACCCCAAATCCTAGAGCAACAGGCCCTCCTTGGAATTCCCGAACACAGCCTTTCACTTGCCCCCTGAAGCAAGTGACTGAGCTTTTAGAGTTGAGGGCACAGTGCTGGGCACTGGGGACAGTGGGACCTGCCTAGACTGGGCTGTGTGTGTGTGTGTGTGTGTGTGTGTGTGTGTGTGTGTGCGTGTGTGTGTGTGTGTGTGTAGAAGAGGGGAGCAGGGCTGAGGGATGGGATACAGAATAGCTGCAGCCACTTCTGCTCAGCCTGGGTGGGGAGCCAGGGTTCCAAGAGGGAAGAAAGGGGGCTGCTTTGCTGAACCGGGTGACTGGAAATGAGAGAGCACCTGCCAGGCCGAGTCTTTTTTTTTTTTAAAGATGATATGAACTTTATTGATAGATGATAATCAACTATCTTCTTAGATCATGAGGCATGACAATAAGAGCAGGCCGAGTCTTCTAGAAACTGAGGCAAAGTGCAGAGAACGTGGGTGAGAGGAACGAAGGCTCAGCAACAGCTAGAGAAATGGGTGTATTTTTGTTTGCTTGTTTGGGGGCCACACCAGCAGTGTTTAGGGTTGACTCGGCACTCAGGAGTCATTCCTGACAGGCGTTGAGGGGAACCCTATGGGAGGCTTGGGGGATCAAACCCAAGTTTGTGGCGTGCAAAGCAAAAGTCTTACCTGCTGTGCTCTCTGGCCTTGTGGGTAATTTTGTTTTGATTTGTTTTATTTTGGGGCCACACTCGGCAGCACTCAGGGGTTACTCCTGGTTCTGCACTCAGGAATCACTTCTGGACTTGCTCGAGGAACCATACGGGATGCCTGGGATCAAACCCGGGTTGGCTACGTGCTAGGCAAATGCCCTACCATGGGCATTTTTAAGTTACCCATGTCTGCTGAGGAGGAGGTGCGGCCAGGAGGCAAATGTGCAAATGGATGGGCAGCAGTAGTTCCTGCGACTTCCCTCGCCTGGGTTCCTCCCCAGACAGAGGCAACTCAGGTAGGTGCCTGCCCCACTGCTCAAAGGGTCCCACCTCCACCACCACCCCCCATTTCCGTGCTCAGACCGGCTGAAAGGGGCCCGCTGTGTTCTCTCTTTGACACGGATCTTAATGCGCACACTGGGAGACTGCACAGGCTCCCCCCTCATCAGCCCAGCAAACCTTAATTTATCTAACCGCTGATGGCCTGGTGGGTCAATGAAAAGATTTTTCAGTCTTAATCTCAAGAGCTCTGGGAAACCCTTGAAACCTCTTAAGCGGGAGTGGCCCAAGCGATTTCCAGTTTCAAAGGATCCCTGGGGGGTGCAGCCAGGGCTGGAGGCAGGTTCAGAAAGGGTGAAGGACTGAGTTAGCAGAAAGAGGATGGAGCTAGGGGTGGTGGTGAGAGAGGCGGTGGGGTGGAGGGGGAATGGCATGCCCAGACTGCTTGGGGAGGGGGTCATAAGCAGAAGGGTGGAGACCTGGAAGAACGAGCCTAGTATGCAGTCATCAGGCACCACAGAGGTGGGGTCCTGATCTACCTTTGGGTTTAGGGTCTCTGCCGGGGCACCCGGTGGTGCACAGGGCTCACTCCTAGCTCTGCACTCAGAAATTATTCCTCGGGGCTGGAGAGATAGCATGGAAGTAAGGTATTTGCCTTGACGGTGGTTAGAGTCCCGGCATCCCATTTGGTCCCTCGTGCCTGCCAGGAGCAATTTCTGAGTGTAGAGCCAGGAGAAACCCCTGAATGCTGCTGGGTGTGACCCCAAAACCAACCAACCAAACAAACAAACAAAAAAAGAAAAAAAGAAAGAAATTATTTCTGGTAGGCTGGGGGCGCTATGAGAAGCTAAGGGTTGAAGCTGGGTTGACTGAATGTACGGCAAATGTTTTACCCTCTGTGCTATCTTTAGTGTGTGTGTGGGAGGGTGGCACCACACTACACTGCAAGGGGACCATGTGTCATTGGGGAGGCACCCAGCTCCTTTCCTCACCTGCTGAGCTTTTGGTTGACTCTCTAAGCAGCCTGTGACCCGAACACTCAGGGACTAAGTCCAGCTGCTCCAAGGCCCATTGTTCACTGCAGGATTGGGTTCGGCTCAGAGGCACAGCACTTGCCCTACATGTAGAAGACCCCTTGTTTGATCCTCAGCATTGCAAAAAAAAGGGGGGGACATAGAGATAGAGATAGCCCAATGGTTAGAGCGCTTCCTTTGCAGGGGACTGGCATCCCATCTGGTTACCCTAAAGAGGAACTCCCCCTAGGAGAAATTCTTGAGCACAGTCAGGAGTAAGCCCTGAGCAACGCGGGGTGTAACCCCAAAACAGAAAAAGGACCACCACCACCCCATTTCTCTGCACCCCAGGTTAGCTGGGCTGGTGAGAACAGGTAGCTGGTACACCTGGCAGCTGCATTTTAGGATCTTAGAGCAGTTCCCGCAGGTAGGTAGGTAGGTGTGCTCCAGACAGCCAGTGACAGACAGCAAGGGACCCCTTCAGCCCTCAGCCCTTTGAGGGGATCTTCTGCCGGGAGCTTCCCGGCTGGGGCAGGGAAAGAATGTACAAGCCCTCAAACCCTACTGAGTCCCATTTAGCGGGTGGGGGAGAGGGGAACTGGGTGTGAGACTGACCTCTGACAACCTAGTAGCCCAAGAAGGAGGAGGTGGTGAGCCCAGGACTCCCCTGCAGGCAGCAAGGGGTTAACAGCTCTCCACCCCCTCTATCAGCCATCTCCCAAACAGACGGACAGACGCGGCAGCTGTCCAAACAGGCCTGTGTACCTGGCGTGCTGGCCACCGCCAGGACAGGGCAGTGCTGTTTGCTCTGCGCCCTCCCCCACGCAGCCGGACTCGGGGCTCCCGGTGGGGATGCGCCATAGGCTCCTCCCAACCGGGCCTGAAGATTCCTCAAGAGTTCTTGCTGAGCCCAGGAATGTCCTTGCTCGAGCTCTGGCTTGGTGGGGGGGTGTCTCTAGGAAGTGGGTACACTGGCAGATTTTGGTCAGCCACAAGCTCTGAGCACCAGGGATGGCTCTGAGCACAGATCTCACCCCCACCAGTCCCCTTTTTCGGGAGCTCCCAGTTCCAAGCAGACCCCAGAGAGTGGGGATTAGCAGCTCCCACACCTCAAAGGGACACACTGAGGTCAGGGCAGGGTCTCCCCAGACCTGGCAGCCTGGCCTCCAAACCTGCCGCTTCCTGACTCCACTTCCCTGATGTCACTGTGCCCCCCCTCTTGTTCCCTCCAATTGTGCCCCAAGGGCCATCAGCCTGCCTCACCCTCTTGCTTTCCTTCTCCTGGTGGCGCTTCCTTGCCAAGTCGCCACTGCAGTAGAGGGGACCTCTTCTCTGACCTGGACTCCCACCTTTCCAGCACTGACGGTAGCGTTGGTCATGGGACTCATCTGGCTCTGAGTTTAAGCCAAGATGGTACCCACTGTACAGAGGAGAACACAAAGGCTCAAAGTGGCCCAGAATGGACCAGAGCTTGAGCACAGAAACCTCCGCCTATGTCCTGCTCAAGAGAGAGGAATGGGGAGCCCTAGGGTGGGATCATAGGGCCCCAAAAGCCAAGGTAGGCGTGTCCCAGCCTGTGGATCAACGCCCCCCCAGGGACCCACTCATGACACCTTTACAGCACATGCCGGGCCTGCGCCTGCCCGGCCGGGGGAGGGGTGGCAGGACACCTCTCAAGTCACGGATTGTAAATTCCTGGGCCCCAGTTTCCCCATCCCTAACAACCTCCTCCTGGGACTGCCGAGGCTGGTCCCTTCGAAGCCAATTTAAATGAGGGGTCCCAGACCCCGGGTGTAAAGCATTCCAGACTCCGGAGAGGGGGCAACTATTGTTTCTCCGGGAAGAAATAAAATAAAATAAAATCGACTGGGCCTGTACAGTATCTAATCACTCTCACATGTGTGGGGGGCCAGCCCGGACAGTGCATACAGCGCCCCTGCCACGCCCAGCTTCTCTGGGGGGGGATGCTGGGAGGAAGGTGTGTGACCCTGAAATGCGGGGTCCTAGTGGAAGGAACTGAGGCAGGGCTGGGTGTGTGTGTGTGGAGCAGAGTGACCCTGTTGTGTTCATTCCTCCCACTTCCTGCCAGGCCCCAAGCTTTCATTTTGCTCCCCAATAACTGTGCACTGACTGATGGACCCTCCCTCCCCGGCTCTCGAGGGGACCAGTGAGCTTCTGGTTCAAGGTCAGGGGCCCGTGTGTAGCCTTCCTTGGCCGTGCTGCCACTCTCTGCAGTGGCGGTTGCTCCCACGGGTACACCCCCGCCCCAGAAGCCAGCTCCTAATGTCTCTGGAGCTGGACTCCACTGCCCCCAAAGAGGGCCCTGGTCCCTGCAGCCTGCTGGGGGCAGGTCCCTGGTGGCCTCAGGGAGCAGAGAACATCCAGGCTGGTTTTTAATAAGAAAGATGGATGTACCTGGGCACTTGCTTCAGGAGGAAGCAGGACCCCGAGGTGGGCCCCCACTTGCCCCTGACTCTGACGCGGGGTAGGAGAGGGTGGGACTGGAGGCCTGGCTCAGTGGCCTCTGGTGGCGACTGCTGGGGTCTGGGCTGGAGGTGGGGGTGCCGCCCCAGGGTCTGGCGTGAGCTGGCTTCGTGTACTCAACTCTCCCCGTAAGCCCACAGGATATTATTCTGCCTTTGTGTGCCTGGTGACCCAGCTGCTGGTTATTGAAAAATTCCACCGCGCAGTGCAGGGCAGACCGGCTGACCCCTCATCCCGGGACGCGACTATCTTTCAAAAGATACGGGATTAGAGCAGTAGCCCCGACCTGGAGCAAAGCCCCGTCTGGGGCGTCTGTGTTTTCCTGGCCTCTTGGGATACTGGCTGGAGTGGGCTCTTGGCGCAGGATTTAATTAGTTGGAATCAGACTGCGATTACTGTGACGACTATTTACCCAGCCACTCTGCAGCCTGAGCCCTGCCTGCTCCAAACAAAGATGGGCCCCCTCAACCCTGCTGGCCAGGCCAGGGGCCCCAGCTGAGCCCGGGGCCCAGCTGCCCAGCGGGGGGGGGGGTGGAGGACCCAGCCAGACTTTCTGTGGGACACCTCTTTTGGTCGGTATTTGTGGGTTTTCATAATGCAAAGCATCAATGTAGGACTTAAAAAAAAAAGATTAAATCTCAAAGTAGCTCGAGACATTTATGGTCCATTTTTTTTTTGTTTTGTTTTTGTTTTGGGGGGCCCACACCCGGCAGCACTCAGGGGTTACTCCTGACTCTGCACTCATAAATTACTACTGTTAGGCTTGAGGGACTATATATGGGATTCCAAGGATCAAACCTGGGTTGGCCATATGCAATGCCAACACCCTCCCCACTGTGCTATCGCTCTGGCCCTATTATGATCTATTGTCACACAAGGCCTGTCCCTCAAGCTCATGGGTTGGAGGCAGGAACAGAAGCCCAGGATTGGACTGAATTTTTAGTCCCATTATGTGGCATGGGGGAGCTGGACAAAGGAGCTGTGCCAGTGGGGAGATGCCATCATTGTGGGCTTCTCTGGCCTTCGTCTGCCACCTTCAATGCCTTACTGACCATGGGTCCTTCTGTCTGTCCTCCAGCCTAAGCAGACAGTCTCAGCAGGAACAGCAAGCCCAGCAGGTGGGGAGAGCGAGTGTCTAAGTGATCACCTGCTCCCTGAATATACCCTGAAGTTCAGAGCTCCCCATGCACCATGCCACTTGTCTCCAAACCTGCACTCCATGTGGGTTCAGCCATTCTGGACAGCCACTGCCCTGGAAACCATGACTGGGCATTGTGTGCCTGAGGCAGCTTCACTGGCTGAATGATGTGGAGGGAGAAGGTGTGTATTCAACCATCAAAGACAAGGACTCCCTGCATTGACCCCCCCACTCCAGTCTTGGAGATGCCATTCCACAGGGTACACTCTGGTTTCATGTGTGCTTTGATCCCACTGGGTGGTCCTGAGGGGTCCTGTGGGCATTCGGGATGTTTCTGTACCAATTAGTGGACATCCTTCTGGCTGGCAGGAGCGCAACCCTTTCAAATAGTGTGGAGACCCACCATGGACACATCCTGAACCCCAACAGCTGCTCCTGGCAACCTGCATCTGCCTGCCTAGTCAATTATGTGCATGTCCAGAGGGTGTTTGCATCCCTGGCACACACTGCCCACTCTAATGGCCCTGGCTCCGAGTACCACACCCCTGCATGCACGAGTCCTCATGGTCATCTGTGTCTGTGTATATGCATAGATGCTTTGTGCCATGACCTGAGGTGTCACCCATACTCAGGGTCAGCCACCCGGGCTAGTCTCCAGAGCTGTCAGGTTGGGGTACACAGCAGTGCTGGAGAATCTTCCTGTCCCACCCCCAAGCATCCCTTAAAGGTTCCGTTCCTTCACATCACACCCCTGCTGAAGCCTCATCCCTCCATTCTCCCTAGGTAACTTGACCTTACCTGCAAGACCCCGCCCATTCCTGGGAGGGGTCTTGGAAAAGGTAGATAAGGCCTTTGACCCAGGGGATTAGGGTCTTGGGCTTTTTGGTCTTTGGCCAGCATGGAGGTCAAATGGAAGATGGCTGAAAGGAGTTAAGATGCAGGGCTAGCTAAGAATAGCAAATGCTTAAAAGGTTATGATAGAGGCCACACATGTGGTGGATAGGGTATGAATAAAGCTGATACTTCCTGATGCCTGTCTCTGGATGAGTGATTCCGCCGTTCACCTAAACCTGGGACCCTCCAGCTGAATGGGGATTGCGGAGCCACGTGGCCTGGGATGGCAGAGAAAAATCCATCCATCCTTCTCCATCCAGCACCATCATTAATTATTTAACACTACACTTTGTCATGGTCCTGGAAGGTTGGGAAGTTCTCCTGGGGGCAGGGGCAGGAGCAGGGGAGCTGCCCAAAACCTCAGCGTCTCCCTGCCTGAGACACAGGTGTCCCTGGCCCAGAGACTGGTTCCTGCAAGCATGCCAGAGGGGTGGGCAGAGACGGTCCCAAGGGGAGAGCGAACAAGGAACAGTCAGTGGTCACCAGGAATCATGAGGCTCCACAGATGCACAAAGAGCCTTGGAGACATGGACACACTATGAAGACAGACAGACATGGGGAGAACAGATGCTCAAGGCCATGTGGGGACCTAGAGAGACTGCAACATGAGCACACAGTCACACAATTGTGTGCAGACATGTGCACCCACACCCACAAACACACATGGTACACACATGTAAACTCATAGTACATGCACAAATACCAAGGTACTCCTATGTACACTTGTGTATATATGGACACGCACACATACACAACATAGGCCTGAGTTAAACTCCTTTTTTTAGAAGAAAAATGGAGAAGTTTGATGTTTTGTTGTTGTTGTTGTTGTTGTTTGGAGCCACACACAGTGGTGGTGCTCAGGGCTTACTCCCAGTTCTGTGTTCAGGAGCACTTCAGGTGTGACTCAGAAGAACCTATGGGGTTCCAGGATTGAACTTGGGTCAGCCATATATAAGGCAAGCACCCTGCTTGCTGTGCTATAGCTCCAGCATCCCTAATGGTTGGTCTGATTAAAAGTGATGAGTGACTGAGAGTGAGCAGTGGAAGGTCCCAGCCGGAATCAGGGGTGATGCCACAGACTGAGTAGCTAGGCCCTCCTAACTTGCTGACGCCCCCCCTAGGACCCCCGAATTCCACTGCCACTGGTCTCTGCTCTTAGGCCCAGCATGGTTCTAGGCCTTCTTTCTCATCTACCTTTTGCACTGAGACCCACCAAACCTTGACCCCCACTCCTGCCTGGCTGCCCTCTCCTCTGCCCGCACGTCCATGTTCTTCCCCGGGTCACGTTGGGCTGCTCAGACCCTCGATCAACCCGCCATCACTGAGGGGCTCCCTGGATGCCCAGAATCTCAGCTTCCATTTCAATAGTGAATTTTTCTGGCGGCCTTTTACCCACCTAAGAATCCTGGCGGGGGGATGAGGGTGATGTGTTTTGTTCTTTTTTTTCTAATTCCCAGGTCTTATACACGCATGGTATAAATCTGATAGTTGCCCCGCATACCTGGCCCAAAGATTTATTTTGGGGATGGGGGCCCCACACAGGACTCCTACAACACACAAGTGCTCTAGTCCTCAGCCACCTCCCAGGCTGCAGGGGGCTCCAAAAGAGGAAGACAAATCTTATCCACACCCTGGGGTCAAAGGAAGAGTTGGGGGTCTGCTCCCCATTGTGGTGTCCACCCTTGCTGAATGGTACCCCATGGAAGGCCTGGGGGGCCAGGGTGTGTGTGGGGGATATGCCAGATGGTGTATAATCTTCTCAGTTTGGGGACATACATCTGGGACCTACACTTTGCCTGGTGGGCTCAGGAGACACCACAAGACAGAGACTATACTCAAGAAGTGATGTTGAGGCCACTGAGATGGGTGTCCCTGCACAATCTTGGTGTACATCAGAAGTCCAAAACCCTAAACAGACATCAAAGTCCATCCCCAAGGGCCAGAGTGGTGGCACTAGAGGTAAGGCATCTGCCTAGGATGGACCACGATTCGATCCCCCCAATGTCCCATATGGTGCCCCCAAGCCAGGAGTAATTTCTGAGCTCATAGCCGGGAGTAACCCCTGAGTATCAATGGTTGAGGCCCAAAAAACAAACAAAACAAAAACAAAAAGTCTATCCCCAGCCTCTCTTCTGCCTCCCACCTAGGACCCTCTGGGCTGTTCACCTCCTCAGCCTCCTGATGACCTTTCTCTGGGGTATCTGTCCACACCTGTGGTGGCCTCACTGCCACCCCTGCTCACTTCCCCAAGAGACCTATTGGCACTGTTTCTATAGCCAGGGTACCCCTGGCTCTGTGCTCAGGACTCACCTCTGGCTTTGTGCTCAGTGTTGACTCTTGAAGGTATTCCAGGGACTATATGGGCTGCAAGGATTCAAAACATTGTCACGGCCACAGTCACGTTGGAGGTGAGTGCCATAGGCTTAACCCCTGTGTGGTCTCTTAGGCCCAGTGCATACCCTCCAAACATAATGTCCTACTTAGCCCAGGGTCACGGTGAGCATGTTTCCTCTAGAAATGATAGGCACTTCCGTGGTCTAGAATCTCCCTGGCTTCCCCACCTGCTCCCAGATGCTCCCACCAGGAGCTCAGTCCTTCATCTCCCTTGTCGCTTTGATGCCAAATGCCCTCGAGCCCCCAGCTCTGTGCAACCTCTCCCCCCAACCTCCTCCCTGGAGTCCAGCCCCAGGGCAGCACAGCCCAATGTGTCTACACCCCAATCCCCGTCACGCGGCACATGTGAACCAAGATCTATGGGCCTGGATGGCCCCCCGTGCTTTGTGTATGTGACAGCCACGTGCTGGCTGTGGCCCAAAGCGCTGTCGGGGGCAGGGAAAGGGGCTCATAAATCAAAGTTCACCCAATTCCAGACCATTCTCTGGTGGAGATGGTCACCGCAGGGGACCGATACAGCAGCTGTTCTGGGCACTGCTCCCTCATGCTGGCAGTGCTGGCAAGCACAGGGGGCAAGTCCAGACTGGACCGAACATGGCCCTGCTGACTTGACTTATAGCTGCTTGGTCTGAAATATTTTTCGGGGGCACAGACCTGAGACAGACCCCTGGGCACAGTCATGATGACTTATAATATCCATTGAAAGGGGGAGAGAGGGCCCAACTGAACGGGTGGCTCACTGCTCCCCTCCCTGCCCCTAGCTCAGCTCCTTCTGACCAGAACTTCTGGAGGTGATGCCAACCTTTGCTCGCAAGTCAGAAAGGGGCCTGGACCCCATTCCTTCCTCCCTGGTTGGTCCAGAGAGCACCCCCTTGGGCTGGTCCCCATCTGAGTGCCCTGTGTCCACCCGTCCTAATTCCCATGCACACACTGGTCCCAGCACACCCTGCTGGGCCCTATGGGGGCTGCCTGGCCCTCTTTGTCTCTGTTAACTTTGGGGGAATGAACATCCAACTGTCACCCACAGGGGAGTGTCCCAGCTCAGGCATCAGCAGCTGGGCTGGAGCTGCCTGTTGCCTCTTAGCCCTGTGAGATCGACAAAGCACCAAAGTTGGGGATCTGGGGGTGAGTAGAGTAAGATGGCTGCCAGTAAGATGCATTTCGCCCCATCCACTACCTTTGCTTTGCTTGGGGCTCACCCACTGCCCCCCTCCTCTCTTTCACATCCGAGCCCTGTTTGAATGGGGTTCCAGTTCCAGTTCCCCTCCTCTCCTGGCCTGCAGGATACCAGGCTGGATGTCCTCCAGGATGCCTTTTTCCCTCTACTGCCACAGACCTCCCACCTGCCTCTCTGCAGGTGAAGGAACCCTCTGTGTTTTCCTAGCACCTGACACTCTTGGGAGGTATAGGGAGGTGGGGAGGGGGAGGGAAGAACCAGGCCTGGGATATGGTCTCTTAAGGCTCCATTTACTGGCCTCAGTTCCCCCTGGGATGCCCCACTGGCCACTGAGGACAGGCTCTTACACATCTCCAGGGTGGCCCAACTCTGGTATCATTAACCCTAGAGACAATGGTGCATCCCTCAGGGACCCTGTGCTTCCTTGCTGGGAGTGAGAAGGTGGGAGTGTGGGGGACACAGCTGAGAGGCCTTAGGCTGGCATGGGCTGGCCCTCAGGAAGCAGATACCCTAGGGCTGGTGGGAGGCAGCTGATACTTGCTCTGCTCAAAGGCCGAGATTCTCCACGCTGGCAGGGGGTGACTGCGAGGGTTGTCGGGCACCTCCCTCCTTTCTGAACGCACACCGCCCAGGGCAGGGGCCTCACAGACTGGAGCAGGGAGCCTCAGCAAGTGAGGGGCTTTTGTCTCTCTGGCAAAGAGGAACCCCTCCCTTATCCAGACAGCCGTGAGGGGGCTGTCCCGGCCCTTTCCCAGCACTCAGCAAATACTCGGCATGGCCTTAAGGCAATAAATAGTGACGGGAAGGAGACGGTTCCACTGGTCAGGGAGTCAGGAGGGCAGCGAATGGGGCTGCGGAATGTCACTGCACAGCTGGCCGCCCTGCCCCCACCATGGGCCCGGCTAGGCTGCACTGACTTTGCGTCCCAACCAGGCCATGAGGAGGGGACCAGCAGCTCTGGGGAGCTGGTGGAGGCCAGGCCAGGAAGGTGATGAGGGTGGCAGTCATCAGAGGGTCCTGGGAGCCTGCTCGCCATTGGGGATGATGCTAAGGACAGCAATGGGTAATCACCCTCATTTCACACTGAGGTTCATGAAGCCAAGAAGGGTTGGGAGAGGAGTGTCATAGTCACACATTTTTTGTTGGGGTAGGCCATACCTGGCGATGTTCAGGGATTACTCCTGGGTCTGTGCTCAGGAATCACTCCTGTCAGGCTTGGGGGGCCATATAGGATGCCAGGGAAAGAACCTGGTTGGTCGCATGCAAGGCAAACACGCTGCCCATTGTGCTATGGCTTTGGCCCGGTCGGGACGGTTTTGTCCAGCTGAGCTGTTGGTGCTGGAGGCCAGTGACTTGTCTGTCCCCATTCCCCAAACAAAGGATGCCAAGTAGCATCTGCAGGGCCACTTCCCCTTCCATGGGGTCATCCCCAGCCTGGCCCCATCTACCTGTTCAGGTGTGCGAGCTGGCTGGCCTAGGGCGGGGGTCAGTTCATCTCTCTATGCTTCTCCGCCATCCCCCAGTGCCCCAGACTGTGTGACTCAGTCTCCAGAGTTATATGGCAAAGCAAACAAGGGTCCTCTGTGCTTGCTGCCATGGAAACACAGTGCAGCAGGGAGGAGAGGGAAGGACGGAGCCTCGATACAGATGTGTGACCCCCTCGCCTCAGCCCTGGGTCAGCTGTGGGTAGATGGACAAACAGACCCCTTTCCCCCAGGGCAGGCTCTGTGGGCATTCCAGGAGGGCAAAGGAGCAAGGCAAGGGAGAAGGTGCCAAGGATATGGGCAGAGATGAGAACCAGGGAAAACAGCTGCTGGCTGGGGGCGGAGAGGAGTCCCTTGCAGCAGCCTGTTCTGGGTCAGGGCCCCATGTCCCAGGCAGGAAAACTGAGTCCAAGAGCAGCTCAAAAACCCTGGTGCACACTCTTGAAAAAGGCCACTTGGAGGAGGAGCCTGGGCTCTAAGCCAGGGAAGCCCTGGCAAGTGCCTGGAGGCCTGATACCACCCAAACAGATGGCGCTGCTGCCCCCAGCGGTAGATAGTCAGCCTTTGCCCTGCTTGGGTGCTCGCTCACTCTAGGCTCTGTCCTACCTGGCCTGGGTGTTCTATCGCCATACCACCCTGAATGTGCCCGATGTCTATCTGCCCTAGGTGGTAAATCTCACTTTAAAAGTGTGAAAGGAGGGGCCGGAGAGATAGCATGGAGGTAAGGCGTTTGCCTTTCATGCAGAAGGTCATCGGTTCGAATCCCGGCGTCCCATATGGTCCCCCGTGCCTGCCAGGAGCAATTTCTGAGCATGGAGCCAGGAGTAACCCCTGAGCACTGCCGGGTGTGACCCAAAAACCACAAAAAAAAAAAAAAAAAAAGTGTGAAAGGAGGGCCCGGAGAGATAGCACAGCGGCGTTTGCCTTGCAAGCAGCCAATCCAGGACCAAAGGTGGTTGGTTCGAATCGCGGTGTCCCATATGGTCCCCCGTGCCTGCCAGGAGCTATTTCTGAGCAGACAGCCAGGAGTAACCTCTGAGCACTGCCGAGTATGGCCCAAAAAAAAAAAAAAGTGTGAAAGAATAGGGCTAGAATGATAGAACAGTAGGGTGGATGTTTGCCTTGTATGTGTTGATCCCTGGCATCTCCGGTCTCCTGAGCTGATCAGGAGTAATTTCTGAATACAGAGAAAGTATCTCTTTTGATATTTCCAATAATTGAGTCAATTTCTCCCAGGCATGTGACTCAATGTCCTTAACAATATTCAACATACAGAGTCAGGAGTAACCCTTGAGTGCTGCTGGGTGTGGCCCAAAAACCAAAAAAAAAAAAAAAAGAAAGAAAAAAAGTGAGAAAGGAGGGCAAGGAAGATAGTAAGAACAGCAGGTAGGCTGCTTGCCTTGTGATCAATCCCAATTCTATCCCCAGCATCGGATATAGTCTCTTGAACAGTGCCAGGAGTAATTCCGAGTGCAGAGAACTGCAGGGTGTGACCCCAACCACACCCCCCAAAAAGAAAAAAGAATTATTTCCTCATCACTTTATAGATGAGGAAATGGGCTCACAGATGCCCCCCACAGCCTGTGTGATACAGCTGTGAGAAATGCCAGAATCCTAGTCTCAGATGGCTGAGCTGAGGTCAGCACGGTTCTGCGAGGGGCCTTCACCTGCTCAGGCCACACAGCAACCACTGGTATTAGAACTCACGGACACTGCCTCCAAGGTGAATCGCACCACCTGAAACCAGCCTGTTGGTTCTTCCTGCTTGGCAGCTCTGCCTGCCACCCCCTGGCCCCCACCTCTTTGCCTGGGCCCTGGTGGCACAGGCTCTCCCAGAGGAAGACCAGGCCAGGGCCTGGGGCTGCCCTGTCTAGACGCTTTTCGAAACTCGGCAGTGGTGGCCTTGCTCACGGGCCTGGCCTGGCTGGGCCGGCAACAATGAACCTTCTGTGCCCAGCCCGGGGCCTGCTCCAACGGGCCGCCCACCGGCTCCCAGCCCGGTCCCAGCCCCACACACTTCCGCCCGGACTCTGTGCCCACCCTGAGCGGGAGGCCCCCTGGCCCGAGGGCCAGGCGTGGGAGTCTCACATGGCCAGGCCAGGGAACTGGTTCTGCAGAATTCCCAGGGCTATGCTCCCAGGGTTGGGGGCCAAGAGGACTCCTAACAGCAACCAGAATGTGTTCTATGTATCAGTGGTGACACTGTTGTCCTCATAACCACCTTCGTACCCCATTTGATCACCAGGGAAACTGAGGCTTGCAGGGAATTCCCTGGAGAGGGTCACTGAGTATTATATATGTGTGCTCCCGGGCAGATGACAAAGATGATATCTAAGAAGGACCAGGCTGGCATGTACCAGGCACTCATGCCAGGGCTGCATGTGGGATGGCATTTTTAGTCAGGACAGCCCCAGCTTGCCAGCCAACAGCCCTTGTGGCCCAATGTGGACAGACAGTACACCCAGGCTGGGAGGAGCCGACTGCAGATTTGCCCTCTGTGTAGGGTGCTAGCAGAGGAGCATGTGTGCGAGGGCTTTGCTGCCCTGGAGGTGCCCGGCTGCCCCGGTGGGCCTAAGGCTGGAAGCAGGACCTGTTCCCTGGGCCGTCCGCCCCCACAATCCCTGCATTGTTGATTCATGAGGTCATTTCCCTGGAAGCACCAGCTGGAGGGAGGGTGGAGAGATGAGTGATGGGGGTAGCCGGGGGCTGGGGGGGGGTTTCGTGCAGACCTCCCCAGGCTGGGGCAAAGGTCACATAGGCCAGGTGTCCTTCCTCCTTGCTATGGTCTGTGCACCTTGAGTGGACTCCTGGGACCTGGAGGATAGAGCGAGGCAGCTCATTCCCCCGCCCCACACACATACATACAATACCTACCAAGGCCTGGTATTTCCAGGCAAGGGGCGGGAAGGGGCAGGCAGGCCACCTCACAGAGCTCCAGGCTCCTGCTGCCCCAGCTGGGCTGGGATAGGAGGAGGGTTTGGGTGGGGGGACCCTCATCTATGGCCTCCAGGCTGGACCATTCAATCTGCATTGATAGCAGCCATGTCCTGCAGCTCAATTTCTGTTACCCCCCCCCCCCCCGGGTCTGGCCCAGCTATGCCAGGATAGTCCACTGCCCTCACACTTCATCCTATGTGAGAATATTTCCTGTACTTCCTCCTCACTTTCCCACTACAGGTCTTAGCCTGGATTTTGTTTCTTCAGCAACACCCTCCATGGGGGTCTCTGATGGTTAAGAGCTCCTGCCCTGATCACGTAAGCTGACGTGTGTCTCTGTCATGAGATATAGGCCCGTCCTCTGTTACACTGTGGCCCAAGTCCAGTCAGTCCCGGAAGCACAGCCGACATGGTCTGTACCTGTGATGCGGCCACACCAGGCACTCAGTAAACACTAGTCAGTGAAAAGAAGGATAAACCAAAATATCGATCTCCCAGAGATGAACCAAAGCATTCACACACACACACACACACACCTAGCAAATGCCAACACGGACTTTGGTATTCCGAGCCCTGCCGTGGCATTGACTGTGCTCTAGGATCTAGAGCAAATGCCCAATAATGTCACCTCCATTAACCCTCACAATGTTGTTATCACCCCCACTTATGTAGGAGAAAACTGGGCCAGAGAGATAGAATAGTGGGTAAGATCATGGTGTTTAAATAAAGATATTAAAAAAAAAAAAAGAATAGCGGGTAAGGCGATTGCTTTGAATGGCTGACCTGGGTTCGATCCCTGGCACCTCAAAAAGTCCCCTGTCCAATGGCAATCCTTAAACACAGAGCCTGAGTAAGCCCTGAGCACTGAAAGTTAAGCCAAACCAATCAAAACAACAACCAAAGAAAACAGATGAGAAAACAGACAGAGATTCAGTGACAGTCAAGTTGGGGTTTTCCTCAAATTCACGGTTAATTCTATTTACAGTAGCCTCAGAAATCTCTTCTTGGGCAGCTTCAAGAAGCCTGGGCTGACTACAGAGGCTTCCTGTTGTCTTGACCACATCAGGTAAACCTTTAAGGCTAGTGCATAAACCAAATGCAGGACCACCTCTGAGGGCCAGTATAGACAATCCTTCATAGGACATCTCTGAAGCCACTGTAGGTGACTCCTCATAAAACCACCTCTGTGATCAGTGTAGACAACCCCTCAGGAAAAAATTATTTGTTTAATTTTTTTTTTTTTTTTTTTTTTTTTTTGGTTTTTGGGTCACACCCAGCAGCACTCAGTGGTTCCTCCTGGCTCTACGCTCAGAAATCGCTCCTGGCAGGCTCGGGGGATCATATGGGATGCTGGGATTTGAATCACCATCCTTCGGCGTGCAAAGCAAATGCCTTACCTCCATGCTATCTCTCCGGCCCATGGAAAAAATTCTGAGTCCAGTACGGACAACCCTTCACAGAATCACCTCTGACCCAGTGTAGGTAACCTTTCACAGAGCCACCTCTGAAGTGAATGTAGACAACCCCTCATGAAACTACCTCTGAGGCCAACCCTTACTGAATTACATCTGAGATCAGTATAGACAACCTGTCATGGGTACAACTGAGTCCAGGATAGACAGTCCCTCACAGAACCACCTGAGGCCGTAGTAAACAACACTTATAGGACAAATTCTAAATCCAGTACAGACAACTCTTCACAGAACTATCTCTGAGGCCAGGGTAGAAAAATCTCTCACAGGACATCTCTGAAGCCAGGCAGCAGCCAGCAGACAGAGCAGGGTCCCTGTTCCGACCTGAATGTGGAGGAGGCCGGATGGGCCCGAGCCAGCCCGCTGGGTGAGGGGGAGGTGAGCGCCCGGGGGCCAGCCCAGCCTATCCTAGGCCCATCTGGGCTACAGAGGGCCTCCTGGGGCCAGCGTGAAATCGCTTTTCTCTGCTGAGGGGCTGCTGCAGGAGGGAGCCTTCTGGACCCAGTTTGCAGGGGGTCAGCCGGCGCCTCTGGACATGCTCCTCCAGGCCCAGGACCCTCCTCACCACCTGCCTAGCACTGGTGGCCGGGACAGGAACCAGACAGGCCTGGGGCATGAGCTGCCTGAAGCTGTCATGCTCTGTGGGGGCAGGGGGTCCATTCAGGCCTGTGACAGGGCCCTCTCGGGCCGGACAAAAGACACCAGCTTGCAGCAACAGAGCCAGAGTGCCTGCGTGTCTGCGCGTGCGTCAGGGACATGGTGCCTGAGTGTTTCCATGTATATAAGACACTCTACTTAGAGCCAATTCCAGTAGGTCCCGGCCCCCTGCCCCTGCCCTTAATCTAGAAGAAAACAGCATTGTGCCCCCACCCCAAAGGCTTCTTCTCTGTGGTCCAGCACCAGGTTTGACCGCTTCCATCCCAAGTGTAGTTTCATGCTCTGCACAGACTCTCCCCTGCAGGAATCCTTGCTCCCCACCCATCCAGCTGGCCAGAGCAGGCCAGGGACATTCTGCCTTGGGACCACAGGCCTCCCCAGCTTCAATTAATGCAAATGATTTTTCCAAGGTTTTGGCTTGATAATTTGATTATTTGTTCGGCATTTATCTTAAGCAAAGTGGATGACAAATAACTGCAAACTAATGTGATAAAAACCATTTATAAAGCTGCCTCGTTCGGGGGCCTTCCCCTAACTATTTATGACAAGGTAATAATGCTGCCGCGTGCGTCCACCTGACTTTAAATTGGTTACTTAGAGGCATGATGGATGAGGGGCGAGGCCACTTTCTTCTGAGGAGAGCTCCTGATTTCTGATCTCATTTTTGAAGATAATGAATTATATCTAATTAGTCCTTCCCAAATCGAATCAGGAGGTGGGAATGTGGACCGGAGGGAGGGGCTGGCAGGCGGCAAGGAGAGCAGAGGGTCAGCAGGCGGCAGTACCCTCAGGCCCCTGGAGGCCTAGCTGCCTGGGGGAGGGACAGGCCCAGTGGACACCCCCCTCCCCCCCGTTTCTGCTTAATCTTTATGCCCTGGCCAGGAGCTCTAGAACTGACAAACTGATAGCCCCTCTCCAACTTACCTGCTCTACTCTGCCTCTCCTGACTCCCAAACCTGAAGCCTGTCTGGCATTGGGGGCCCTTTTGCAGACTTGGTGTTTTTGTCCTCTGTATTATCTCTCACTCTCTTCCCAGCCCCCCAGCACCCAGTCACTGCTCCCCCTTATTCAAACCCGCTGCACTGAGCATGCCCACTGCCACCCCTCACATTCTGTCTGCCTTTCAGTGTCAGAAATCTCCAATACTTTGCTGTCACTGCTCAGAACCCCAAACACTACTTCTGAGATTCCTCCTGGCCCTCTGTGTGTCTCCCAGGAAAGATCCTGGTTCACCCCTTCCCTACCCTGCGAACCCACACTGGATCTGGATGCTAAATGAGACATTTATGAAAGACAGTCATTTACGTTTTATACCGTAAATATTGCCACAATACACACCCAAATATCTTGACAACGGTCATTAAAAGTAGATACTCCAAAAAAAATAGTAGATCCTCTGGGCCAGAGCGATAGCATACGTGGCCAACACACGATGGACACCGGTTTGAATCCCAGCATCGCATATGGTCCCCCGGGCCTGCCAGGTGTGATTTCTATGCACAGAGCCAGGAGTAATCCCTGAGCACTGCCGCTGAGTGTGGCCTCCCCCCAAAAAATGTAGATCCTCATACCCCCCTGTGTTCACACCATTACTCAGTTTAGTCGGGTTTCATCTTTTTTTTTTCTTTTTGGTTTTTGGGTCACACCCAGCAGCTCTCAGGGGTTCCTCTTGGCTCTACGCTCAGAAATTGCTCCTTGCAGACTCAGGGGACCATACGGGATGCCGGGATTCGAACCACTGTCCTCCTGCATACAAGGCAAATGCTTTACCTCCATGCTATCTCTCCGGCCCCAGTGGGCCTCATCTTGATGTGTAAATCAAGACTGAACACAGAAGAAGGTACTCCCTGACTCCAGTTGATGTCTGAATCCTACTCACCTGTGGCCCAGTACCCTTGTGCAGTCAACAGCCTGCATACTGGTATACAGGCAAGCTAAGTTGGTTCACCACACTGAGAGCCCCCGAGGTTCTCTGTCTTATCCTTGTATGCCTCCCTCCTTGGAGAGTAGGGGCCACACAGCATTGCCCCCCCCCAGAACTGCTTGCTGGGTTCCTGGCTAATGAAACAGGAGAAAAGCACTGAGGTCCATTTGCTAAACCCTGGCCCTGAAGCCCGCAGGCCTGGGGTTTCTGTTTTCCTGTGGACCTGAAGGGACTCAGGGACTCTGCCTGAACAGGCTTGTGCCTTCCCCAGGGGGTAGTGTGGAGGGGTGGGGGGAGTGTGTTCTGGGATGGAAAAGCCTTGGGTCTCCCCCTCTCTGCATCATCTCATCATCTCTCACTCCTGCCTCTCTACGGACTTGACCAGGGGGGTGTTCCAGTAGGGGAGCATATTTGCATATGGACAGAAAAATGGGGATTTGGGGGCTAATGGGCCCAGCCCTCCAATTTTCAGTTTCAATTTTCATCCCTAGTCAGATTGTTTTGTTGTTGTTTTTGTTTATTTGGTGGCCACAATGGGCTGAGCTCAGGGCTTACTCCTGGCTCTGTGCTCAGGGATCACTCCTGGTAGGGAAGGCAGTGGGACATTTACGGGGTGCTGGGGATTGGGGCTGGGTCTACCATGTGCAAGGCAAGTAGGTTCCTTCCTCGCTGTGCTCTTTCTCTGGCCCCTACCCTGTCCTGTGGATGCTCAGTGGAGCTGGTTATTTTTGTTTTGTTTTGTTTTGTTTTTGTTTTTGAGCCACACCCGACGGTGCTCAGGGGTTATTCCTGGCTGTCTGCTCAGAAATAGCTCCTGGCAGGCACGGGGGACCATTTGGGACACCGGGATTCGAACCAACCACCTTTGGTCCTGGATCGGCTGCTTGCAAGGCAAACACCACTGTGCTATCTCTCCGGGTCCGGAGCTGGTTATTGAGCACAGAAAGCAGTTTTGTCTCTGCTTCATGTCCACTTGCTTCATTTATTTCACAATCTCAGAACTAAATCGAGACAAAACATGTTTTTGTTTTTCAAAAGCAGCACACAGGTTGCTTGCAAGGAGGCAGTGGGTACAGGAGACTGATTGGGGATGGCAAATGCCACCTTGAAAGGACGTGACAGTCTCCCATCGGAGAAGGGGCAAAAGCTGGACCCGGGGGAGAGGAGTGGTTTGTGGGTGTGGTGCCGAGCAGGACCAAAATGTCCCCCCAGAGTGTAAGTCTGACGACTCTGGTTCCCATCTTGGGAACTGTCACCAGTGAGGGGTGTGGCAAGGGGAAGACTGAGGTACCATGGGCATCCTCCAGGATGACTGGCATAGGGGCAGCATCAAGCTGGCATCAAGTGGCATCAAGCTGAATGGAGAACTCAGATCTCAGATGGGCACCGGGGCCACCAGCCACAGTATGAGGCTCCTAAGTCCACCCCACCCCCAGTTTCCTGCAACAGCATACCCTTCCACACCTCAGCAATGCCTGTTCTGGCCTCTGTGGAACAAGCCCCTCAGGGCTGACACCACGCGTGTGGGGGAGATACAGATTTAGCTCCGGCTCAATGTATCACTGAGAAAAGTTTCCCAATGGACAGGTGATGGGCATGGCTGGGGGCCTGATGCCCCATTTCCAGCCCCCACCTAAGATGCCAACAGAACCTGTGGTCAGAAAGGGGAATGGGGGCCAGAGCGATAGAACAGCAGAAGCATTTGCCTTGCTGGGGTTTGGTCCCTGGCATCCCACAATGGTTCCCCAAGCACCAATAGAGGTGATTCCTGAGCTGAATGCAGAGCCAGGAGTAACGCCTGAGCATCACTGGGTGTGGCCCCCAAATAAAAAAGTAAAAGACAGACAGACAGACAGACAAGGGTGCACTTTCCACCACCCTATTTCCCCTTCTGCTTCTGAGTTGCTCACAGTTCAAGTCATTGTCACTTTCAGGCCTACAGACTGAGTTGGGCACCTCCCCTGCCCACCAGCTTTTCAGCATCTTGGAAATCTCCATGCAGCCATCTGGTAAGCAGCACACTCATCCCAGAAGGCACAGTGTGTCCATGGGCAGGAGCCAGGAACCAGCTACTGGGGGCTCCACTCAAAGCGGCCTCATCTGGGCTCTTAGTTTTGAGAACCGGATATGGACCACGCGCATCCACATAGCAAAACTCCCCATTGACTCCGCCATTGCCTGAAATCGGGTCACATCCCAGACAGGACAAGGCTGCCAGTAGGGGCTTGGCAAAGGGATGGTGTCTGCCCCAGGCTAGTGCATTCCTCCTACCAGTGTCTCATCCACATGATCCATGTTCCCCATGGCACATGCGTGCATAGCATGAAGCTTTCATGGCTGGGCTATGGGTCCAACTCCCTTTAGATAGAGATAGTTTCTCTGTACTGAGTCACTAAGCACCCAAATCCATAACCTCAGGCCCACCCATCCTTGACCACCCCGACCCCCAAATCTCTGGGATAGTGGGGACACGTAGGTGTTTCATTAAAGGGGCCACTACCAGAGACTGAGGACATACTCCTGGGTATGGCCCCAGCTCTGGCACCTTTGGGGTGGAGATAGGAAGCCATGAGTGCAAAGTCCAACTTTTTCACACTCTTGCCCAAGATAACCTCAACCAGGTTCACAAGGTTATGGGGCATTTGTGAGGTCACCCAATGAGCAAGGTACATGGGACCATGTCTCCCTGGTCTTCGTTTGTCCTGTCTTTGTCGCTTTGGGCTTGGCACCTCACAGAGCCAGGCCATCACCATTCATTTCTTTCCTTCCATGGGCCACAGGGGGCAGCCTGTCCATCTTCTGGGACTTGTGGCAGTAGTTTAGCAGAGAAACAAATGATTCTCTCTCTCATCAGCCCAGCACGGGCCATTGGTAGGCAGGCAGACAGGCCAGGCCAACCCACATGACTACAACTGGCCCACCCTTTCCACCGCCTAATTCACAAACAGATGAGTGCCTGCCCTCCTGCACCCAGATAGTCTCTGTCTTCCCTATATTTGCTGTCTCTAGGGCTGGTAAGCAGAACCTGACAATTCAGAATTGGGCCGAAGGTGGAGCAGGGGCACAAGGGCTGTGGGAGCCTGGACCCTGCTTTCTGGCTGTAAGCTGGGCAGAGGGTGCCTTTGAGAAGTGGGACCCAGGAGGGGTGGGAGGGAGGTGAGTCCAGGAGTCTGGATAGGGACAGCTCCAGAATTCACGGGGATTAGGCAAACCCCAGGCCTTGCTGAGTCCTGGAAGGTGGGAGGGAAGGAGGACTCAGGGGGACTGAGACAGCTGAAGTATCTGGCAGATAGGGGCACAATGACTGGGGGCAGAGGAGGTTGAAGGGTGTTGTGAAAAGGGCTGGAGGGATGGATTCTCATAGATGGAATGGTTCTGAGCCTTGGCTATGGGAGTAGAGGGAAAAGGCAGTGAGCTACCCCAGATCCAGCTCTGCTTCCACATATACATAGGGACCACGCATGCACACCCAGGGGGACATACACACATAGGGGGCCATGCACACATGAGGATATATGCACACAGAGGAGTCACACATGGTCCATGTGTGCAGTCATGGGGACCATACATGCATGCATAGGGGTGACATTCATGAAGAGACCATGTATGCAAGGGAACACATACATGTCTAGGGGTCATGCAGGCACAAGGATGCACGCAATGGTACACGTGAGCAGATTCACACACACAGATGCCACACACACAGGGACACATGCACACAAACACAGGGACACATACATACACATATTCACAGGGGTCACTCAAGCAAGGGACTCAGGCACGGGGACAAATAGGAGCCATGCATGCACAGGGATGTGCTCACGCATTCACAGGGGCCACGCACACGGAAGGTTGCAGTGGAAACAGGTCCACTAGCTGTTGGCCCTGTTGTGCTAATTGGGTTGCTGAGCCCCAGAGATGCAGACAGTGACATGGACACAAATCCTGGAACTTGCTCTGCATAAACCTATAGTTTTCTCCGTTTTGGAGGGGGTGGCACACCTGGCAGCACTCAGGGGTTACACCTGGCTCTGCAACCAGACATCACTCCTGGCAGGCTCTGGGGACCCTATGGGATGTTGGGAATAGAACCCGGGTCTACTATCTTCCCTGAAAAGGAGGGCAGAGGCTTGTTGGAATGGGGGATGGCTTTCCAAGCACCCATGGACCCCAGCGGCTGGTCTCTCTTGGGTCCTGTGCTCCCCTGTCTCTGGTGTCCTCATAGAACTCAGCATGAAGTTACCTTCCCCACACTGCTGCAAAGTGACATAGTGAGCGGCCTGAGATGACATGGGCTCACCACCTCCTCGCCCCATCTCGAAGGGATGCTCCACGCCCACTCACGGGGCACAGTTTCCATTGGCAACTCAGGGTATGATACTAGCTGTGCCCACGGAGACACATTCCCGCTGTCCCCCAACCTGCACACATTCAATCCAAGAATGAGAGGGTGTGCAGAAAGGGAGCTCAACTCAGCCTGAGCTCAGATCTTGGGGAACCCCCCACCTGCAGGAAGGCTTCCCTGCCAGGTGCAGGAACACGCCCCAAACAAATCCCAGCTGATAAGGCAGCCTTTGAAGGGGGCCCACTGTGCTGCGATCAGATAAGAAAGAGAAAATCCCGGTTCTTGGTTCTTTCTCCCCTCTCAGCCTCCTGCTGGGCTGCTGCTCCATTGGGGGGCCCGCCTGACATCCCTCCCTCCCCGCAGTCCCGCCCCACTGGCCCCCTCTCAATCATGCCTGGGATCACAGGCACGATGACAGCCCGCTCCTCCGGTTTGGGTTTCAAGCTGGGGAGCTGCAGCCTGCGGCGGCGGTGGGGAGGGGGAGGTGGGGGGCTACACCTGGATCCCATGCTCCACTAGGGGCCTCCATTGTGGGGACCCTGCCTCTGGGGTGAGGCTCCGAGGGCCTCCCCGGGCCTCCTGCCCCCTTGATGGGAAGTTGCTTTATTGCTTTTTTTTTTTTTACTGCTGGGGTTCCCCCGCCTCCAGAGTCCTGGCTGATGGGGGTTTCCCTTAGGGCAGCTCGCCTTGGCTCAAATGCTGCCTTGTGGGGGGTCCCCCATTTTTTTCCTGATTGTGGGAACATTCATCCATCCATCCATCCATCCTTAGCAGGACATACTCCTGCTTTGAGTCACTGATGCAGCTTTGCTGAAACCCAGTCGGCATGGGACAGTGACCCATGACAGTGACTGGTTCTGCTTTCCCTGAGGTTGATGGGATGCTCTGAGCCCAGATCTGTGGGGTGCTGAGCCTCAGGAAGTCATGGGGAGTGGGGTGGGGGCAGGGTTGGGCAGGCAGGTTAAAGGGACACAGTTCCCACACCCCCCAGGCCTAATTAGTGGTCTCAGGTGTGTGTGCTATGGGGCTGGTGGGCTGCTAGAATCTTGGTTTTGTTTACCCTTCACAAAGACCCCCTACCGGGGGCCACCAGCTCCCCTGGAGACATAGCCTGCCGCTGCCTCAGGCACCCTGGTTCCCTGCACCTGCCAGCTGTAATGCATGGCCAGCATTGGGGGGGGGCACCCCCCAGGGCCTACACTGGGCCTATGGGCTGGCAGGAGGGTCAGGGTCAGGGGAACCCCCTCCTGTACCTTCCCAGGCTGCTTGCAGGTGCCCCCTCTCTCCCCCATCAGCTGACTCGACAGAAAAGCCCATGATTTATTTATGCCCAGGAGCTGCCTCTGCCCAGGATGCAGATGGAGGAGGGTCCCAGCACTCCAGGGAGGACAGAGACTGGGGAAGACTGGGGGGAGGAGAAGAGAGGTAGAAAGCAGCAGCCAGGGAGAGAGAGAGAAGGTGGGAAAGGGGAGAGGATGGGGAGAGAAGAGGGGAAAAAAGAGCTGCAAGTCTGTCTCTACCCTGACGCCCCATCCAGACCTCATGTCCCCATGTCCCCACTTCCAACCGCATCCTTTCCCCATCACTGCCTCATCTGGGCCTGAGCAGACCCAATTACTTATAATAAACAATTCCGTTTATCTTTATCAGAATCATTATCTAAATTGGCTACATGACACATACTGTTCTCTAAGTGTGCCCCGGGGAGGAGGGGCCATAAAAGCCAGGCTCTGCACTCCCGTAATTATCCCTCTATGGGCCATAAACCATTACACTGGTGTTTAAAATAGGTATGGCGAGCAGTTTCCCGGCTGCCCAGGGCTGCCCAGGGCACCCACGGCAGGGATGCCCCGCAAGTTTTGCTGCGGCCAACAACTTGCCCGCCTGTAGCTCCGGATCTGTGGGCAGCCACTAAGGTCCCCACGGTCTCCCCCAAGGGCACTGGTCAGGCTGAGTAGGGGGGCCAGGCCCACGGCCAGCTGGAGGAGGAGATGGCTGCGTGGTGCTGGTGGTGGCGGCTACCGGCTAATGAAGATTCTTTCCAGGAGCTGGCCCCAGCCCAGCCACTGTGCTGACGGGGGCTTTCCCTCACTGTTTGCAGAAACACCAGCCGGCCCTGTGCTCCCACCCTCGCAGTCCCCGGGGAGGCCCGGGTCAGCATCTCGCTGGTGATTAAAACAAAACACTGACTGCCCTTGCGCATCCCACCTGCTTTTCAGCTGACTGCCGCTGTCCCTGTCCTCCTTGGAGGCCTCTGGAGGGCGAGCCAGGGTCTGGGTCCCTACAAGTGGTCAGAGGGAGGATCCAGGGCTGACTGGGGGAAAAGGGGTCAGGATGGAGAGCCTCTCCCTGGTGCAGCCCCATGGGTGGGTGGAAATAGCCTGGGGTGCTGAGTAAGGAGGCTCCGGTGATCATGTAAGAGTTTTCAGTGGTGGGGCCTGAGTGATAGCAAAGCAAGTAAGGCGCTTGCCTTGCATGCAGCTTACTGGGTTCGATCCAGCAACCCATATGGTTCCCTCAAGTACAACCAAGGGTAAGTCACACCCCGTAGCACTACCAGGTGTGCCCCCCCAAAACAAAAACAAGCATTGTAGGACTGTAGGATGAGGAGGATAAAAGTAGGAGGCCTTTAACAGGTTCCTGGTGGGTCTCTGCAAAGGACATGGGTTCCCCAGGGTTAGAAGAGAAAGGGAAAGAAGGGGTGTCCTCAGCTGCATATAAGTGGGAAGTGCTGGTGGCAGGAGTGAGTGAGCGAGAGCAATGAGCATTCAGCCCTGCAACTGCCCCTCCTCTGGGTCCCGTTCCGGGAGCTGTGCTGATATTCCTGACTGCATGGCTGAGGGCTGGGCCCAGCCATGACCATAACATCAGAGTCGTCTGAGGTTCTGGAGTGCTCGTCAGCTCAGGTGTACACTGTGTGAGATATACTTCGAAACTATTGAACCAGAATTGGTTCTTAGAGGGGACAGCACTTCTGATTCAGCCAGATCTTACCAGACCTGCACATTTTCAGGCCTCATCCAATGTTTCTGGGGGGATTGTTGGGGGGAACATGCTCGGCAGTGCTCCGGGATCACTCCTGGCAGTGCTTGGGGAAGACCTATTCAGCACTGTGGTTCGAACCCAGGTCAGCTGCATGCAAGGCAAGGCGAGAACTTGACCCCTGTACAATCATCTCTCAACCCCCAGATAGACTTCATTTATTTATTTATCTGTTTGTTTGTTTTGGGTAACATCTGGTGGTGCTCAGGAGTGACCCCTGGCTCTGCACTTAGGAATTACTCCTGGTGGTGTTCAAGGGACCATATGGGATGTTGGGGATCAAACCGGGGTCAGTTGCGTGCAAGGCAAATGCCCTATCTGTTGTGCTCCCGGATCAATTTTTTTGTTTTTGCTTTTGGGTCACACCTGGTGGCGCTCAGGGGTTACTTCTGGTTCTGCACTCAGAAATTGCTCCTGGCAGGTTTGGGGACCATATGGGATGCCGGGATTCAAACCATCGTTCATCCTGAATCAGCTCCGGTTCATTAGATTAATTTATATATATATTTTTGGGGGGGGTTTGGGCCACACCCAGCAGTGCTCAGGGGTCACTCCTGGATATCTGCTCAGAAATAGCTCCTGGCAGGCACAGGGGACCATATGGGACACCGGGATTTGAACCAACCACCTTTGGTCCTGGATCAGTTACTTGCAAGGCAAACGCCGCTGTGCTATCTCTCCGGGCCCCAGATCTATATTTTTGAAAGCAAAGTTTCCTCAGACTTCCAGGGGCAAGGCAGTTGGTGGGCAGGGGGAGGATGGGGAGATCTAGGGATGTGACCTTGGGGACAAAGAGTAAGGGCAGATTGGAGTGAGAGTCAAGAGGACAGGACAGGCAAGACTAAAGCCTCCAATCCTGGTGCCCAGGAGCTGGAGAGAGTTTCCAGGGCTGGGTTCCAGCTCATCAGGGTCTGAGAACTGCTCTGTCCATCCAGGTCCCTCTTATGTGGGGAAGGGACAGGAAGTCGATGCTCCCTCTACACAGTCAATCCCAGGATTCCCACATGGGGCCCCACAATCATAGCTCTTGTTGGCCCTTTACCCCAAGCATGCCAGCAGACGACCCTGACTCCAGCCAACCTTTACCTGGATGGTCAGTCACCCATTCAAGCTCCATGCATGCCTTGCTGCATCCCACTTGCTAAGCCAGCCCCTCACCATATGTGCCCACTCTCCACCAGCAAGGGGAGAAAGTGAGATGGGGAGAGGCCAGGTCCCTGCCAGTGATCCAGCCAACAAGAGGGAAGAACTGAAGTCTGAACCAAATCCTTGCACCACCCCTGAGCCCCTCTCCTCCAGGGTACCCAAGTTTCTGCTGGCTACAGAACCCAGGGTTTGTTTTCCCTAGGGCCAATGAAGCCAGTGCCCATGGCGGGGACCTGCCTTTGAAGGGGGGGTGCTCAGAGCCTGGAGGCCTCTTTAATGTGCCCATAACTCATTCCCGGGTTCGCTAATGTTCCCGGCTATTAGTGCCGAGCACAGCTAAGCAAACTACAAAATATTCCTCCGACTCAACAATCAATTTCCATATTGTTACAAATGGAGTCCATGCCCAGCGCTGTTCATTTTTCTTCCTGCCCCTCTTCCCCCCCTTTTCTCCCTTGCTCTCCTTTCCTTTTCCTTCTCTTTACCCAGTTCAGAGAGGAAGTCATTATCCAGTGTTATGAATTTCACAATGTGCTGGAAAAACAAAAGTAACTACTGTTGTCGAGCCTGGACCATATGCTTGATGGCTGGCCCTCTCCTGCCTGGCCTTAGGGAGCAGGGCCATGTACATAAAACCTCTGCTAGTGACCCCATCCCTGCCACCAAGAGCCTCTTGTATAAGGGCCCTGAGCTCCAAGTCTCCAACTGTGGCTTCCTAAAAGGATCATCCATCCAGGTTCTGAAATCCCCTGGGGTGTAGAACATTCTGTGCAATGTCCTCCCTCCTCACAACACACTGAGCATTCCCCAGACCAGGCTTTGGTATCTCTGGGCCTCCTGGGTATGTGCTCGCATCCCGCATCCCACTGGCAGGCACAAACTCTGCTATGCCAGCCCACATCCATATGGCCTTGTGTGTTTGTCTGTCCCTGCTACACTGCAGGCAAGGCAGGGGGAACGAGGGTACAAAGTGTCTGTCCTCTGTGGTGGATAGAGGACAATATGGGGCCAAAGGGCAGTGAGGAGCCAAGGCTCAGAGCCTTTTAAGGGAACACAACTACCAAAGCATGTAAATATATGTTCTGCATGTGCACATCCTGCATGTACCACAGCAGTGCATTCTGCATGTGCTACATGAGCACATTCTTCCTCCAACTGCACACACATGCAGGAATGGGTGTGCTGAGCAGTGTGTACAAGAAGCCCCCCCCCATTTGTGGGAACCTCTCTCTATGTCTATGTACCTTCACATTCTTCTGGCATGAATTGTTTTGATGATAGGAAAAAAGGAAAAAGGAAAGAAAGAAAGAAAAAGAAAGAAAGAAAGAAAGAAAGAAAGAAAGAAAGAAAGAAAGAAAGAAAGAAAGAAAGAAAGAAAGAAAGAAAGAAAGAAAGAAAGAAAGAAAGAAGAAAGGAAAGAAAGAAAAAGAAAGAAAAAAAGAAAAGAAAGAAAGGAAGAAAAAGAAAGAAAAAGAAAAAGAAAGAAAGAAGAAAGAAAGAAAAGAAGAAAGAAAAGAAAGAAAGAAAGAAAGAAAAGAAAGAAGAAAGAAAGGAAAGGAAGAAAGGAAGGAGGAAAAGAAAGAAGAAAGAAAAAAAGAAAAGAAAGAAAGAAAGAAGAAAGAAGGAGGAAGGAAGAAGGAAGAGAAGAAGGAAGAAAGAAAAAGAAGGAAAGGAGAAAGGAAGGAAGAAGAAAGAAAAAAGGAAGGAAGAAGAAGAGAAGAGAAAGAGAAGGAAGAGAGAGAGAAAGAAAGAAAGAAGGAAGGAAGGAAGGAGAAGAAAAGGAAGGAAGAAGGAAGAAAGAAGAAAGAAAGAAAAAAAAAGGAAGGAAGAGAAAGGAAGAAGGAAGGAAGGAAGAAAGAAGGAAGGAAAGAAAGAAGGAAGAAAGAAAGGAAGGAAGGAAGGAGAAGGAAGGAAGGAAGGAAGGAAGGAAGGAAGAAGGAAGAAAGAAAGAGAAGAAAGAGAGAAAGAAAGAGAAGAGAAAAAGAAAGAAAGAAGAAAGAAAGAAGAAAGAAAGAAAGAAAGAAAGAAAGAAAAGAAAGAAAGAAAGAAGAAAGAAAGAAAGAAAGAAAGAAAGAAGACTGCTTCAAAGAAACTAAGTGGTTTCCTCTTCCCTTAGACTTTCTCTAGCCTGCCATGCTAAATGCGGCATCTTCCCTTAGCAAAGCCCAGCACCATGACTACAGAGCCACTAGGGCACCCACTACAGACTTGTTTCAACCCAGACTTGGTTCAATTCACCTTGCCAACTGGAAAGCCAGCAGGGGTACAGAGCATGCCCCCAAGGACAGGGCTCTGCTGTCAAGGACATAGTTTGGTGTTGGGAAGTACTCCAGAAAGATGTTGACAGCACCAAGAACTAGTTCTGGGAACAGTCTCCCTCGGGAACCTGGCTCAACTCACTTCCCAGAAAGGCAGCCAGCAGTGATGGAATGTGCTGCATCCACTCACCTGGTGGCCTATTTGTCTCCACACTGGGCAGCTACACCAGGAGGATCCGCCTCTCTCTTCACTTGTCTATAGGGAACAGTGTGGCAGGGTCCCCCAGAGAATATTTGGGTGGGACAAATGTTAGATGGTGGGATGAGGTGGGGAGGATGGACAGGTAGATGGGCCAGTAGAGAAACAGGCAGGTAGATATATGAAGGGGTAGATGGGTGACTGGATGAAAGGATGAGTGACTGATGACTGTATGGACACAGACAAATGTGGGCCTAGATGTGAGAACAAATGGACAGGCTGATGGGCAGATAGAGAGATGCATGGGTGGGTGCATGGGATGAATCAGAGGGTGAGAGGTGGGCAGATGAGTAGATGAGTAGAAGATGAGTAGTGAATGAATGAGTGAGAGCCTGGATGGGTGGATAAATGCCTGGGAATAGATGAAGGTAGTGAGAGAGGCAGATAGATGGGTAAGTGGAAGAGGGGAGGTGATGGGCAGTGACATCATGAATAAATGATGCTAAGAGGGATCAGCACACCTCAAGTTTCTCCAGGCACTCAGACATTGCTCTTGCCACCCACACTATACCCTGGGTTGTACCCCATCAGCAAAACACAGTGTTGGCCTCCTCTCCACAGGTTTATTTAGGTTTTGGAGGTTCTTTTTGTTTTGGAGTCACACTTGATGATACTCAGGGGTTACTCCTGGTTTTATGTTAAGAAATCACTGTTGGTGGTGTTTGTCGGACATATGAGATGGACAAACTGGGCTGCACATGTTGTACTCTATTCGTTCTGGCCTTCCATCTCTGGTACTATGGACTCTTGCTTCTGAACCTCTTCCCTCATCAGCTCCTCCCCTGGGGTGTCATAGCTCAGGACCCTCTGTGGCGCTCTCTGGGACTCTAGTTGGCTATAATGCTCAAATATGTGATCTGAGCTCCAGGAAAAGCCCCATTTCTCCACTCTTGTTTGTTTAGGGTCATTTTCTGGCTGAGGCAGGCTGTGTGCCCCAAGGCCTGGGGACAGACAATGCACCTCTTTCCACAGAGCCCACCTGTCTTTGTGTCTTCCTCTTCCCAGAGGCCCTCTGTGGCCATATGGCTTGTCCACTGAAAATAGGCTCCTCAGAGGGCCAAGGCCCTGACATTACTCATGGAGGGAACTCAAGACATCCTATAGAACAAAGGGCACTTTCCCTGCACATAGCTGACCAGGCTTTCATCCCTGAATTTTTGAGCTCAGAGCCAGGAGTAACCCCTGAGCACCACTGGATGTGGCTAAAAACCTAAAAAGACAATGTTCTGCTCCCTGCCATACTAGCACTGGTAGGAGCAAGGGATCTCAGGCATTCTTTTGTGTGTGTGTGTGTGTGTGTGTGTGTGTGTGTGTGTGTGTGTGTGTGTGTGCACGTGTGCCATATCCAGTGACACTCATTGGTAACTCCTGGCTATGTGCTCAGAAATCGCTTCTGGCTCGGGGGACCATATGGGACACTGGTGATCGAATCCAGGTCCGTCCTGGGCAACCACGTACAAGGCAAACGCCCTATTGCTGTGCTATCTCTCCAGCCCCAATCTCAGGCATTCTTCTCTTTCCGAATTGGAGGCTCCCCAAACACTAGGGCTGACTTGGGCCTGTCTCTGCCCCCTCAACACAGAGCAAGAACTGGAAGTAGGGGCCGGGCGGTGGCGCTAAAGGTAAGGTGCCTGCCTTGCCAGCGCTGCCTTGGACGGACCGCGGTTCGATCCCCCGGTGTCCCATATGGTCCCCCAAGCCAGGAGCAACTTCTGAGTGCATAGCCAGGAGTAACCCCTGAGCGTTACCGGGTGTGGCCCAAAAAAAACCAAAAAAAAAAAAAAAAAGAACTGGAAGTAGGGGATGTTGGGGACTGTGAACTTAGTTCTGTGGGGTGGGGTGGGGCTGTGTCTCTGAATGCTGGGCTCCATGCTCTGAAAGGGGTTCTCCCTTGGAAACCACGGGGGGCTGGGGGATCAGCCTGAGAAGCTCCCATGAGATAGACGCAGGAAGCCTCCTGCCACTGGGCCAGGTGGGAGATGGGAGAGTGACAGCAGGTGGGGACTGGGTGGGGGCAGGTGGAGCCCCCAGGGCAGCCCTGTTTCTGGAAGCTCTTGGCAGGGATTCAAAGGAACTCAACATCCTGGCTGGAAGGGCCTGTCTCGCTGCAAGGAGCCTGCGAGAGCCTCCCCTGGAATGGATGTGAATCTTCATCAATGGCACCAATACAGGAAGTTGCTCCCCAGATGACCTGCCAACTTTCCCTCACTGGGAAATCGAGGGTTCCCTGGCAACCCAGCAGCAGGAAGTGACCCCATTCACGAAAGTGGAAACTAAGGCTCAGGAAGGGGTGCTCACTGCCCAGTGCTCTGGTGGTGGTGAAGAAGGGAGTCCCTCTGGCTCCCTCGGAGGGCTGTCAACCACCCTGACTGCCTGCCAGCGAAAGGAGAAACAACAAAAGGGGTTGGTTCCCTTTAGGGAAGGAGAGATTCACAAGCACAGCTGTCCTCTGTCCTGTGGGGGTACGGGCGGTCCCTTTCCCCCATGGGGACCCTTCACCAAGAGGCCCAGGTCTTCGCCTTCCCCTTCCCTGCACCTGACCCTCCAGCTGCCCTCGGTCATTAAGTGTAAATGGCAACTCGGGAGTCCCGCAGTCAATCAATAGTTGCCCCCGACAAACAGGGTTTCCAAACCAAGGTTATGGATTTCTTGGTGTTTCATTCTTTACTCGTGACAGCTGCCAGGCCTTGGGCGGGTGGGGGAGGCCTTGCAGGCAGGGAGGACACTTCAGCAGGTGCCTTGTTGGGTGGTGCAGGACCTGAAGGCAGGAGACACAGGGAGGCCGTGAGATGGCTGGCTGGTTACCTGGCAAGGAGAGAGGGGACCCACCTGGCCTCCAGATGGCCCTTTATCAGTGGGGCCCAGCCTGCCTGCCTGCCTGCCCAAGAGGGAGTGGGTGGCCCTGGCTCCTGGACAATGAAGGGCCCCCAATAGGATTTCAGGGGCCTGCTCTGCCGCCTCCTGGTGGCAAGATCTTGGCACATCATGGGTCCCTTTGCGCTTTAGTTTTCTTGTAAAGTGGGCATAAAAGTGGTGGGGGAGGTCTAGGGGCCAAAGAGGTAGTACAGTGGGTAGGAAACTTGCCTCACACTTGGCCAACAGAGTTCAATCCTCTTTACCTCCTAAGCATCAGCATGAGTGACCTCTGAGCACAGAGCTGGGAGTAAGTCAAGCATCACTGATATCACCTCAAAAACAATAGGGATCAGGGCCAGAGAGATAGCATGGAGGGCATTTGCCTTGCATGCAGAAAGACGGTGGTTCGAATCCTGGCATTCCCTATGGCCCTCCGAGCCTACCAGAAGTGATTTCTGAGCGTAGAGCCAAGAGTAAGCCCTGAGCGCTGCCGGGTGTGACCCAAAAACAAAAAGAAACAAAAAAAAATTGGGGATCTTCTTCATAGGGTCACAGTGAAACTCCAGAAGAGGCTCCTCCATAGTACACACCAGAAATTCCAGTTCCTCCCTTTTAAGACCCTCAAAGAGACCTGGACGTAGTTCCATGGAAGTCCAGACCCCGAGTCTGCTGCTATAAGACAACTCTGCACTTCTTTCCCCACTACAAGCCCCAGAGGAAGCCAGGAGAGCCATAACACGCCTGGGCACACCTTGTTTTTCACTGTGAAAAGGCACCTTAGGAGAAGGAAGCCCAGGGTGGCCCACTGTGGGGAGGAATGACACCCCATTTCACTCTTAAGGGTCCTCATGTGGAGGACAGTGAATATTGTGACTGGGTGGCCATGATGTTCAGGAGCCAATGGGACTGTCCACTTCTCTTAGAGCAATTGTGGAAAACGTGTGTGTGTGTAGTGTCAGTGTATGTTGTATGGTCTATGTACATAGTATGTGGTATAGTGTGTGGTATGTTTGTGTATGGTCTGGTTGCCTGTGAGGGGAGGCAACTGTGTTTCAGAGAAGGGGTGACTTTCTGAAGAGCCCCTGGGTACACGGGTCTGGTGCCTGGCTTGGGCGTGACTGGCCCTGGGTCTCAGAGCTCCAGTGGAAGTTGTCCCTGAGCACAGAGCCAGGAGCACAGCTGGGTTCCCCTGACCCCCCAAAACTGAGTAAACCCTAGGTCTGCAGAAACCCAACAAACCTTACCCTGATTCTGCTCCATAGGGCTCTGGAGGGGGACTAGAGAGGCCTAGGAGCTACCGGGGAGCCCAGTGGCTCTATGAGAGAGAGGGGAGAACACTCCCTGGAGATCCCATATTCATGTCTTGGGGAGCCCCTGTCCAGCCACAGCTGGCATACACCCATATTGAGGCCCCCGGATAAAGAGCTAGAGAATCTTGTCATGGGGCCGGAGAGATAGTATGGAGGTAAAGCATTTGCCTTGCATGCAGAAGGACGGTGGTTCAAATCCCGGCATCCCAAGCCTGCCAGGAACGATTTCTGAGCATAGAGCCAGGAGTAACCCCTGAGCGCTGCCAGGTGTGATCCAAAAAACAAACAAACAAACAAACAAACAAAAAGTATAAGAGAACCTTGTCAGGCTGTGGCTGACGCTAATCTGCTTCCCTCCCTGGCCGGAGAAGGCCCGTTTCCTCCTCAGTGGAACATCAGTTCACCCTAGTCCGAACACCTAAACTCCTCAAAAAGAGCAGCCTCTCTCCCCTCCCATACGCAGACATCCTGGGTGCAAGGTTCCCTCCTTCCTGGGGGTACCCATGCCCAGACTGTAAGGGGTCCAAGGGGTGCAGCCTTGACTGCAAGTAGTGCCAGAGGGGTCCTGTTGGGGGTGGGCAAAGCAATGGGCCAGGGATGGGCAGACCCAGAGACAGATCCAACCTGTCCAAAAGATCTGCAAAAAAGGGCAAGGGGATAGAAAGCTTTTGGTAAAGGGAATGGGGCAGTGAGGGGCTGTGAGGGGCAGTGAGGGGCGGTGAAGGGCGGTGAGGGGCAGTGAGGGGTAGCGAAGTGTGGTAAGGGCAGTGAGGGGCGGTGAGGGGCGGTGAGGGACTGGGGAGATGGCAGTAAAGGATGGTGAGGGGTGGTGAGGGATGTTGGGGTGGTGGGGAATGATGAGGGAAAGTGATGGGGAGTTGAGGGGGGTGGTTATGGACATGAGGGGCTGTGAAGGGTGGTGTGGGGGGTAGCCAGGAGGTGGTGAGGGAGGAGAGGAATGATGAGAAATGAGGGATGGTTGGGTGGCGAGTGATGACAAAAGGTCAGTGAGCGCTGGTGATGGGGGTTTGGATATGGTGTGGTGAGAGGTGCTGAGGGTGGTGTGGCCAGAGGTAACCAGGCAGGAAGAAGAGGGCATGTCAGAAAATGTGAGGAATGTGAGGGAGAACCAGGCCTTGCACTGGGGTGAAGGACAGGCTGGCACCACACAATCTCTGTGGAAAGAAAACCCAATTCTGCCAGGGGTTGGGAACTATGGCTGTTGGCACCGGTGGATCCTTTGACTCCCTAAGCTCACAGGTCCTGACCTGGCAGCAGAGGGCAGTAAGCAGGATGAAGCCATTCTCCCTGCCCAGGCTCACTGTTGGCACCAAAAAGACCTGGGCTGTGAGAAGTTCTGGGCAGAGACTGTGGTGTGAGGGATGTCAAGGACATTCTCAGTCTCCCTGGGACCCCAGGAACGAGTCCTTTGTGCCTCATCTGTAAAATGGGATGACATGGTCTCCCCCCATGGAGTCAGGAAGACTGTGGGGTGAGCTGGCACTTGCATACTCTAGTTTCACTGCAGGACCTGGTCCTAAACCCCACGGAAACCTGGAGATAGTGCCAGACCGGGCTCCCCTGCAGTGGAGAAGGGTGCCTGGCTGGGCACAGTCCCACACTCTGGGACTAAGCCAGAGTCCAGTGGGACAGAACTTTGGGGGGTCACTGTGGAGCTAAGGGAGAGGGGAAGGAGGAGAGGGAGGAAGAACAGGGAGGAAGATGAAAGGAAAAGGGGAGGAGAGGATGAATAGAAATGAGAAGAAGAGAAGGGAAAAGAAAGGGGGAAAGGAAGGAGAAATGGTGATAAGGATGAGTGGGAAGAAAGGGGAGTGAAGGGGAAGAAAGGGAGTTGGAATAGGGATAGAAAGGGAAGAGGAAGAGGGGAGGAGGGAAGGGAAGAGGGAAGAGAATGGGGAGAAGGGGAAGGGAAGGGGGAATAGGGGTGAAGATGAGGGAGAAGAGGGGAGGAGAGGAGCAGAGAAAAAGTAATAGGGGTGAAGATGAGAGGAGGGAAAATAGAAATGAGGGGAGGAGAGCAAGAAGGAGGGAGAAAATAGGGGTGAGGAGGGGAAGAACAAGGAGTGGGAGGAGGGGAGAGTATAAACAGGAGTGAGGGACGGAAGAGAAATAGGCGTGAAGGGAGGAGGGGAGGATAAATAGGGGAAGGAGGGAAGAACACGGGGGACAAGAGAAGGAGGAGGACTAGAAGAGGAAGAAGAGAAGGGGAGGATAAAAAGAATGAGGACAGGAGGAGACACAGGGATGAGGGGAGAAGAAGGAACAGGGATGAGGGAAGAAGGGGAGAAATAAGGATGAAGAAGAAAGAGGGGAGGAGGAACAGGGAGGACAAGAGGAGGAGGAAGAGGGAGAAAAAGAAAAAAAAAATCCCAAGCAGGGCACCCAGGCTCTTAGGCATGACAGTGAAGGGCCCTTAGACAGGCACCTGTATACCTATCCAGGCCAACACAGTTGCCATCTCGGGGTGGAGATGTGGAGTGTGGAGACAGGTGGACTGGAGGCAGTGAGGGTGACCACTGCAGTGGTCAGTCTGTCAGTGGATAGGCTGGCAGTGAGCAGAAGGGTACTGACCAGGAGGTGGGGTTCCCCCACCCATTGGCACTACTCTGGCCTGGAAGTCCCTAGGAAACCAGTGTGGAAACCCTGACCATGCCCACATGCCCCAGAGTGGGCAGAAGTGGGGCAACACAGCCTGAACAGGGGTGAATCCACTTGGTGAAGGCAGCTGAGACCCCTGAGGACCATCAGGGGTGACAAACCAGGGCTGGTGTGACGCTCCCCCCAACAGGGTGGGGGTAAGGAGAGACTCTGGGGATGCCAGAGACTGACAGAGCCTCTGTCCATGAAAGTGGGTGCTGAGGAGGGCTCCAGGCCCCATGACCTGGGCCCTGGGAATCCCTGTTTGCTTCTCCATACCAGACACTGGGATTCCCCAATCTTGGCCTCTGGTTCCAAGGTAGATTCAATAGCCATTCAATGGCCAGGTCCAGGTGTGTGTGTGTGTGTGTGTGTGTGTGTGTGTGTGTGTGTGTGTATAAATTTAACCCCCCCTTTCTCTCTCCTATACTATACATTGGGCTCTAAAATCTGGGCCATCCCATCACCCGCATTAACTGCGTTAAGAAGGAATTATACAAAGAAATCAAATTTCCCATAGCATTTGAACGCCATTAAAATGCCAAACAATAAACTACCAGGCTGCAAATTAGATCAGTGGAAATATCAAACACATTGAGGAATAAAATCCATAATTGCATTTAGTGGCAGTGGTCCCCGGAGACGCCTGCTAAAGATCACCGAGGCCCCGCATATGAGGAGCTATTGACAGAAGAATAAAAATCGACAGGTCCACCCAAGAAACCAACCAGCTTCGTTAAATATTCAATAAGGAAAATTTGACTACGGGGGTGCCCTGCTCCCTCGATCCCATCCTGAGCCCTGCCCTGCCCTCCCTGCCCCCCTCAAGCCTACACTTGTGCTGCCCAGGGGGGCAGCAATAACAGAGGGGAGTCCCCCTCCCGGATTATTATTGTTGGGCGGGTGTTATTAGCTTTCAGCCCAGGGTAGGTGCCCCTGAAGTCTTTAATTAGGCCATTACAGGGTAATTTCCAGGGGAGGTTTTAACTCTTTAGCAACTGTAGAGCCTCCAGCCAGTGCCCAGAGACCTGGTGGGGACCCAGTGAGATATGGGGGGGGGGGGGTAATCCTCAAAACTCACCTGGCTCCCTCCCTGCCACACCTTTGTGTGTGTGTGTGTGTGTGTGTGTGTGTGTGTGTGTGTGTGTGTGTGTGTGTGTGTGAAGAGGAGATACGAGGAGGTACAGGGGCTCTGTTATCCACCACGCTGGGGGCCCTGCTCCTCTGGATTCCTAAGTGGCCAGGCCTGGGGCCTGCCCTCTGCCCCAGTTGACTCTTCTCTACTAGACTCTAGGCTGGCTTCTCTCCCTCTCCATTGCTCTTCCAATTACTCTCTCTTCCTTGCCTCTTCTCCTGCCGGCTTCTTCTCATCCATACTCCCCCTTCTCCTCTCCAATCCTCCACCCTTCAGGCAGCAGCCCCTTCCTTCCTTCCTTCTCTCTTTCCTTCCTTCCTTCCTTCTCTCTTTCCTTCCTTCTCTCTTTCCTTCCTTCCTTCCTTCTCTCTTTCCTTCCTTCCTTCCTTCCTTCCTTCCTTCCTTCCTTCCTTCCTTCCTTCCTTCCTTCCTTCCTTCCTTCCTTCCTTCCTTCCTTCCTTCCTTCCTTCCTTCCTTCCTTCCTTCCTTCCTTCCTTCCTTCCTTCCTTCCTTCCCTCCCCACCCCTCCCAGGCCCCCTGCCATGTATAATGCATGCCACGGAGGCACCCAATAGGATTAGGCCCCTCCACCCGTCTTCGGGGCAGCAAGTTTATGTAAATGACTGATGACAGCACCATTGTGCGAGGAATATCAATGGAGTAATTACAGTTACATCGGGCGCTCGAGCCGCCGGCCCGTGTTAATTTTTCACCGGCTCCCCCGGGAGAGATCCGAGCGAGCTCCGAAGAGCACAGCTAATAATGGGAGCTCGGAGCCGCCGCTGCGCCACGCGCCCCGAGGTCTTTCTGAGCAGACTGCTAAGCACTGGCTGTCTCCCCGGAGAGCCCAGAACAGAGATAAAATGATTAAAAACTGCCAAGCGGGCCTGGCAATCACTCGCTCCGCTGTCAGCCCGAGACAAGACAAATCTCTGCGATTTCTCTCTTCTCTTCTCTTCTTCCCTCCTCTCTCTCTCTCTCTCTCCCTTTGTGAGAGGCCCAGACTAGGGCGTGGGGAGGCACCCCCCCAGCTCCACCTTCTCCACCTCTGACAAGGTCTGGGGGGGATAGTTCCCCCCAAGGGGGCTGGCCTGGGCAGGGCCGAGTTGGTTGGTGGTGGGAGGGTGCAGGCCTCTTGGGCCCAGGGAGGATGCCAGGGTGGCTGTCCTCACTCAGCACTCACCCTCCTGGGCTTCTTTCTCCCCTAGTAGCTGCTGCAGACACACCTGTTGGGGGTTGGGGCACACTTGCTGTGGAGACATGCCCACCCACCGGAGCACACCTTTCCAGATCCAGTGGCCTAGCTGACTGAACCCCCAGACAACCTGAGCTGACCTCTCTCTTGAGGCCCAGCCCTCAGCCCAAAAGGAAGGGGCTCAGCACCTCCTGGGTTTCACCTGGGCAGGGGAGGGGTATCCTGGGTTGTCACTCTGGCCCTGGAACTAAAACTGGACCCCCTCTACACACACACCTGCCAGATCCCCCTACACACACACACACACACACACACACACACACACACACCTGCTCAGAGAGAAGAGGGGAAAGGAGGGGAGAAAAGGGGATGGAAGAAGGGGAAGATTAAAGGAAGAGAGAAATACAGGAGGAGAGGGGGAAAGAGGAGAAGAAAGGGGAGGAAGGAAGAAGGGGGGAAAGACAAGAGAGGAAAAGAGGGGAGTTGAGGAGGAGAGGGGAAAAAGAGAAAAGGAGAGAAGACAGGAAAAGAGGGGGCAAGGGAAAGAGAAGAGAGAAGGGGGGGCCAGGAAGGTGGCGCTAGAGGTAAGGTGTCTGCCTTGCAAGTGCTACCATAGGACGGACCGTGGTTCGATCCCCCGGCGTCCCATATGGTCCTTCCCAAGACAGGAGCGATTTCTGAGCTCATAGCCAGGAGTAACCCCTGAGCGTCAAACGGGTATGGCCCAAAAACAAAAAAAAAAAAAAAAAAAAAAAAAAAAAAAAGAGAAGAGAGAAGGGAGAAGAGGGAAAGAGAGGAGGAGAGGTGGGAGGAGGGAGGAGGGGAAAAGGGAAGAGGAAAGAAAAGAGGTGAAAGGGTCAGATAGAAGAGGGGAGGAGAGGAGAAGAAGAGGAGGGGAGGAGGGAAGAAAGAAGGAAGAAGGGAAGAGGAAGAGGAGGGAAGAAGGAAGGAAGAAGGGAAGAGGAAGAGGAGGGAAGAAGGAAGGAAGAAGGGAGGAGAAAGAGGAGGGAAGAAGGAAGGAAGAAGGGAAGAGGAAGAGGAGGGAAGAAGGAAGGAAGAAGGGAGGAGAAAGAGGAGGGAAGAAGGAAGGAAGAAGGGAAGAGGAAGAGGAGGGAAGAAGGAAGGAAGAAGGGAGGAGAAAGAGGAGGGAAGAAGGAAGGAAGAAGGGAGGAGAAAGAGGAGGGAAGAAGGAAGGAAGAAGGGAAGAGAAAGAGGAGGGAAGAAGGAAGGAAGAAGGGAGGAGAAAGAGGAGGGAAGAAGGAAGGAAGAAGGGAGGAGAAAGAGGAGGGAAGAAGGAAGGAAGAAGGGAGGAGGAAGAGGAGGGAAGAAGGAAGGAAGAAGGGAGGAGAAAGAGGAGGGAAGAAGGAAGGAAGAAGGGAGGAGAAAGAGGAGGGAAGAAGGAAGGAAGAAGGGAGGAGGAAGAGGAGGGAAGAAGGAAGGAAGAAGGGAGGAGAAAGAGGAGGGAAGAAGGAAGGAAGAAGGGAAGAGGAAGAGGAGGGAAGAAGGAAGGAAGAAGGGAGGAGAAAGAGGAGGGAAGAAGGAAGGAAGAAGGGAGGAGAAAGAGGAGGGAAGAAGGAAGGAAGAAGGGAGGAGAAAGAGGAGGGAAGAAGGGAGGAGAAAGAGGAGGGAAGAAGGAAGGAAGAAGGGAAGAGGAAGAGGAGGGAAGAAGGAAGGAAGAAGGGAGGAGAAAGAGGAGGGAAGAAGGAAGGAAGAAGGGAGGAGAAAGAGGAGGGAAGAAGGAAGGAAGAAGGGAGGAGAAAGAGGAGGGAAGAAGGGAGGAGAAAGAGGAGGGAAGAAGGAAGGAAGAAGGGAGGAGAAAGAGGAGGGAAGAAGGAAGGAAGAAGGGAGGAGGTGGAGCTGTCATTCACACAGGTGAAGGGAGATTCCTGCAGAGACCTGGGGGCTCTCAGAACCCTGTGCTGCTCTGTCCATCCCATGGCACCCTTGTGTCCGAGCACCTGGCATGTGCTCCCTGGTAGGGGGGCAGGTACCTAGACGCCCCCACAGGCATACATGGACATGGCGACGCTCCCATGTGGGAACTCAAAGGCAGGAGTCCGGGGAGGGGGCCCCCCAGGAGCACAGAGCAACCCCAGCAGAGGCTGCCCTCTTGGGTCCTGGCAGAGCCTGAAGGCACTGTGCAGCCTCAGCCCAACTTGGGGCACAGATGACTCATCCTCACACACCCAACATCAGCACCCCTACTGGTGGCTGGGAGATGCCTATGGGAGGGATGCCTTGCCTGCGAGTCTCCCCACCAGGTAGGTGGTCAGGCCCCACAGGTCCCTCAGGCCTCTGGATTTCCCTCCCTGCCTACACTTTGGCCAGTGACCTCATCAGACTTTGGCCAGTGACCTCATCAGGACGCGCCCCTGCCCAAAGCCCAACAACTGAAAGACTCTCCCTACCCCTCCCACCCATTTCTAGGTGCCCTGGGGAACACTTCCCTGATCTGGACACCAAAGCTCTCCTCCCCAAGGTAGTCCTCCCTGGACTACCCCTGCTCTTGGCATGGGCAGTCCTCCTCCAGGAAGCCCTCCATACACAGAAGGACAGGGCCTTCTCAACTGTGGACTCAACTGAGGGACAGATGGGAGTGAGGAGCATTCTGTTCTCCACCCCAAGAAGGAGCAGGCAGCAGTCCCTTGACAAAGGTAGAGGGAGACATATGCAGACAGCAGGGTTGGGTGGAGTGTGTGACGGGTCACCCAAGACACCAGGGCACTGTCCAGGCCTAAGGCTTCTCTTCTGCAGGAAAAGGAGGTCACTGTGCTCTGCCCTGTCCAGGTCCCCCCATCCTGGACCACTGGGGCACTGGCTGTCTTGCTGGACCTATAGGTGGTGGGCTCCGTGCAGGTAAGGCCTCAGACTGAGGGTGCTAGTGGGGCCCAGTCTCTCTGCTCAGGGTCCCAGAGTTAGAATTGTGGGTACACTGAGCAGTCAGGCCTGAGCTCAAGCCTGTGTGTGTGTGTGTGTGTGTGTGTGTGTGTGTGTGTGTGTGTGTGTGTGTGTGTGCTCTGCTGCAACTTTGTGAGACTTTAAAGACAATAATTGGGGGCTGGAGCAATAGGACAGTGGGGAGGGGATCTGCCTTACATGAGACCAATCCAGGGGGTGGAGTGATAGCACAGCAGTAAGGCATTTGCCTTGCACAAAGCCAACACAGGATGGACCCTGATTCGAATGCTAGCATTCCAAATCATCCCCCAAGCCTGCCAGGAGTGACTTCTGAGTGCAGAACCAGGAGTAACTCTTGAGTGCTGCCAGGTGTGACCAAAAAACAAAACAAAACAAAGACCAACCCAAGTTTGATTGTTCTCTGGCACCCTAAATGGTTCCTGGAGTAATTCCTGAGTGCAGAGCTAGGAATAACCCCTAAGCACCACCCACAAACACTTTTTTTTTTTTTTTTTGGTTTTTGGGCCACACCCGGCAGTGCTCAGGGGTTACTCCTGGCTGTCTGCTCAGAAATAGCTCCTGGCAGGCACGGGGGACCCTATGGGACACCGGGATTCAAACCAACCACCTTTGGTCCTGGATCGGCTGCTTGCTAGGCAAACGCCGCTGTGCCATCTCTCCGGGCCCACCCACAAACATTTTAATGAAGACAATAATCGAACTTATCATCATCATCTTCATTGTTACTATTACTTATTTTGAATTTTGGGTCACATCCAGTGATGATAAGGCTTTTCTTCTGGCTCAGAGGTCACTGAATTAGGGGTCCCTCCCAACAGAGTTTGGTGGACCACATGGTGCTGGGGCAGGAATTGGGTCTTCTGCATGTAACATGAGCTCAGCCCTTCAATTTGAGTTTTATTTTTTTTTCATTTTTTACATGCATTTTATTGATTTATTTTGGTTTTTGGGCCACACCCGGTGGTGCTCAGGCTTCACTTCTGACTCTGTGCTCAGAAATCACTCCTGGCAGCTTTGGGGGACCATATGAGATACTGGGATTCAAACCACCCGGGTCCATCCAGAGTCTGTCACGTGCAAGGCAAATGCCCTACCACTGTGCTATCTTGTCAGCCCCTCAATTTGAGTTTTTTTAAAACATTATTGATTGACTGATTGATTGGTCTTTGGACCATACCCAGTGGCGCTCAGGGGCCACCCCTAGCTCTGCACTCAGAAATCACCCCTGGCAGGCCATATGGGATGTCAAATTGGTTCTTTCCTGGGTCGGCTGCATGCAAGGCAAATGCCCTACCACTGTGCTATCTTTCCAGCCCCTTAATTTGAGTTTTCTAATGGCCTGATTGGTAAAGCCAAGAAACAGAGGTGGGAGGGCAGGAGGCAATGGGCCAGCTCTGGTTTGGGGGACAGGAAGCCATGGCTGGACTTTGTGGGGGAACAGAAGGTGATCAGCGCTTTGGAACACATACAAACTCTTCCTTGGGGCCTCTATAGCTTCATGCCAAGTGAGGTGTGTGTCCATGGCCCTGTGTGGGTTTGTGGGTTCCATCCCTCCTGGAGCAGGACCGCAACGGCTGTGCCCCACATTGTGCCCTTTTCTCTTCCGATCCAGCTTCAAAAGCATCTCCTGTCTATTTCTTGCCTATGCTGTCTCCCTCTGTCCAGTCCCAACAGGGCACCCCCAGGTATTGGCCACCTCAAGGGACAGGACATAGGCAGTGAACCAGCAAGTAACAAGAGGGGGTAAGGGCTAAGGTGGGACCTCTAGGACTAGCCCTCAAGTCTTGGGCAGGCTCACACCCAGTGTGTAAAGTTAAGTGAAGGACATGGAAGGTGATGAAGGGTGAGGGGTGCTGAGACAGGACAGGAAGTGGGGGAGGCTCCCCCTAAGTGGTTCCCTGCTCCTCCACCTCCTTCTGTCTGTCTGTCTGTCTGTCTGTCCTATCACCTCCTGACCCCCCACCTCCAGTTCAGCTGGTCATATGGTCCCTGTTTCCTCTGAGGGGTGCTGAGGAAGGCAGGTGGGGAAAGAAGGGGCCCTGGGGCTCTGGCAGTGGGGTGGGGGGAGTGGGCAGGTGCTCCTGATCTGTCTCAAGGTTCTGTGACCACCACACCAGTCCACCACATCGTGTGTGTGTGTGTGTGTGTGTGTGTGTGTGTGTGTGAGAGAGAGAGAGAGAGAGAGAGAGAGAGAGAGAGAGAGAAAGAGAGAGAGAGAGAGAGAGAGAGAGAGAGAGAGAGATATGGGGGCACTTTTTTCCCAATTGGTGGAAAGGAGCTTTGGGCAGCACCCCACATACTCAGAAGCTATTCCTGGCTCTGTGCTCAGAAAGGACCGACTCCTGGCAGGGCCTGGGGGACCCTAGAAGGGATCAGAGATATGAAGCAAGGTCTGTGGGATGCCAGGCAAGCACCTTACCTCTGTGCTGTCACTCGTTCACATCCACTGGAGGGCTGGACTTTGCAAGTGCTACAGCTTTCCCTGCCTTTTTGTTGTTGTTGTTTGGTTGGTTGTTTTTTTTTGTTTGTTTTTTGGGTCACACCCGGTGATGCTCAGAGGTTACTTCTGGCTGTCTGCTCAGAAATAGCTCCTGGCAGGCACGGGGGACCATATGGGACACCGGGATTCGAACCAACCACCTTTGGTCCTGGATCGGCTGCTTGCAAGGCAAACGCCGCTGTGCTATCTCTCCGGACCCATCCCTGTCTTTAATAATATTACCTGGATGGGGACAGTTTTGGCCACACAGCCCAGAGAGATGAGAGGGCAGCTTATGAGGACAGGAGGCCCTGAGCCCCTCCTGACCCCGTGCTGCCCAGGGCTGGAGAAAGCTGTGGAGCTCTGAGCTCACAACTGCACCCTCCATCCCTGAGCAGGTCTCTTGCAGAACCCTTTGCCACTGAACTTGGGGGTCCACCTGCCTGCAGCAGGGAGCTTGGGACAGGTGGGCTGCACTTGCGCTGCTTCTGCCTGCTCCCTGATCCCTTGCTCCAGAATTCCCTGGGCCAGGTGCTTCCTAGAACCCCACAATTAGGAGGCAGCATGGTGTGAGGCAGATGGCCATACACACTGCCCCCAGGAACCTCAAGAGCAGAGGGCCCTTTTGAGCCTCTGTCTGGTGAATGGAGGGAAATATAGCAGCAGCCCCCCACCCCCTCAAGAACTTGTAAGTGTTTAAGGAGACAAGGCAAGTGCCTAACACAGAGCAGTGTGGTAGCAGGGTACAAGCCGGTGAATAAATGTGTAGCATGGAACTTCCATGGAGCTGCTAGAACCATGTGAGTGAGGGAACCATGTGGGGGAACAGGCACCCTGGAGAAAGGGGATGGGAGAAGGAGAAGGGAGGCAGCGACAGGCCCCCTGACCATTATTCACTTCCTGTCTCCAAGAGGGTATGACATCTACTCAAGTCTCCCCCATCCGCTCCACATCTTGGCAGCCTAGCCCCTCACATCCCAGGGTCTGGGGAGAGAAGGCTCCTGAGTCCCCAGGATGGGCCAGGCCAGAACCAACCAGCAGAATTAGAATGACCAGAACCATCCACACAGAGCCAACTCCACATTTCCATCACATACAATGTCACCCACCCTCTCTCACATACGTCCACACACAGCATCACGCGTATACACACATGCACACATATAAACACACATACTTGCTCTCACTTTCACGTGGCTACACATTTTTACACGTAGGTTCATACACACAGGCTGACATTGGAGCACATAACATACACACAGGCTTATGCAAATAGATGTACCTTGAAGCCCACCGATAACCTCGTCCCCCCTACCAGACTGTGAGGATGAGGAGGGCGTCACTACTCCCTCACATGTTCAGCATGGAGACACTTAGCACCTTCCCAGTCCAAGATCCTGTGCCTGAAGGAGGCTCCTGGGATGGAAGTTCTCGAGCTTCTCTTTTCAATGGGGGTGAAGGTGGGCGTGCAGGAATTTGGAGCCCAGGGGTTTCATCCTTACCTGAATCTAGTATTAACCTAGGATTGACAAGTATTGTGGCAAGGGCCAGATTGATGGCACGACAGATAGAGCATTTGCCTTGCATATGGCCAACCTGGGTTCAATCTCCAGCATCCCATACCATTCCTGAGCACTGCCAGGAGTAATTCTTGAGCACAGAGCCAGAAGTAACCCCTAAGTACCCCTCAATATGGCTCTAAAATGAAAACAAGCATGGTGGGACAGACTCAAGGTGAGGGGAAGGGAGGAACTGATGGTACCTCATAAAATCAATGACTCTTGTGCCTACCTTCAGAGAAAAAGAACTATTCCAGAACAAGGGTGATGGAGGGTAGGGTACCCTCTGACACACCTGAGTTGCAACCTAAGCAAGAGCTGGAGATGTGGGGCTGGAGAGATAATACAGCAGGTAAGGTCCTTGCCCTGTATGTGGCTTACCAGTATCCCATATGGTCCCTGGAGTCCTCCAGGAGTGATCTCTGAGTGCAAAGTCAGGAATGATCCCTAAGCACAGCCAGGTGTGGACCCAAAACTAAAACAAACTAAAGGAGTGGGAGGTGCAGAAGCATCTGAGTTATGTAGGAGCAGCAGATGCTGAGCGCAGAGGATGGGGGTGTAAGGGAGGAGGTTAACCAGAACCAGGGGAAGAAGTCATTTGGGAATGAGCCTCAGGTAAAAGGGGCAACAGCGGGGGTGCTTTTCCTCTATTCTTGGGAACTGGATCTGGCTCAAGTCTCCCACCTCTAATCTCTAGGCCAAGTTTCCTGAACCTGAGGCAGGCCCATTGGGCTGAAAGCAGATTGTTCTGTTGGACTATGGGACCGCTGGGTTTACAAGCCTGAGAAGCAGGGCCCATCAAGAACCCAGACAAGTGCCCCCCATCCCCACTGCTATCATGTCCCCGTCCTCCAGCTGCTCAGGCACTCCAGGTCTTGGCCAGGGAATCTTTGACTGTCTCTTTGCCCTCATCTTGTGATCACCTCCCCAAACCAACCCTGCCGGCTCCCACCCTCCACTTCTGGGGCTCCAGGTAGCTGCCAACAAACACCTCCTGCCAGGTCTCCAGCCCCCCATCCATGGACATATGCCCTCAGCATTGCATCCATAAAGTGCCTCTGCAGGTCTGTCACTTCCCTGTCCAATAAGCTCCAATGGCTCCCTCCTGCCCACAGGATAGAGCCTGTAGCCTGTTGCGTAGCTACGGCCCCTTGGGCAGCCCCAGCCAAGCAGCCCCTAAATAGCCTTTCCAGCCTCGTTTCCTTGGATGTACCCCCCCCAATATATCCCAGATACCAGAGCCCCTCCTAGAATGCAGGATGTCCTTCCCAGATCCCAGGAGGCTCCAGTCTCTCCAATTCCAGCATGTGCTAGGGTGAGCTAAAGTCCCCAGTGGTCCTTCCCTGACAAGACTCATACCAATGATGACAACAATGATGACGACAACAACAATGCAGGCCTTATAGGCCCTTCCCTGACAGAGATTCACACACGATGGGGCAGGTCCTGTGAGTCCTTCCCTGACAGGACTCACCTGATGGAGTGGGCCTTTCGGGCTCTTCCCTAACTTGAACTCACACCCGACTGGACAGGCTTTCGGCACACATCAGCTCATTCTCACCATAATCCTAGAAAAGAAACCAATTCCTGGGGCCGAAGAGCGATAGGGTGTTTGACTTATATACGGCCGACCCAGAATGGACCTGGTTTCAAATCCTGGCATCCTATATGGTCCCCCAAGCCTACCAGGAGCGATTTATGAGCACAGAGCCAAGAGTAATCCCCAAGCATCACCAGGTATGGCCCCCGAAATAAAAAGAAACCAGTTACTTTTCTCATCCTCATCTCCAGGAGAGATAACTATAAGCCTGAGGTTAAGAGGTTAAGGCTTTGGGCCTAACCAGCTCAAACCCAGCGGCATTCACAACTTCCTTCCAGTACTAAGCACCTGCCATGAACAGAGCTTGTCCCAGCCCACAGGGGCCACCCAGGGCCCCCATGAGAAGATGCCTGGCACAAGAAGCCCAAGCAGACACTTGCTCAGGCCCCCATCTGAGAGAAATGTGCCAGGGAGTCAGCCACATGCTTGGGCCTTAGCAGAAGTTTTGGAGGCCAGAGAAATAGCACAACCATAGGGCGTTTGTCTTGCATGCAGCCAATCAGGACAAATGGTGGTTCAAATCCCGGCATCCCATATGGTCCTCCAAGCCTGCCAGGAATAACCTCTGAATGCTGCTGGGTGTGACCCCCCAAAAATAAACAAACAAACAAAAAAGAAGTTTGGGGTACTGAGGTATCTACCTCAAGGCCACACACCCAGTCCATGGCAGGTTCTCACCTAAAACCTGAGGCCCGATAAGCACCTTTTTTCTGTCTCTGACTAGGAATCTGCCTTAATCAGGGAAGAAAGAGACTGTCCAGGTTTCCAGACATGGGCAGGAATGTGAGGATTTCTTTCTCGCTCTGCTAGGCTCCACACACGAATCCAAACCCACAAGGTGGGCCTGCCCTGCCCTGGCCTGGCCCTGCTTATGGGGGACCTGGTAGTAGTAGCCCCCCAGCTGAGATCCTGTGAACTAAACGGACTCTCCCCTTACCCCCTGAGCCCTGGGGAAAACAGAGTCCTTTCACAACTTGTTAGATTGACCGCCAGGACCAGGATGGGTTTCTCCAGTTTCTCCTCAGCCACCAGCGGAGCAGCAGGACTCACTCCTCCAGCCAGGGCTGGCCACCAGCCTCCTCAGGGTATGTGCCACTCACAGAGCAGACTGACAGGCCACAGGATGCCTGGGCTCTGCCCGCCCCTCTGGCTCCAACCCTGCGGACTAGAACCAGGCCTGGAGGGGTGGGCGGGCTGGGACACTTGGGAGGGGCAGAGGCCTCACCACAGGCCCCTTTGCAGTTCAAAGTGACACACTTGGCGGCTGGCTGTCCCCTTCAAAGGGCAGACAGCAAGTGAGTGGAGCCGGCTGAGTCGGGCACAGCAGGGACTCAGGCTGCCCTTCCAGGACTGGCTGAGTTTTTAGCCACGGGGAATGGTTCCCCTGCTCCTCTGTTCCCCAGCCTGGAGCAGGCTGGCCTGCCCTGGCCAGCAACACCTTGCTGTGCAATCCTGGGGAAAGTGCCTTGTGTCTCTGATCCTTCTGTCAAAGCAACCCCTCTCCAACCTTCCCTCTCCACTGGCTGGCCATCAGGGGGTCACCATGAGTGGGGCGAAGGAGCTAATGCAGGGGTCAGGGACTTGTGTTGCATGTACTTCTACCCCGGTACTGCCTATAGGTTCCTGAGCAGAGAGCTAGTGCCATTTGTGGTCCCCAAATTCCAAATTAAAGAGAAAAAGATAAAGGAGGGGCTGGAGAGAAAGCACAGTGGTGAGGCATTTGCCATGCATGCAGCCAACCCAGGATGAAGGGTGGTTCGAGTCCCAGCATCCCATATGGTTCCCCCGAGCTTGCCAGGAGCGATGTCTGAGCACAGAGCCAGGAGTAATTCCTGAGTGCTGCCGGATGTGACTCAAAGACAAACAAACAAGAAACAAAAACCCCACAAAGGCATCTATGAAGCTGGAGCTTGCAGCCCAGAGCAAGCACACTTGAGAATCAACATCCTCAGCTGCTTGTGTGTCCCCGGGTTTGTGCCTAAATGCCCCGTGCCTTGGTTTCCCTCCTGTGAAGTGGGGCTAGACTGGGATGACCCCAAGCCTGCCAGGCATGATGCAGAGCTCAAACATGCCCCCACTTCACCCACTCCGGGATGCCCCTCAGGAATCTCTAGCACCAGATAAGATATGTTCTCTGCCTACTATGGGGAGAACTATTTAGCCCAAGCAACTCACCAAGAAAGCTTGTTCCAGGGGCCTTGCCAACTCGGCCCCCTCCAGAAGTATAGGAAAATTCAAGGGGACCCCCAGTCCTAGTATCTGGGGGTGCTATTTCCAATTGGTACAGCAGCTCCACTACACACAGCTTGGAAACCCTGCATGTGGTTATCTTCCTCCTGAACCCCAGTTCTGTGTGCTGGGAACATGGGTAAATCATTTTGAGGAATACTTGTCGTCAAGATCTAGGGTGCCCAGGGTCTAGCCCTGAGTCCAGACAAAACATATGCCAGCAGCTGATTGCTCCGGCCACTGCTCTCTAAGGCTGTGTGACCTAGGGAGTCCCTGTATAGCTCTGGTCCAGCGTCAGGATTGCAAAATGGGAATGGAGGGCAACACTATCCCTGCACCCTAAACCCCTCACCAGGCAGTAAAGACAAACCGAAAAGATGCTCTTTAATGACACAGCACATATTAACTGTTGGCCTTCATTATCCTTCACCATGCGACATTCATTCTAGAAATAACTGAGCTCTGCACCTGGCCAGCCCCCACTGCAGATAACAAGGGATGGGAATGCCCTCCTAAAGAATTTTGTGTGTGGGCCCGGAGAGATAGCACAGCGGTGTTTACCATGCAAGCAGCCGATCCAGGACCAAAGGTGGTTAGTTCGAATCCTGGTGTCCCATAGGGTCCCCTGTGCCTGCTAGGAGCTATTTCTGAGCAGACAACCAGGAGTGACCCCTGAGCAACGCCGGGTGTGGCCCAAAAAAACAAACAAACAAAAAAGAATTTTGTGTGTATAGTTTTGGGGGTTATTTGGGGGGGTCAGGAGAAACACACCAGAGATGCTCTGGGCTTACTCCTGGCCCTGCACTCAGGATTCACTCTTTTGTTTTTGTTTGTTTTTTGTTTTTGTTTTTGTTTTTGGGCCACACCCGGCGGTGCTCAGGGGCTACTCCTGGCTATCTGCTCAGAAATAGTTCCTGGCAGGCATGGGGGACCATATGGGACACCGGGATTCGAACCAACCACCTTTGGTCCTGGATCGGCTGCTTGCAAGGCAAACGCCGCTGTGCTATCTCTCCAGCCCCAGGATTCACTCTTGGCAGTACTCAGGACACCATATAGTGGATCAAACTTGGGTCAGCCACATGCAAGCAAGTGCTCTAATGGCTGTGCTATCTCTGCCCCTCCCACCCCAGACACTGTCTGGAAGTTTTCCCCCAACAGAATTCCTGGGCTCCAGTCCATCTCCATTTATTTGCTGTGTAATTTTTTTTAGTTTTTGGTTTTTGGGTCACATCCAGCAGTGCTCAGGGGTTCCTACTGGCTCTACGCTCAGAAATCGCTCCTGGCAGGCTCAGGGGACCATATGGGATGCCTGGATTCGAACTACCGTCCTTCTGCATCTAAGGCATATGCCCTACCGCTGTACTATTCCTCTGGCCTCTAATTTTTGAGCAAGTGATGACTTCTCTGAGCTATGAGGACAGGGAAAAAAACAGTCACAGCAGCCCCTGTACCACCTTGCTGTGAATGAAAGTTGGCCTGCTTAGAGCAGTGGCATCATGCAGATTAGGAAGCAGCATTCAATAAGCCCCAGAGGCTTGCCGGAGGACAATGCTGGACACCGGGGACACCACCAAGCCCCTCAGTAAAAGCTGTGCAGCCCAAGGTATAGAGGAGGCCGCAACATCCAGCACCCCTAGAAAAGAGGCTTCCCTACAGTACAATCCTCACTGCTTGGCGCTCCAGCAGCTGAAACTCCGAGCAAGCTCCCGGCCTGCTGGGCTCAGCAGAGCATGGCTCCCTTTACTAGAACCAGGTTTGGACAGTAATTTTGCGGTCATAACAAGTATTTTCTTTACATGCTGCTCTAGAAAGGGGAACCCTTGCCTTTTTTTTTTTTTTTTTTAAACCTAATTGAAGACACCATCAAGCATAACTATGCTGGAGTTGGTAATAAAAACACGATGGAGGGAAACATTCAAAGCTTCATCATCACAAGCCATTGGCGTGGCCAGCAATGTGTCACTACTCCATGCCCACCCCCCAATCCACCCCCTTGGCTGGCCCTGTTCTGATTGGGACTGGCTCGGGGGCTGACAATGTTAAACCTATGGCCAAAAAAAAAAAAAAAAAAAAAAGAGAGAGAGAGAGAGAGAGAGAGAACAGTTATGAGGCTCAGAGATAGCCTGAAAAATATCCTAGAAAAGCAAAACATATGCCAAGGAGTGTGGTGTAAAAGCCATATTTCATGCCTGACTTTAGAGAATGTTAATAAGGATTAGAACCATACTCCAACAGAGCAACTATCAGTCAAGGCGGGGTAATTAATTTTGCTTCAGATCTCTGCTTGGGAAAATGAAAGCAGCAAGTGTTTCACAGCCCGGAGTCCCCCCTAGCATGCGCACAGACTTCTTAGGGCCTGGAGAACTCCCGAAGCCGGGCCCTGGGCTGCCTGGGAGAATCTCACTGTGGTGCTGTGTGGCTTTGTGACTTTTCTGGAGTCACGATGATCTCAGAGTCTAGTTTAAGCCCAGGATTGGTTGATAAATATGATTAAAATAACACTTTCCCAAACCATGGGTCCTTCCCGCAGCCTCTCACATGTGCAGGACAGATGTGTCTTCCGTGTACAGATGACCCAGCGGGTTACTCCCTCGAGGTAAGGACCCTGAGAGACAGGGGCCCCCGGGGGTCCAGGCAGGCAGGCTGGCTGATGGCCCTTTGTGGCCCTGTCCAGGCTACTGGCCTCACTGTGACCCACTTTTAGAAGAGGGTGGGCCAAGATCTGGGTACCTGGGTTCAGACTCTCAGAGGGTGTTGGGATGAAGGGGTGGGACTTGGGGTTCACCTGACTCTGTTCTCCCCTCAGCCATGTAGAAAGGAAACCCACATACATGGTTAGCCAGGAAATTCCCCAAATCTTTCCATCTCAGGAAGCTCATGGAAGAATATTTGCCTCCCAGTGACCTCAGCCCAGGGACACAAACAAGACAGGTAAGTAAGCCAGAAAGACAAATACCCAGAGAAAGTTCTAGAAAGAAGTGTAATGTGCTCACAAAGTCTCCCCCTTCTGCGGTGCTGAGTAGTGTGGGGTGTCTGTCTTCACTGGGCTACATACAACTGATCTCTGGGACCAGTACCTGTCCCGGTTCACCCCTTTTCTTCTGGGGTTTGGAGCTGCACCTCAAGCTGGGACACTCTGAAATAGCCAAGCAAGTGCTCTCTGCCTCAGCAATCCTGTAGATCCTTGCTATGGCCTCTGAACGGGAACCCCAGACACTACAGGGAGAGTCAGATGCTAGAGATGAGAGCAGTAAGGGACACCTTACTGAGTAGGGAGAAGGGATGTAGAGGGCAGCAGGATCAGAGGTGTGGTGGGGGAAAGAGTCCCCCACTGGCCCCCAGGCTCTGGGCCAAGCTGAGTCCTCTGCTTCCTTTTTTCCTGGGGAGTAAGAAAAAAAATGTCCCTCTAAACTGATCAGGTAGAACAGATTCAAATGGAGGCTGATGGTGGAGGCAAGGCATTCTAGTGCTGTAGGAGCAGGCATGCGTGGGGTGGGGGTTCATGGCACCCCCCAACACTCACTCACAAGAAGGCAAGGAGAGGCCGGCAGAGGGCCTTGCTGGGTGCTCCGCTGAGAAGAAAAAGGCCACTTAGGGTTCTTGGCAAAGGGGCTCTCCAAGATATCCCCAAGATGAACCTCAGCTGGCATAGAGGTGTGGTAGCCTGAAGCCACTTTGAGGGGCCCTTCCCGAACAACAGCCCAGCTCAGAAGCTGCCCCAGGTGGGCAAGGGGAGGCCCCGTAGGATCAGGACCACCTGGCGGTAGAAGCACACGGTCACCCGTCACCTGGCCTCCTTGCAGCTGGCCCACCAGGTACAGCCAGCTGCGATGGTTGGAAGTGGGGGGGACACAATCCCAGGTTGGGGCGCTTGGTCTTCCCCAGGGACTCAGAGCCAGTCCCTGGTGGGGAGGCCCGGCCGGCCGGCGGGCAGCCGCTGTGCGCCCAGGCTCTGCCCGGCCAGGCTGATAGGAACCATCTGCGTTGTCTTAGGCCGCCCCTCTGCCCACTGTCCCTCTGAACTCGCCGGTTCCCGCGGGCCGTTTGATGCCTCGCAGGGTCACAGACCCCCGCACACAAATCACCGCCGCGGGGCTGGGGGTGGGGGGCGGCGTTGAAACCCAATCCGCAAAGTTTGCTCTGCCGCTGGCTCGCTCCTTCCCTCGCTCACTCACCCCGCCACCAACCCCTTTCCAAACAAGGCTTATTTTTCTTGCCAAAAAAACAAAGTTGGTATCAAGTGTTTGGAGGGAGAGAAAGTCTCCCCCGCCCGCCAGCCAGCCAGCCAGCCAGCCTGTCCGCCTGCCCCGCTGGCCAGGCCAGGCCAGTGGCGGTCTGGGTGGAAGGGCAGAGGCTGCCACGGAGCCCCTGGACTACAGGGCTGCAAGGCTGGATGGCATGGGGAGGCCACAAGCTCCGTCGTCCTGTCATCGCAGCTGGGGCCGGACACCAAGAGGGACAGACCCAGACCGGCAGTCCTCGAGCCTCGCCTAGGCAGCCAGTGTCCATCCCTCCGGCCAGCGCCCTCCATCCAGCTCCATCCCACTTCCCCGGAGAGAAGCATCACATCCTGCTCCTTCTCCTTCCCCATAAAACAGCCCCTGCCTGTCGCTTTTACGAGGTGACACCGGCTCTCAGTTCGATCCTCCCGGTGCCCCGGGCCTGGATGTGGAGGGCGGAGAGTGCGGGCAGTCAGGCGTCTCCGGAGCGCTCGCTCCCAGCCAGGCTTTCAAGGGGGAGGCTACGGTGGCCAAACATGTTCCAGGATGCCGGGGAACCTGAATTTGTGGAGTGGCTACAAATTCCTCCAAAGTCCACCACCCCCTCCAGCCCGCTAGCTAGCTCTGGTCTGAACCCCTTAGAGTCTGGTGCAGAGGCAGTCAGGGTTTGGTTCGTGCATGCATGGGACACCCCCCCTCCATCCCATTCCCACTGTAGACCCATCTCCTTTCCAGGCTGTCGGCTTTTCTTTTTGGTGTCCATAGCCTGGAGACCCAGAATGGCCACTTCTCCACGCCCTCGACTTCCCACTGGCAGCTGAAGTCCGAGATTGCTCTGTGGCGGTGGCAGTGACGGCATCCACAGTGCCTGAGAGAGCTGGTGGCTGGGCTAGAGGCTGGGGCTCCAGTGGGGATGGCGAGAGACCACATCGAGGGCCCGAACCATCTGGGTCTGTACGGCTGAGTTCGGGGGCGTCCCAGAAAAAAAAAAAAAAAAGATCTGCGAGCTGGTATGGGGTGGCGTCCGATAAAGGCATCGCGGCCCCTGGGAGGAGAAGAGAAGCAGGTTTCTATGGGGGTCGAACAAAGGAATTTGCCTCCGAAGAAGGGGGCTGAGGGAGCACAGCCAGCGGCGGCAACCGCAGAGACTAGAGGAAGAAGGGGGCCTGGCCTGGCCTGAAAGCCAACGAAATTCCCTGCCAGAGGCCAGACAGGGGATCCATCAGATCCCGGCTTCTCTCCTCAATCAACCCCCTTTTTTGGAGGTGCTGGGAGGCACCCTCCCTAGGACCATAAGAGAGAGTGGCTATGTTTTCCGGAGAGCAAGCAGGGGCCCCTTAAATCCCTCTTCCCCAACCGGTATCTGTTGCCCCCATTTTCCCGAAATTGACTGTCGAGGCTCTTAGGAAGCTTCCCCACTTACACAGGTGCTGACAGGGGCCCACAGGAGATGACCCGAGGGCCCCCGCTGGCACCGAAAGGCAGGCGGGTGGGGAGGGAGCACCGGCACCAAAATCCTCCCCTCCCTCCCACTCCTGCCCCGGCCCGGCCGGCCCTCGGAAGGGGTGTAAGAAGCTCCTCGGCTTCTTTTCTCCGCTGGACTTGAATAAGGGGATTAGGATGGCAAGTTTCCGTCCTTGGCTGGGGGGACAAAGGGCCGAGCGGTGTGAGCGGCCCCAGCCTGTGATTAAACCACAGAGCCCTGTCACTCAGCACTATCCTAGGTACTTGTGTTCGTGACCTAATCTTATTAGAAGATAAACCCAACGAAATCCTTTTCATAATGAAAAGTTACATTTAATGGCTGGATAGCCCCCCCCCACCCCCGCCGACTCTGCCCACCTCCCCCGTTGCTGTTGGATATGGCTTGCCTGTAATTGGCATTTAAAGCACCAGGTCTTGGAGAAAAACGGGGTTTAGGGTTTTTGTAATCCCCCTAAACTGTCTTTGTTCGAAATCTCCACAGATACAAGTCTGTTAAGAGTAAATATTTGTGGATTGATACAACCACATTTTCCCCCCCTGCAAACCAAATCTGGAAAAATTCCGCCCTGCCTCCGGGTTGCTGGCGGGCGGCAGGGGGTGAGAGGGTTGGGGGGGGGGCAGTATTGGCTCAACCTCCCTGCAAAGAACTCTGGTTTTTTTTTCCTTTTATTTTTTTTGTTGGGGGGGGGGAGGCGCTTGGCTGCCTTCAGGAGTGAGGGGCTTTTACACATTTCTCCGGGTGGGAAAGTGATCTTAGACCCTCCTTTTTTATTTTCTCTTCTCCCCAAAAGCCACTTTCCTGACTCTCTTTTTTTTGGGGGGGGTGGAGGCTGCCCAAAGGGGTCCGGCAGAGAAGGGATTCAGAGCACAGAGTGATTTGCTGATTTTTGAACAAAAATGGGAGCTCTCTGCCAACCTCTCTCTCTCTCTCCTGCTGCAGGTTTAAGTGGCTCTCGGACCCCTGGGGTCCACTCACAGGCCAGAAGGCTGCAGAGAACACCTTGGAGGAGCATTGAAGGATCGCGGAGTGGTGGCTGCCAACTGTCCGCTTGCCTGCCCGCCTGCCCGCCAGCGGGGCCCCGGGCTCGACAGGGCCCCAGCCTGGCATCCAGGGATCGGATTCCTCCATAAATCAGCTGCTAGGTGAAAGGGCCGGGCTTCGGAAAGGGCAGGGCTGCGGCACGCATTACAGTTCGGGGTTCCCAAATCCAGGCTAAACCCCTGGTGACACCGAAATTTATCAACCACTTCAGGCGCCCCAGGCTCGGCCGGCTGGACTCAGGGAGTATGCCTCACTGCCCGACTCTGGGAAAGGAGCCGCAGAGAACCCGTCCCCCTTTCCCAAACCCCAGTTCCCCCACAGCAGGGCAGGGGTGCAGTCCTGGAGAGCCTACAGCTGCCACCAGCACCAACATGCCCTCCTGCCTGCCCAAAACACAGAGATTCTAGCCTTGTCCTTTGCCAGCCAAATGGGGCACCGGTGTGCCCGGCAGCGACGACCACTCCCACCTTTTCCCCTGCCCCCTTTCCTGGCTGGGTGCTCGAGGGAGAATCCCAGCCTAGGGCACCCTGAGGGTCAGAGTGAGGTCTTAGGGATCTCATCTGCTCTGGAAAATTGGGTTCCCCACCCTCCCAAACCCTCCAAACTCGGCTGTGGAATGTCTTTGCACCTGGAGGGTTGAACTAGCTGCCTGGTCCTCATCTGTCCGCCAAACCCCAAAACTAAGGTAACTCAGGTAACTCAGGCAACTCCAGCTGACCACCACCCCACTGGGGGCCGGAGGGCTCTGGCCTCAGGTGCTCACAGACCAGGTTCAAGAGGCTGCTGGGGAAGAAATCCCGCTGTGTGCTGCTGGAGCCTCCAAGAAGCAGCTTCTGCAGCCTGACTCCCCAGTTCTCACCCGGGTCCCACCCTGGGCTGGAAAGAGTTCCTCTGCAAAGGTTCTCTGGGATCCCAAAGCGATGGGCAGACAGTCCCCCCAGTAGGCAGCTCCTTGAAGGCATGTGCCCACTTCAGCCCGCTACCTTTCCTCGGTTCGGTTTTACTTCGTTCTCTCCATCTTCCTCACAAGCCATTGCCGTTGGAATTCCCTTCAGAGAGGGACTCTGAGCCTTCCTCATCCAGATGGGGAGACCCTTCCCCTTGAGTACCGGTGCTCTACTAAGGAGGCCCTTCATTTAGAGGGGGTGTCTGGGACTATGTTGTGGCTAGAGGGAGTCACATGAAGCCATCGCCTGCCTACCTCGTAGCTGGGTGCTTCGGTGGAGGATCAGGGATCAGCCACACTCAGCTTGGCCCCCACCCAGCCAGGTCATTCCTCATCTCTTGCTACAGCAGAACCTGAGGGTGGGGACCTCCATCTCTTTGTGCCCTAGCTTGCTCCCCAATCTTTCCCCGCACCAATCCACCACCCGGTCTCCCCAGGAATCCTAGAGTACCTCAGGCGATCAGTAAGCAAAGATCTTCATTTCTTCTGGAATCGGGTTTTTTCCCTCGGTTTACTGATACCAGATCTGCCAGGTGCTCTATCTACCGGGGATGTGCACGCCCACCCCCGACCCCATGAAAAAGTGCCTAATGGGGGGGGGGGCTAGTCCTGCCATCCCTGCCAGGGCCCTCCACGGCTGCCAGTCAAGCCGGCAGACAGAAATGGATACGTTGCCCCCGGAAAAACAAAGGAAGAGCCAGCGCAGACATTTATTTGTACTGATCACGGGAAGCGAAGGTAAAAGGCCCTGAGGAAGTGCTGTCAGCCTGGCCGGAAACCCCAGAAAGTTGCCGTGGGGCACGGCGGGGGCCCTCCCACCCCACCCCTCCCAAGGCTGCAGTAGTTAAAGCAAACACTGAGCCTTCAGTGCGCCATCACTTACACCTTCCCCCCCAAATTACACAAACTCTGAAGGATTTCTCCGAGAGAAGATGGATGCTGCAGGAGACTGGAGGTCAAGGCTAGGGTATTTAAAGTATATTATTAACAAATAAACATTTATGAACAAAAAAAAGGGGGGGGAAGCGAGAGAAAGAGAGAAAAACCCTATCGGCCACCAGGGAACCCAATCATGTTGCTTTTGGCTTCGAATGACAGGAGACATTGAGGACCTGAACGGAGGGCACCGGCCCTGATGAAACCGCGGCCTCAGCCTGCCACTTGGCTTCCTGGGCCTTTGTGAATCAACTTTTTCAAGGGCTGACGCCGCTGCTTCAGCTTGGCCCCCCTTCCGCACATGGGGTGGGCGGGCATGGGGCAGCAACGGCCAGAGGAGATGGGACTTTGCTTCCACTGGCTCTGGACTAGCTGGGGGTCTGGAGAGGACAGGGTCGGCTAGAGCATCAGGCCAGGGCTCTCCAGCACCCCCCACTGGCTGACAGCTCTTGGGGGTGCTCTCAGGAGAGGTGGACCCTCTGCCTCCTCAGGGGTCCTGGTTGATTGAGGTGGCAATTGTTGATGACGTTCCAGTTCCCTCTGCTCCTCAGCCCTCACTAACTACTGCCAAAGTCAAAGACGCATCAGATTTCTCTCTCTCTCTCTCTCTCTCTCTCTCTCTCTCTCTCTCTCTCTCTCTCTCTCTCTCTCATTTTAAAGCCTTCTTAGTTGCAGGGCAGGGGCAGAGACAGGGGAAGTTCCTTGAGAAAAGCATCCCTCGAAGGCCCACTTTAGATGGAAACCGGGCCCGACAGACAAGAGGTATGAGCTGGCTCCCCATTCCATCGCCTCTTGAATCCTCCACCCAACCCCTCGCGCCCCTCACCCGGGATTTGTTCAAATCAGAAAAACACTTAGCACCCCCCATAGTTTCCAAATCTATGACCTGATATCATTGAGGTGACTTTTCTCAACTCTGCCCAGACAAGATCTCAATTGTTCCCCCTCCACAGATGCTCTTTGGTCTGATCCTCCTCTACTCCACCTCCCCAAGACCCCCAACACCTCTAAAGCGATACCGAGTGTGGCCTCGTGGGTCCCCCAGCACAGGGCATCCCACTCCCTCCCCTCCACCAAGCTGCTTTCCTGAGACCACATAGTGGACATCTATCTGTTCTCAACCGAAATAATTACTGGGTTCTGTGTATCTTTGGAGGTGCTGGAGAGGGGGTTGGATCCCAGTGGAGAAGGAAACAGGTCCAGGAAGCCCACCAGGTGCCCTTAGAATCATCACAGCCATACCCACTTGCTGACAGAAAACTGGGGTGCAAAGCTTAGCAGATGGGGGACAGCGGAGCTGGGGGGTGGTGGCAAAGGCTGGTCTGCTCAGCCCTTATCATCACCAAGTGGGATGGGGTGGGCATTTTCTTAAGGTGTTCTACTTAAAAGACTGACTTTCCTGGGGGTGCCTTTCATCCTTCCTGCATTGGGTGGAAGAGATGGGGAAAGTGGTGGTGGTGGCAAGTGGTGATTGGGGGGGGGGTCAAGGGGCCCAGACCTGCATGCCAGTGTGAGACCCCTGGGCCTGACCATGTGCTTCCTTGTAAACAAGGCACATGCTATGCTGAATTGGATGACAGTGTCAGCCATCGCTAACTCTCAGATTATTAACAGCAAGCCAGGCAGGGTGCCAGGTGCTGGCATCCACAGCCCTTGGAAGAATACCTCCCCCCAGGTGGGGTACCTTCCTTTCACAGAGGAGGTGCTGCTGGAAGGTGCCTCCACCTGGCTGCTACATCACCCTGTCATCCCAGGGCCAGACTTTCTGGGCCTGGGCCTAAGCAAGGGGCTGGGACTGGAGGGAGCTGAGATTCACCATTCTCACAGCCCCGCCGAGATCCTCACGTCGCTTGCTTCCCCCACTCGAGAAAAACCCAACAAACAAATTAGGCTCCAGCAGCCCTGAGCCTGGGGAACAGAGGGTGAGCCAGGAGTCAGCTGTGAATAATGCCTCCGTTCAGAGGCCCGGCTCTGCGAGAGGCTTCTGGAAGTCCTGGGTTTACCCTTCCACCCCACAGCCTAGGTGCTGGGGTTAAATGGAGGAGCAGGAGCGGCCAGAGGGTCCCCCAGGCAGGGGCTGGCAGAGTAAACCCTTCACTCTTACCTCCCCTACCGGTAAGCTCCCCTTCAACCCCAGCCTGCCCCGCCCAGGCCTATTCACTGGGTGAAAGGAAAGTCCCCTTTCTAGGCAGCCTAGGCTTCTGCAGCTCTGAATTGGTTGAAAGGTGGGGGGTGGGGGAAGAGCTTGTCCGCAAGGATCCCCGTGGATGGAGGATGCGGGTCCCTGGGCCTCCTGCCTTAAGCCTGGGGAGGCCTCCTGAGAAAGGAGAAAGGCTGGACGGACTGACGGACTGCTCTGGCCTTCCTAGCAGCCCTGCTCCTGAAGGTGGGATGTTGGTACCCCAAAAAGGTACATCCCAAGAAATTCTCCCAGGGCCACATCTTAAGGGGAGAAAGTGTTGGGGGGCAGCAGTCTTGGATGTCCTCAAAGCTCTGCCAGCTGGGGTCAATTTGGAACAAACAAACAAACAAACAAAAAATCACCATCGAAGACTCCAAAAACTCAGGCTTCACTTCCCAGTATCCCTCTCTGGAGTGAAGAGTTCCCCACCTGAGCTGGTGATCCCAAGGGGGCCCTGAAGGCTCAGGAGCAGCAGACTGGAGGAGGGGCACTTCCAGCCCCCCCCCCCCCCCCGTGGTGGCACTGTACAGGCAGTGGCGGGCAGCCGGGCACCCCAAGGAAGCTCAGACGGGTAGCCCGGAAGCTGTCTCCCGGGGTGACTCTGATCCATTTTCCGACATTTTGGGGGCCTTCCCACAGGCCTGTTCTCCCTTCCGGAGCCTCTGCCAGGCATTTGCCACCTCCTCAAAGAGAGAAACCCCTTCCTAGTGACTGAGTGAGAGGGCGCAACAGTAAGACGAGTTACATAATTCTATGGGCCCCCGAACTGAGGGGGGGGCAGTAAAAAAAAATGGGTGTGTGACTTCGGCAGGGAGGAGGGAGGAGAGCCTCGGTGGCTCAGTTTTGCCCTGTGAGTGTCTAAATGAGCCAGAATAAGCCCTACCACTCCAAGGCCTTTGTTTTTGTTTTGTTTTTTGTTTTTGTTGTATTCCAATAAAGACAGCCCCCACCCCCACCACCACCACCACGGAATGGAGAAAGGCAAAGAAAGGCTTTTCGAAAGATCCGGTGAAAGTAACTGGTGGCCCGGCTCCCTACTCTTTAGTGACTAGCAGGCTGACTGGATCCTGCTGGGTTCTCTGTACCGCTCCAAATAGCCTTGAATCACCCCTGTGGTGCGTAGAATGATTCTGGGTGTCGGATCTTAGAGACCCGGTAGGAAGAAGAAGGAAGAGAGGAGAAATTGAAAGAGCGAGCCGAGAAGCCCGGGGAGACTCCCAATGTTTGAAGGCACATTTTTCACAAGTTAAGGAAGTATGAGCTGCTCTCTATGTCTCTCTCTCTCTCTGTGTGTGTGTGTGTGTGTGTGTGTGTGTGTGTGTGTGTGTGTGTGTGTGTGTGTGTAGGGGTGGTGGCGGCGGGAGGGAGCTGCAAGGGGGCTGACTGTTCTTTTCCCAAAACCGCGGGTGCAGACTCCGCGAAATCTAGAAGGCACGTTTCTGCGCCCTCTTGCCTGGATTCTTGTCTGAAAAGCATTTAGACACAGATGCAATAAATATGCATTTGCGATCTTCAAAGAACAAAAATAAATCGTGGAATACACGTTTTATTGCGCCAAAGACCATCGCTTTCCATGCCCCCCCCTAGCCCCAGCTTGCACGGTTGGGCTCTTCCTTAGACAAGGTGCTTGCAAAAGCAGGGCATTTGCTCCCTGGATTGTCTCCACAGCCCTGCCTCAGCCCCCAACCACCACACCGAATGGGAAGGGAGTGCAGTTAGCTAATTGGTGAGGTAGGAAGAAGAAAAAAGGAGGGTGCCGGAGAAGAAAGACCCAGTAATAGCCCTCTGCAATGGCCACCCCAAATGGGGGGGTGGGGAGAGCATCCTGAGATTTGCCTCCACTCCACTCCAGCTCTAGAAGACACTGCAAATGGCTTTCTCTCCAGGACTTCTTTCTTTGTAAAACAAATCCACTTTGCACAGAACCACCCGGTGCTGCATTGTTCTTGGTAAAATGAGGGGGTTGGCCTCTCTGCTTGGAGGGAACCCCCAGATCAGATTTTGCGGACCTCACAGTCTCCGTGCCTGGAAGATCCAGATTAATCTGCATAGTTGACGGAGAGCACCAGAAACCAGTGCGGAGGGGATGAGGACCAGTAGGGAAGAGATGTTGGAATAAAATGGTTCCAATATGTTTAAAAGAAAAAAAAAATTTCCCCCAAACCTACACACAGATGAGGAGACACCACCTCCCCTTTCTTAGTTTCTGGAACTTCAGCACCCAAAAAGGTTGCATGGTCCAGGCCGGAGACTGAGCTGAGCGCAGGTGGGTGCTGCCAGCGCTGAGCTCCTGGCAGTAACCTCGGCGAGGGGTGCAAATGTGTGAGACACGGGGTGGCCTGGAAGATGGGGAACTCTCCTAATAGATGCTCAAAGGTTAACCCAAATCCAGCAGCCCTGTTTACCCCAAACTGCCATCCACATTTGCTTTGTGCCTGTCTTTGTGCCCGGGAGGTGACTGGACCCTCACCTCCCCCAACAGGAATTGCTTTCCAGGGCTTTCCACAAGTCCAGCCCTTGGCAAAAGGCCTCATGGGATGTTCCAGACAGAGGTGGACAAGTTCTGAGACCAGCAAAGAAGTTGATTTTCTGAGCAGGTCACCCCCAGCTCCGGCCTGCCAGCCCTCTCACCACACACCAGAACGGCACTAATGGGGGACTCGCCCAGGCCTTTCAGGGTAGGAGCCCAGACCCTCTCTGGGGCTCTGATCTACAATCTCACCACTTCTAGGCCTCAGCTAAGTGGAGGGCCGGCTCCACTTTATGCCAGGTAGGGTGGGCCTGGATTGAAGGTCCTGAGCAGGGCAGGCAGCCACAGGCCACATGCACCACCACCACCACCACCACCGGGACCACCACTGCTCTGGCCACACCAATTTCCCCCAGTTCTGAATCCTCTCAGCAGATCTTACACCCGGCTGCACCCCATCCAAAAGCCCAGCCAGAAAGTTCTCACAGGCACCACCGAGTCTCTGAAAAGCCACTTTGGGGATCCCCACATTTTCCTTTTGGCCAATGCACCTCACCACCAAGTCTCCAAACCAGGGAGGAGGTGAAAGGAAAGAGCCTCCATCAATTCTGTTCTGTCCCAGGGCCCTTGCCAGCTCTGAGACAGGGACTCAGCTATGAATTCACAACGGCAGTCTCTGACCCTCAGACCGCAGCCCTGAGGCTGGGGTCCACGCGTGTCGAATTGGTCACCCCCACCTCAAAATCCAGAAAAGAGAACCTGGCCAGTTTCTAGGCCAGGAAGTCTGCCGCCTGCCTCTTTGCGTCCTCAAACTATACAGCAGCATATCCAGTCAACAAAGCTGGAAGTATCACATCTTACTCAGCATGGTGCAGGGAGCCTGGGCACCCCGGTCGCACCAGGAATAAAGCTTAGCGGCAGGCGGAAGGCAGGAAGGGGCTTCCAGGTTGCTCCTTCCAACACCACTCCACCTCCTGGCTCCCAGGACATCCAAGCCGACTCCCCCCAAAACGCCCATCTGGAGCAGCACACGACCTAGGCTCCCGAAAGCCCTGATATTGCTTGGAAAGAAATTTCTGCTTCCCACAGCATTTTTCCTTCTTGGGTTGGGGGGGGGGGGTCAGGCCCATTCTTTCTGCCAAGCCGTTCAGCTTCTCCTAGCCTGGTATCCTAACCCCCTTGCCCAAACTCAAAGAACTCAAGGCCCAACCTTGGGGTTTCCAAGCACAAAACATAGCATAGTAGGGGAGCTCCACCAGGATCGGCTGAGCTGGGGCGGTTCGCCCGGGCCGGGAGCTAGTGGCTCCGGGAGCCGGGAGCCTGGAGCTGGGAGCCAGGTGCGCAGCCGGTGGAGCACGGTCGGAGGAGGAGGCGATAGGCAGGGGGGCGCAGGAGGTGTGCGGGGCACAGGGCGCAGGAGGAGAGCTTACTGTTGGTAGTCTTGTTTGCAGTAGAGTTTCCGATCCCGGAAATAGCAGCTGGTGGTGAGGGCTTGCTGACACGCCGCGCACTGCAAACACTCCTCGTGCCAGGACGACTCGTTGACGCGCATCAGGAAGCGGTCGGAGATGGGGCGCTGGCAGCCCTCGCACACCGCGGGATGCGGGCAGTCGGAGCCTGCGGCGCACATGGGGGAAGAGGGGGCGAGACCCGGCTGTCAGCGCCCACCGAGCCCAGCCCTAGCTTCACCCCCAAGCGCCCTCGCTCTAGGTCTAGCCCCGGGTCCGACACCCGCGCTCCCTCCACTCCTCTCCTCTCCAATGCGCGGTGCGCGCGCGGGGAGTCTGCGGGCCTGGAACCTGCAATCGCCCCGACCCCGGGAGTCCTGCGCTGGACTCTCTCGGATGTCGGGGAGGCGATGGAGAAAAGAGGTTGAGGCTTGGGCTCGCTGGCACTCCCCGCGGTGCCATCCCTGATCTGCTACCCCCGGTGTACCCAAAATCTGTGCTTTTGGGGGAGAGGTCAGGGATATTTTTTTCCTCTTGGCAGCTACCTCCAGGAGTCATCCCAGGTGACGTGGGCTGGAGAGCTTGCCAAAAGGTGACTGCTTGGGCCCTCGCTCAATCGGTGCGCCTGCAGCCAGAGGGGCACCTAGCATCGGGGCCTTGGTGGATGGTGAGCGGGGCAGGGACCGGTCCTGACCTCCATCCTCTCGGCGGGGAGGAACCCCGTTTTCTTTTCCGATAGTTTTCAGGGGGGTGTCTGTGCCTATTTGGGGGGCGGTCCACCCCCTAGGAGCCTTACCAAGGTGCCCCTTGCAGCCTCCCTGTGCGTCCTGTCCTGCCTCCCCTTAGATCCATGCACACTTTTATCCATGCGGGGACCGCGCATCTCTCTCTCCCCGTGCATGCCCAGTTGGCTCTCCCCGCACCTCATCTTCCTGCACCGTACTCACCCAGTAGCACCCCCAGAGTGGCCGGCCCGGGGCGCAGGGCGTGCTCCTCCATCTTGATGCCGTCCAACATCTTGGCGCAGTCGGTCTGCGCGGCACGGGGGAAGCAGCGCTCCAGTGACTCGGGACCTGTTGCTATATCCATGGGACGACGCGGGGCGCCGGGGCCAGGGCTGCCGCTTGCGGGGGGCTGGCTGGCTGGGCTGGCTTGGCCCTCCCGCCCGCCCGCCTGCCCGGCCCGGCCTGGCCCTCCTCCCGCTTGCAGCCGGTAGGGAGAGGAGGCGAGGCCCTTGCGGGGTTGCAGCCTTGGGGATCCTCCGACCGGTGCGTCCTGGTGCGTCCTGGTGCGCCCTGGGGAGTGGAGAGGCGGTGGCGGCGGCGACGGATCCCGCACACTGGGCACCCCGGGAGTGGCTGACAAGGGTCTCCGCTGGGTTCCTCAGTCGTGGCTGTCACCTGCTTGTCAGTCAGCTCCGAGTCCGGTCCGGGGTGGCCGAGGCGGCGTTGGCTGAGCTGGCCGAGGCGGCCTCTCGGAGAGCCCCGTAGAGGAGACGACGGAGGGAACCCGCGGCTGCAACGGGCAGGGGTGGAGGTGGGGGTGCAGGGGTGCAGGGTTTGCGGGGAGGGGCCGGGGGGGTTGCGGGCGCAGCGGGGTTCCCGCAGCGGGCCTCGGGGCTTCCTGCGGGCGCGCTTCCCCCGCGCGCGCGCGCGCTACGCTAGGGCCATGGAGCGCAGCGCCCCGGGAGCCGCCGAGGGTTTAGAGCCGAGCCGGGGCGGGCGGGAGAGGGCGGCGGAGGGATACTCCCGGCCTCGGGCCGCCTCACACCCTCCCTCTCTCTCCCTCTCCCTCTCTCTCTCTCTCTAGTCTCAAACTTCCTGACATTTGAACTCATTGGCGCGCCTCGTATCCCTGCGCCGGGAAGGGAGGGGGATGAGCCGGCCGGCTCCACGTCAAAATAGTGCAGCCCTGGCTCTCCCCCTCTCCCCACCCCTCCCCTCCCCTCCCCAATCCCCCCTCCCTCTCCCTCTCTCCCTCCCAAGGAAGTTTTTTTGGGGGTTCCCCCCCTCTTGGGCACTGATCGTGCCATCCCATACCCCTGCAAGGCTGCAGCATCTCAAAGCTGGATTTGGTGGTGGTGGTGGGGGAGATGAAGGCCTTATTTATTTGTATTTATTTATTTATTTATTTATTTATTTATTGTGTGTACTGGCTTTAGAATGGGTATTGGGTGCAGCCCGCAGCAGCCGCTGGGCTGGCGAGGAGACCCACCCCAAGATGCAGCCACAGGGTTGCCCAAGGGGGACCCTCCCTTTCTCTCCCCAATCAATCGACCTCGACTGGATGGAGGCCCAGGGAGGTAGGTAGGGAGTACTGGGAGCAGCAGATAGGGTGGCTAGGATGGATGGATGGATGGAGTGAGAGATGGAAAGAGAGAAAGACAGAGAAAGAGACAGACAGAGAGAAAGGGAGAGAAAGACAGAGAGAGCAAGAGAGAAGAAGCGGGCTGGCTGCCGGCTCCGACTCCCCTCCCTCCCAGCCCCAGGAGATGGGGTGTGGGCCCCCTGGTTTAGCTGGGAGGGCCCCGGGACCACGTCAGGGCCTGGCCGAGGTTTGGGTGGGTGGAGGCGGAGAGCGCTAGCTACCCAGAAAGGCGCCTGGAAGAGGATGGGAGCTTTGGAGCGGAGTGGAGTGGAGTGGAGTGACGGCGGCGGTGAGGAAAGCTCGGGGTGACTGGGGAGTGGAAGGAGAAAGTGGGGGTCCCCGGGTTGAAGAAGAACTTGGGGTGCTGCGGAAGAACTGGACTTGGCAGGATCCTGAGTTGGGGAAGCTAAGCCGCAAAGATTCGAAATCTCCCAGCCCTGGAACGTGGCGCATTCGGCCGCTCCGAGAAACCCGCTAGGACTGGAGACGTTTGGCGACAGACACCCCGGTTGCGGGTGGGTAGGCCGCCCCGAGAGACGTGAGCTTCAGCCCTGGGGTTCCCCAAGCCCAGATGGCAGGCCAGCCTCTTTGGAGCAGCCCCGAGGGGCCGGGCGCTCACCTGGCCTGGCCAGGGCGCACGGTGGGTACTCCAACCGCATCGTCGGGCTGCGCGCAGCGCGCACGGCCCTGGCTGGCTTTGCGACAGGATCCAGGGGTCCCCAAGGAGACTCTGGGGGTCTCCCGGAGAGCAGGGTGGGCGTGGGGAGCCCAGCAGCGGCCTCGGGACAGGCTCGGCGGGGCGGCCCCAGCCCCTCCGGGCTTGGCGCAGTGGCGCGGAGCCGGGCGAGGGCGGAGGGCACGGGAGGCGGGTCCCCTGACCCCGCTGGAGGCGAGAGGGCGGATCGGCTTTGGAGGCAGTGGGGGGTTCAGTTAGAAGTGGCCCCCAAAGCCGCGGGGCCCCGTAGAGGGGCGCAGGCTTTGAGGTAGGGGGATCAGCGGCTCGCGCCCCGCCCGAGTACCTGCGTGCGTGTCAGGGGAGACACCTGTGCATGTCCATGCGTGACCACGAGCCCGCCTCCGGGGCTCTTGCGGGCTCGTGTCCCCTTGTCTCTGTGCACACACGACATTCCCGTGTTCCCCGCGAATTTCTGGGCTTCCCCTGTGTGTGCGGCTCTGAGCCGGGGATCTCCTTCCCGCATGCATCTTCGCGGTGCGCATCCAGCAGGTCGCCAAGCGCCCAGCTCAGTCCTCCTCCCCACGCCTCGGTGGCTTCTGTGTCTGTCCATCTTTGTGTGCGTCCCCGTGTCTGTCACTCTTGGCCGGCGCAGTCTGTCTTTGTGTGTCTCTCGGGCCTCTCTCTGCATTGTGTCTGGGATCCTTTCCTGTCTGTGTGTCTCGCGCGTCACCTTTGTGTCGGAGTCTCTCCAAGTTTCTGCAGGATGCCGCGGCAGCGCCGTGCTGGCGAGTCGCTCAAGAGTTTGAGGTTTTGGGAGAGGGAGGCCAGAGTGAAGTGGCTTTTGTGTCTGCGCATCTTTCTGGGACGTCTTTGCGTGCCCTGTCTGCTGCCAGAAAGGTGCAGAAAGAGTGGAGGTGGAGGTGAAGTTAGTTGCCCTCAAGCGCGCTGCGTGTTTTTACCCAAGCGCAGCTTTGGAAAGCCAGGCCTCGAACTCCCGAGGGTGGGCCCCGGGCTCCTTCTTAGGCATCTGGGTGCGCGCAAGCCGGGCGTTGGGCTGCAGAGTTCCCGGCCCAGTGGAGAAGCAGAACCCGTCCTGGAAGGGCAGACTGGCCGGGCGCGTCCTGCCCTCTGCTGGCAACGCCAGGACCTTGCGCTGCGCTCTGGGGAGCCTGGAGGCTCGATTCAAGCGTGTCAGGCCCAGACCCATGCTTTTCCCTCGCCTTCCCTCTCCTTCCCCTTTAGGGCGCGCCTTGAAATCCTCCGGATCAAGGACCCTGCCCCGCTGTCCTCAAAAATACCTCTCCAAGTATCCTTCCTCCCTCCCCAGTCTCCGACTCCCCAACCATCCCACTCCGACTCGGTTTCTCCAAAGGCTTTTGTGGAAAGGGGTCCCTAGTAGTTGAGACAACTGTGACAACAGCCTAGGGTCGCGGGTGTCTAAGTCTAGGGCTGCCCAAACCGTGGCGGAGGCAGGAGGAATTGTGGGCGCTCTATCGAATGTTGGGTGATCACCCCGCGCCTTAGCGCGTTTCATCTAGCCACCGTACCGGGCTGCGCAAGAGGCTGGATGAAGGGCCCAGGTGTGAGGGACTAATTGGGCCACGATCCGGGAAACCCCTTCTGCACATCTGCCCCCTCTTTTGGATCCGATTCTGATCCCATTTCCAGGTTCCCCGGGGTCCCACTTCCCTCTTGTCCGGTCCCCAGCGGACAGCGCACAGGGATTTGCAGAGCGCGGGTCCCCGCGCGCACATTCTGCTGAGCTCCTGACCATGCCTGCCAGGAAAAAACAAACAAACAAACAAAAACAATTGGACCCCGAACTGTGAAACCCCACTGTGGGGTGGGCTGAGCGCCCCGACTCTGCTAAGGCGGACCCCGGGGGTGGTGCAGTTGTCCTGCGGTGTCCCGGCTCTCCAGTCGTCGGCCGACGCGGGATTTGCGCTCCAACCGGAGCAGGCGGAAAGCGGCCGGTTTCTCCCCGTCGGGGTAGAGAGAGCTTCCAAGGACTTCGGGGCTGAAGCCAGAATGGGGAGGGGAGCCAGGCCTGGGGGCGTTTCCACTCCCTTAATTCTTCCCTCTTCCCCACCTTCCTGAAGCGCGCCCCTCTCCCCCACTTCATCCCTTCTTTAGGGTCCAGCATACCACTTCTCCCCAAAATGTATTCTCCCTCATTTTCGCTATCTCAACCTTCTCTTCCTCTATCCATTCCACCCCCAGCCCCCTCACTTCGGGTACTCTCCCAATTTCCAATCTAAGCTCAGGGATCCTTGTATTAGAGTTTCTGGTGCAGAAAGACCCGGATCCTCACTCCTCCCCTGAGTTCCTGTCCTCTGCTCAGGCAGTGGGAGAGTTGGGGAGACCCTCAGACAGCAGAGGGCCAGCTAACAGTGGGCGCTTCTCTCATAGCCCTGGGGTGGGGCGAAAGCTTAACAGCAGTTGTTCCTGCTGCCGGCTACACAGGTAAAACACCATCCACAAGCTCTAGCAAAGGGCAAAGGACAAAAGTCAGGGCCAGCTTGGACCCCATGAACCGGACTCCCCCAATGTGTGGGTTCAAGACTCAATTGAGTCTTCTGGTGTCTGCAGGGTCCCACACAACACACCCCAGTCGCAGAGCTGCAGAGTGGAACCAGAGAGGGAGAGGCCCGAGTTGGCATAGTTCCGGCCTCCTTGTCCTGGAGGGTCCTTTCTGGTTCTTCAAGTTGGCATGAGAGGTGACAAGGGAAAGTTTTGGGGTTGGCCTGTATCTCCAGGGTGTGGCTCCAAGACTGTGTGTTGGGTGTTGAGGAGACCACCCCCAGCATTGATCAAGTTCCTTGGTCCTCCTCCCTAAAGTCCAATCACACTGCCTCAGGCTGGTGTCTCAGGACACAGTTCCGGACACAAAGTCCCCTTCATTATTCACTGGAGTCCTCGGATCCAGCAGGATGGGGCAGGAGACTCGATCCTTCACTTAGAATAGATCCTGAGGCCCCAATGGCCTGCTGGCTTTAGGGACAGTCAAGGGTGACACAGAGAGGATCAGGTTCCAGAGAAAGTCTGTCTTCTCCCTGGCCTTATTTTCCTTATCAGTCAAGTGTCATTAACCCTCATGGGGCATAAAGTGCACCCCCAAGGCCTCCCCTTATCCTGGGCTCTGGCAGCAGAATGAGAGGAGCTGTATGTAGGCTTTTTTTTGGTGGGGGGTTGGCAAACCCATTGGTGACCATACGGGGTGCCAGGGATCCAACCTGGATAATTTTTGTGTGTGTGTTTTTGTTTTTGGGGTCACACCCAGCAGTGTTCAGGGGTTACTCCTGGCTCTATGCTCAGAAATCGCTCCTGGCAGGCTCGGGGGGGACCATATGGGATGCCAGGATTTGAACCACTGACCTTATGCATGCAAGGCAAACGCCTTACCTCCATGCTATCTCTCCGGCCCCCAACCTGGATAATTTGTGTCCAAAGCAAGTGCTCTGCTCAAGATACTACTATCTTGGGCTCCTGTATGTTTGGGTTTCCTTTTTTTGTTTTTGTTTTTGGATCATACCTGGCTCTGGCAGGCATGGGGGGACCATATGGTATGCTGGGATTCGAACCACTGAACATCCTGGATTGGCTGCCTGCAAGGCAAATGCTCTACCTCTGTGTTATCTCTCCAGCCCCTGTATATTTGTTTTTGAAAAAGACTTTCTTCAAGAATCTTTGCAGTTCTTGCCAAAAGACTGTGCTGGGCTTTGCCAACAGTGCTACTAGAATCAGGGGCTTCCCCAACCAACTCAGCTGAGCCAGAACAAGGCCAAGGACCATATTCGCAGCCAAAACAGCCCCATGAAGGAAGACACTAGAATATCGGACAGAATGAACTTGAATCAGCCACTAACTCCCAATGCCCGGACATTCGTGGGCCTCCACCCTGAAAGTCCCCGGTAGGTGTGGGGCCAGGAGTTGGGTGTGCGGTGGGGCCAGTGCCCATACTATTTGATCTTTATTTTAAATCCACTTCAAAACCCTGGGGATTTGTGGCATTGGAGGCGTTCCCTCTTTCTGCGATGATTTGGTGGCTAGTAAAGTTTTATGAGTGTCTGTGCATATAAATGCAGTGGATGTGCGTTTGTTGGGGAGAGTTCCCCCTGATAGAGTAGGCACGTGCTTCTTTCAGAGCTCAGAGAGAAGAGAATGAGAGGGAAAAGGAAAAAAAAACAAAACAACAACAAATGTTGGGGACAGGCCTAGTGGCAGAGCAGGGCCAGTTCCAGGGCAGACCATTGGTAGCTGCAGTCAGTGGGTTTGTGGTGCTGGGAGTTGGACCTGGTAGAAACCTTTCTGGGACAGGTTTTTGGTGACCAAACTCTCTCTCTTTTTCTTTTCTTTCTTTTTTTTTTTTTTTTTTTTGGTTTTTGGGTCACACCCGGCAGCGCTCAGGGGTTACTCCTGGCTCTCTACTCAGAAATCGCTTCTGTCAGGCTCAGGGGGCCATATGGGATGCCGAGATTCGAACCACCATCCTTCTGCATGCAAGGCAAACGTTTTCTGCTTGTCTTTTACTAATCATCTTCAGAGTATTCTTAGGGGACTGAACTGCATAATAAATAAAGGTGACATTGAAGTGTTCAGGTCTGCCTATTTCTCTAGAATTTGAGCTTGGCAGAATTCAGCAGAGAAGCAGTTTGATCAGAAAATTGATTCCTGGGCCTGAGAGCTAGCACAGTGGCAGGGCATTTGCCTTGCATGCAGCCAATCCAGGAAGGATGGTGGTTTGAATCCCAGCATCCCATATGGTCCCCTGAGTCTGCCAGGAGTGATTTTTGAGTACAAAGCCAGGAATAACCTCTATGTGATGCCGGATGTGACCCAAAAAAGTCTTGGGGGCTGCATGACTAAAGGAGGGTGCAGACTGGACTTTCTCCCTAAGACCTAACAATGAAGTGTCCCTAGAGCTGAGAGCAGTAAGTGTCCTGTTGGCACCCAGGATGCCACTGGCAGTGCATGCCATGTAACCCCACCTAGTGGTTCCCCCCAGGCTGCACTCCTGAGTTACTTTAGTATTTTTGTTTGTTTGTTTGTTTGTTTGTTTTTGAGCCACACTCAGTGACTCTCAGGGGTTACTCCTGGCTCTACACTCAGAAATTACTCCTGGCAGGGTTGGAGGACCATATGGGATGCCAGAGATCAAACCTGGGTCAGCTACATTCAAGGTAAATGCCCTCCTCACTGTGCCATCACTCCGTCCCTATTTGAGCATTTTTCTTGAAGTCTGTGAAGCATATGGATAAGGCACGAGGTACGCAATGACAAAGGAAGGGCTACTCCGTGTCCCCAGTATGCAGATCAAGGAAGAAAATTCTGTCTCTCCAGAAACTCTGCTCCCCAATGTTCCCCACGTCCTCCTCCAACAGGTCATCACTGGAGTTTCTATTACTGTACATGAGTCTTTATAGTACTTTTAGGACCTCTCAAGTGGCACTCAGGTCTGGGGACCCCCTTCCCGTCATTCTCAGACACGTTGGCCAGTGGCGCAATGTGACCTGAGCCACCTCAGTGATGCTCAGAGGACCATGGGGGTGTTGATGAAGTGGTCAGCTTTGCAAAACATACAGGTTTTTTTGTTTTTGTTTTTTTTTAATTTGAAGGTCTGGCTTGGACACACATGGCACTGCTCAGGACTTACTCCTGCCTGACTCTGTGCTCAGGAATCACTTCTGGGAGGCTTGGGAGACCATATGTACTGCCAGGGATCAAACCCAGGGTAGTTGCATGCAGGCCAAATGTCTTAAACCCTGTATTGTCACTCCAGTCCCAATTTGACCTTTTATTTAGTTTATTTATTTATTTATTCATTTTGGTTTTGGGGCCACACCCAGTGACACTCATTGGTTAGTCCTGGCTCTGTACTCAGAAATTGCTCCTGGCAGGCTCAGGGGACCTTAGGAATACTGGGGATCAAACCCTGGTCCACTGTATGCAAAGCAAATGCCTTACCCAATGTGCTATTGCTCCCGCCCTGGCTTTATTGTTTTTAAGGAGAATGCCATACCCAGTGGTGCTCAGGGTTTGCTCCTGGTTCTGTGCTCTGGAATCACTCCTGTGCTCAGGAGAGTTATATATGGTGCCAGTGATATCAAATCTGGGTTTGTTACTTGCAAGAGAAGCATGATGTGCACTGTACTATCTCTCCACAACACACTTGATAATTAGATAAACGGTCCCAGAGAGTTGCTCTTCCTCATTCTAGCTCCATCATGTGACTTGGCGTGAAAAGAGGAGTGGAGCCACTTTGCACGCTTAATCCCACAGGCCACAGCTAGTCGGTTGCTGGCCCATTAACCCAGTTCACTTGACCAGGGGGTCACTTGTATTGCCCCTTCTGCCACTGACCTGTTTTCTCTTTCCATCCTCACCCCCTTCCACTGCACTGCACTGCCGAAAAATGCTTCCGGCATCATCTCCCAATCCTATTTTTCCCTCTACACACAACTTAGGGAAATCCTCATGTCCCCTCCAAGAAATGGCACCTCAGAGAGGCGAAGCCATCCGCATTGTCAGCCTCAACTGCTGAACCCCAAGACCCCTCTTCTGCCTCTTCCCAGCTACAAGGAGGCTGGCCCTTCCCCCAAGGAAATGCAGGAAAGCCCTAACCTCACAGAGAAAACAGGGCACTAGGGTTCCCAGGACCAGCAGCTTGACCTCCAGGATGCAAATACAGTAGGCTGGGGGAAGGGGGCTGGAGCAGGCTCCCAGATGCAGGGCGGGGTGGAGGGGACAGGAGGCTCTGGCTAGGCCTCACCTGTAGTGCAGTTGCAGGTGAGGGAGGGTTACTGTTCTGTCCCACTTCCCAGAGAAAACAGGCCTGTGAGTTTGCCTATGATCTGTAGAGAAGCTACACTGGGCTTAGGACAAGGCAATGTAACCTCAGTGTCTCTACCCTATAATACCACATTGTCTTTCTCATTTATTTTTGGGTGGGGCGCACATCCAGCAGTGCTCAGGACTGTCTCCTGGCATTGTGCTCAGGGATCTTTCCTGGCAGGCTCAGGGAATCAGAATGGGTGCTGCGGATTTGAATCCAGGTCAGCTGCAGGCAAGACGGGCAAGTGCCTTATCCACTGTGCTATCTCTCTGGCCCGGCACTGTCTTTACTTTTTTTCAGTTTTGTTTTTGTTTTTGGACACACCCTGTGGTGCTCAGGGGTTACTGGCTCTGAGAAATCGCTCCTGGCAGGTTTGGGGGGGGGGGGGACGGGACCATATGGGATACCAGGAATTGAATCACTGTCAGTCCTGAGTCTGCCGCGTGCAAGGCAAACGCCCTACCGCTGTGCTATTTCTCTGGCCCTTTACCTTAGATCTGTGGGCATTTGGATCTGGGAAGATGGACTGTGACCTCTTAGAGGGCCAGGAGGTTAGGGCACAGGGTTAGGCAAAGGCCCTGGGGCAGGAAGGCCCTTGATCCCTTGGGTCAAGTACACCTGACTGCGAGTTAGCATGCAGACACAAGTGGTGGTCCTGCTGGGTCTAAAGCCAAAGGGGGACTAGGGGAGGACTGATCCGGTCTCATGCCCAGGGTGCGTCGTGAGATCGGGGCCTTGAGGAGAGCAAGAGGGGCGAGACCCTAGGTGGGCGGCCGAGGGAGGAGGCTCTCGGGGGTGTCAATATGGCTTTTGTATACCGTGAGGCAGGGCAGTGCGCAGAGCAGCCCCTGATCCCCTCATTTCCCATCGAGGTTGTGTTTCCAGATCCCGGTTTCATGTTACACAGAGTTATTCTTTCTGGAATGTGTCCCCCAAACAACCCCGCTGGACCCTCTCGGGAAGGAGGGCCTCTTTGGAACGGAGATGCACGCTGATGCAAAGTGAAAGAGGGTGGCAGGCGCAGGGCCCTCACTCACACTGTCCAGCCTCCTTCAGCTGTATTCAGGAGCCCCTAGGGGGGGCCCCTCAAGCCAACAACAGCAGGTACCATGCAGGTGACATCCTTGAACCTAGTCTCAGAACTCTGCACTCCCCCCCTCCTCCATTCACCCCCAGTCAGCCCCTGCAGTGACCTTGGTGTTGCTCACCTTTGAGATCTCACATACCCACTTGCACATATGGGGAAACTGAGTCTCCAGGCAAGGCAGTACCTGGCAGTGGCAGCAGCGTCAGGCCAGCGTCTCTGGCCCTGGGGGGCGGGGGTGGGCAGCTTCAGAGGGATTGTAAGTGTTCTGAGGAGAACCAGAATATTCCCTTTCCCTTGGAGCCAGAGAGATGGCACCGCAGTGCCATTTGCCTTGCATGCGGCCAACCTGGGAGGGACCTGGTTCGATTCCTGGCATCCCATATGGTCCCTCAGCTTGCCAGGGGCAATTTCTATGTGCAGAGCCAGCAGTGAGTGACCCCCGAGCGCCGCTGGGTGTGGTCCAAAAACCAATCAATCAATAAATAGACAAAACTTTAAAAAAAAAAAAAGAATATTCCCTTTCCCACTTGGGCCTGCTCCTGGGCCTCAGCTGGGCAGGATCCTCACGGCAGAGTGCTTGTCCCAGAAGAGCCGGGTAATTCAGACTCTCCCAAGGCCAGGAAAGGCCTCCAAGTCTCCAAGCCTCTCCACACTTGGAAAGCCTCCTGGCCCGTGTTCACCATCCTGGCCTGCATTCTGCCTCCTTCCTCATCTCTCCATGTGCCTTGCCAAGCACACTGGCCAGGTTTCAGCTTCTTCTCCGGCAGCTCTTGGAGCGATCCTGCCCTCTCTCCTCTTTGCCGGAAAGGCTCTCTCTCCACACACTTCCTAACTCACTCCCAGCCAGTCCTTTTGCTTTCCTTGCAAATACCGCGGCCTCCAGGGAGCCTTCCCTTCTTCACCTCCAGAATTAAGCTTAGCTCTTGTTTTCCCCTGCTGGAGAGGAACAAAGGTACCTGTCTCTCAACCCTGCTCTTTCAGCAGGAAGTCCAGGGGACCCTTCAGCATCACAGGGAGGACCAGGGGTTCTAGAAGACAGGATGGACTTGTGTACCCTGAAATGCTCCTGCTGCTTGGAGCCTCTCTGGGGCAGACCAGTTAAGGACTCGCAGTTAAAAGTAATCATGTGCTGTCTTAGACCAGTCTGATCGCCTCCTTTATGTTTGCTTTTGGTTTGGGGCCATACCCAGTGAACTCTAGGCTTACTCTTGGCTTTGTGCCCAGTAATAACTCCTGGCTAGGTTTAGGAATTACATGGAATATCAGGGATCGAACCCAGGTTTAACCATTCACTAAGACAAATCTGATTGCTCACTTGTGTTTTGGTTTAGTTTTGGGGCCAAACCCAGCTGTGCCCAAGGTTGACTCCTGGCTCCGTGCTCAGGAATCACTCGTGGCAGGTCTTGGGACACCACATGTGATGCTGGGGAATGGAACCTGGGTCAGCTGAGTGCAAGACAAGTGTCCTGCAATGCAATGTTTGTTGGTTTGTTCCTGTCTGATGATTCCTCACTTCTAGACAATCTACTCCTCTCCCCTCCTTTGTCCCTTCCCTTCCCTTTGGGGAAGAAGGCACTGGGGTTCACAGCCCAGCTGGAGAAGTGGTTGAGGAAACATGTGGGTATCAAGGAGGGCTCAGAGGCAGTGGGCAGGAGAAAGAGCAGCAGGGGGGAAGATCTATGGAGGACCTGAGAGGAACTTCAGGATTCCTAATGGCCTACTAGAAGCAGTTGCTGGAGCCTTTGTGGCAGTGCCCCCCGGTGGGCATGGCCAGAGTACAGTTGTCATTAGCATCTAGCTAGTGGAACCTACTCTGGTCCACCTCTAGTGTCCATCAGGGTCTGAGACCAGATGTTCATGGAGTGGGGAGGGAATGGAAGGGGACAGTCCTCAGGGAATCCTTCATAGAAAGGGTTTTGTGGACGTCTGTCCACAACTTTGCCTGGAGTCAGCTCATGTCTTTTTCACAACAGGATGTTTTCATGTGTGCCAAGGGGCAGGCTTTGTGTGGCTCTGAGCTCTGGGTTCAAAATTGTTCTGAAGCCTGGAACAGTGCAGGGTTGTCTGAGAGGCTAGGGTTCAGGGGGTGCAACGTGGGTGTGGGAGGTGCATCATGGGGCCCTACGCATGCAGGGCAGGATGGAAAGTTTCCTTCTGAGAACATCCCTACAAGTGGCTTTGGCCAATCCTAAGGCATTGGCTCAAGACAGGACATGGTCATGTCTGGCTTCTAGCCAGGAGCATCTGAATTGGGTATTACTTGCCAAATTACAACCACAAGTTCATAGTCATTTTGAATGGACATACCCGTAACATATTGGTTAAAAAGAAGTCATAAATATAAATTTTGATTTTGGGAGGTTTGTGGAACATACCTGCAAGCACTGGGGGGTGTTATTTCTGGATCTGCACTCAAAAATTACTCTTGGCAGCCTTGGGGGATCATATGGGATGCCAGGAATTGAACCTGGATTGGCCTCATGTAAGGCAAATGCCCTACCTGCTATCTTATCAATTTGGCCCCAAGCTGATTTTTTTTCAGCTTCTGAAACCATTTTATTTTAAAATAAAATAAAATTTTATGGGGCCGGGTGGTGGCGCTGCAGGTAAGGTGCCTGCCTTGCCTGCGCTAGCCTAGGACGAACCGCGGTTCGATCCCCTGGCGTCCCATATGGTCCCCCTAGAAGCCAGGAGCAACTTCTGAGCGCATAGCCAGGAGTAACCCCTGAGCGTTACTGGGTGTGGCCCAAAAACAAAAAAAACAAAACAAAAAAAATTTTATTTAATAAATAATAATAAATAATAACATTTAAAATAAAATTTTAAAACCAGCCGTGTTCCTCCATTTATACCATTTTCTTTTATTTTGGGGGGCTACAACCATTGGTGCTCAAACCATATTCAGTACCAGGAATTGAACCATTGTTGGTATCTGCAGCCATGTTCAAGGCAGGTGCCTTCATCTTCATTGGGTTATTATTAATGGTAATAATTCAATCACTTGCTTTGCCATTATCACTTTCTGAGGGTGCAATCTTGTGGCCTCAAGTCCATTTACATTGTCATCACCTCATCTATACCCCCAAAACATTTCAGTTATAAAACTGAGATTTTATGCACTCTTAATGTTATCTCTGTTTTCTCTTTCCTTGGCTCCTGGCAGACTCTGGGAATCTTCCACTAGACAGATCTCATTAGTTCATTTGGGGGTTTTGTTTGCTTGTTTGTTTTTGGGCCACACCTGGCAGCACTAACAACCCTACCCACTGCATTATAGCTCTGGGCCCTCCTTTTTTTGTGTGTTTTTTGGGTCATACCCGGCAGTGCTTAGGGGTTACTCCTGGCTCTATGCTCAGAAATCACTCCTGGCAGGCTCAGGAGACCATATGGGATGCCAGGATTTGAACCACCGTCCTTCTGCTTGCAAGGCAAATGCCCTACCTACAAGCTATCTCTCTGTGGGCTCTCCTTGATCCATTTGTGAATGGAGTATTCCCCTTAGTCCTTAGGGTTAATAATGTAACCCATGTCAACAGCATTTAAACAAAATTCAAAGAGGGACCAGAGAGATAGTACAGTGAAGAGGGTGCTTGCCTTACACACCTGGGTTTGATCCCTGGCACCCCATATGGTCCTGAGAACTTTCCAGGAGTGCTTCCTGTGTGCAGAGCCAGAATAAGTGACCCCTGAGAATGCTGGGTGTGGCCCAAGTCTCCCCATTCTCCCCCCCCCCAAAGGAATCGAAAGAAATCTCTTCCTTTATTTAATTTTATTATTACTTGATTTTGGTTGGTTTGTTGATTCTGGTGACTATGTCGCTGTGACCAGCTTACAGCTGTCCCTCCTCAACTCTGCTTTTGCTTCTCTGGTACATATGTCTGCCAGTGGGGTTGGTGCATCTTAGGGCTGTTCTATTTCTAAATTTCTGAGGCATGACCTTACAGTTTTCCATATAGTTCTTTGGTCCTTTTAAATTCCCTCTGGCAAGGTCTAAGGATTCCAATGACTCCTATTTCTCAGGGGCTTTTTGTTTGTTTGAGGGCTCCATCCCCCCCAATAGTAATCAGAGGCTGTTGTGTATGTAAATATTTTGGGGGATTACTATGTTACTCACCCTAAACTGATTGGTGATTGTGCCCTACCCTAGGGTGTGACCTGACATTCTGCCCCCACCCTAGGGTAGTACCTGATTCTGCTTCCACCATTGGTTGGTATCTGATCCCACCATTGGGTGGTACCTGACTCTGGGGGATAAAAACAAGGGTCTGTGGAAGGCTGGGGCTTTTTTGGCTGGAACTGAAGCTGAGTCTTTGGACTTCAGTCTTGTCCACCGAATAAAGCGAATATTTCCACGAGCCTGACTGTCTGCGAGCTGTTTACCCGCCGTTTCACCTCAGAACCGTCGGCTAGACAGGGTGGCAGAGGCGTGCTCCGAGCTGGAAGAGAAAGGCCTCATCCTCCATCCCACCATCAGTCAACCTCATCAGGGGCTGACTTGCTACAAGAGGCTACTTCTGGCTCTGCAACCAATGGTACTTGAGGTACTCTGTGATGTTTGGGCTTGAACCCAGGCTTCTAACATGTAAGACCTCTGCTCTAGCCTGATAAGCTAGTTTCCAGTCTCTGGATTGTTATTGTTTGGGGAGATTATACCTGCCAGTGTTTAGGGATCACTACTAGTTCTGTGCTCAGGGATCACTCCTTGCAGTGCATAGGTTTTACTCCTGGCTCTGTGCTCAGGGATCACTCCTGGTAGTGTTCAAGGGACTCTTTGCAGCGTCAGGGATCAAACCTGGGTCTGGGACATGGAAGTAAGCACCTAATCGCCTGCACTATATCTCCAGCACCCACCCTCTATGTTTTTGACTGCAGTGGTCTATGGTGGAGGAGGTGGCATCTCCTGACGGTTTGCATTTGCATTTCCCATAATGAGTTGAGCATCTTTTCATGTGCTTATTGGCCATCTGTATGTGTGCTTGGGTAGGGGGAGGGAAGCCATTCAAGTCTTCCTATGTTTGTTTTAGGTAGTCAAGTGCCCGAGCTCTGTCTGTTTTCTGGGCATTCATTCCTTATCATATATCTGATTTGCAAATATTGTCTCCCACTCTGCAGGGTGCCTTTTCATCCTGTCCTTTGTGTCTCTTATTGGCCAGAAGTTTCTCATTTGGCTGCTCAGTCTATCTGGTTTGTCTTTTGTGGCCCGTTTCACCTGCGGCTTTGAATCTGTGTCACTTGTCATTACCCACTTTGCAAAGCACCCAGCAGCTTGCTCCTAGAATCAGCCCCACTCTGTTTTTTAATTTTACTTCCTTTATTTTCCTTTTTCTTTTGTTTTTTGGGTCACACCTGGCGGTGCTTGGTGGTTGCTCTTGACTCTGTGCTCTGGGGACTCTGGGATTGAACAAGGCTTTCCTGAATGCAGTGTCTGGGCTCTGGTCTTTTGAGCCTGACCCAGTCTCGTGCTCTTCCTAAATTCTTCGACATATAGATTCAGACATGGTACTAGTGTATCTCCACCATCAATGCTTATTTACCAAACATCGAGCCTCTGGGTTTGACTCCCCCTTCTCAGATATGGCTGCCATAACTCCTCCGTTTTTTGCTGTTTTTGCATGTGACGCTACCTGGCACCCGCTTGAGAGACCACACTCCCAAGAGACTTTCCAAAGCTTTCAGTTGATTGAGTTAATGCAGTGAACTTCCCAAAGAATTGCCCCGTGAGGCCATGGCAGCGAATGAATGCTTCTTCCCCACACAGCATTCTATGGCTCAAGATAAAATCATGGAGAACTCACATGGTCTGTAAGGAGGCCACTCTCAGAAGTGCTTTGAGGCAGGGAAATTCCTCTATGTATACTGGTTGAGAATCATACCGAGCTGCAGAAAAAAACAGCCAGAGAACTCACCACCAGCACATTGGACCCTCACTGCAGCCTGGTACCATGTGGGCATCACACACAATAGCCCTAGAGAAAGGAGCTTGTTTATCCATTCTACAGAGGGGCAGATTGAGGCTTAGGGAGCAGGAAGCATAGACTGGAGTGCTGGGGTTGAACCTGTGCCTCTCAGTGCCAGGCTCTGCTTTTGTCCCACCTAGATTGTGCAGATTGTTAGCACCCTGAGTGTAATCCAGGTAGGAGATCCTCACCCCCATACTCCCCTCTGGATGAGGAGTGCTCCCAGTACTCAGTGGTTGGAAGTAAGAAGAAATATTGGGACAATATTGGGCGAAAACTTCCAGCTAGGCCACATTTCCACAGAGGTAACAGCATTCAGTATCAGAGTTCTAAGAGATCTCAAGATTCACTTGGCATTTGGTAAAAGGGGATTTTGCTTTTGCTTTTTATTTATTTGGTTTTTGGACCACACCTGGCAGTGTACAGGGCTTACTCCTGGCTCTGCACTCAGGGGTTATTCCTGGAGATGCTGGGAGACCAGATGGGATGCTAGGGATTGACCTGGCTTGGCTGTGTACAAGAAAAATGCCTTCCCGTTTGTGGTATTGTTCTGGCTCAACTTTTGCTTTTTAAATGGAAATGTTTTATTTCATTTATTTTTATTATTTTTTTTTAATTTTGGGCCACACCCAGTGGTGCTCAGGGGTTATTCCTGGCTCTGCGCTCAGAAATCTCTCCTGGCAGGCTCAGGGGATCATATGGGATGCTGGGAATTGCACCCAGGTCTGTCCCGGGTCAGCAGCATGCAAGGAAAATGTCCTACCACTGTGCTATCACTCCAGCCCCTAAATGGAAACTTTTTTTGTTGTTGTTGGTTTTTGGGCCACACCCGGTGGTGCTCAGGGGCTACTCCTGGCTGTCTGCTCAGAAATAGCTCCTGGCAGGCATGGGGGACCATATGGGACACCGGGATTTGAACCAACCACCTTTGGTCCTGGATCGGCTGCTTGCAAGGCAAATGCCGCTGTGCTATCTCTCCGGGCCCTAAATGGAAACTTTTAACACACAACACAGGAGACAGTGGGCAGCACCCAGCTTCATGTACAACCTCGATTTATTGATGGCCGTGCCACTTCTTTTTGTCATGGTTTGTTATTTGGAAACAAATTCCAGACACTATTATTTTAACCACGGCCATTTTTAGTGTATTGCTTTTTTGGAAAAAACAGTAGTGGGAAGTCACCTGAGTGGTAAGGCCCAAGCGGGGTTCCTCCCACTGATTTTTGGGCCCCTGGGACTTGTGGAAGTAGAGTTGCTCAGGCCCTATGGCTCGGGGATTTTTCCAGACCATCCTGGTTGGGGAGCTCCAAAGATGCACTCAGTGAGACTCAGGGAACTAAGTGGAGCCAGGGATCCAGACAGGGTTGGCCACATGCCAGGTATGCACCATAGTAACCCCTGGACTATGGACTAGAGTAACCCAGCCCCAATTTTGTTAGATCTTTCTAAAAGATAAGGACATTGTCTCTCACCTCTCTGGTTTTCGGGCTTAAGCCTGGAGGTGCTTAGAGGCTGCTGCCAGCCTGTATTTCGGGATTACTTTGGTGGTTGCTCGAGGTATCATGTGATACCAGATAGCTACTCTCTGTAGTATCTCTCTGGCACTAACATGCCTGTTAACACAATCTCTATTCTCTTGCCAATACAACCTCTATTCTGTAGTATATGGATCAATGAGTTGCATTGAGCGCCAAGCTTGTTTTTAGAGAAATTCATTGTGTATGTGGCCTCTGTCCTAGGTAGTGAGTCTCTATGGACCTGAAAAAAAGTCCTGGGCCTCCAATTTAAAAGCTGTCACTTCAGCTCTTTGAGCTGCGTGTCTTTCCCCAAGTTGGAACTTGCTGGGTGAACTTCTCTGCAATCCTGTGATCTGGTGGGAGGCTGGATCCAAGTCAACTTTGGTCTGGGCCACTGTACTTCACTGTCCCTCCTGGAGGTTCCTTCTGTCCTGTGTGTGCATTTGTTCTAAAGTTGGACATCACTGACATTCTAGAGTTATCTTTTATTTGGGGGGGAGGCACACTCAGCATCGCTCAGGGGTTACTCCTGGTTCTGTGCTCAGAAATTGTTCCTGGCAGGCTCAGGGGACCATATGGGATGTCGGGAATTGAACCTGGGTCGGTCCCAGGTCAGCCGCATGCAAGGCAAAAATCCCAACCACTGTGCTATCACTCCAGCTCTATAGAGTTATCATCTTTTAAAGAAATACAGAATGAGGATCTAATTCTACCTTCCTTCTTCATTTGCAGGCTCTCGAAGTTCAGTACACCCCCTCGACACCGTGGTCTTTGCAAGTTGATTGTGTGGGACATCAATGATGAAGCAGTCTATGGGCGCCCTGGTCCCTACAGCAGCCATTTTCCCTGCATGTCTCTGAGTCATAGATTGGCAGTTCTTGTGATATTTTCTATCAGAGTCTGTGGTCAGGCACCTCTGGCAGGACTCTGGCCATTGTTGTGGGCTCCACAATGACACTCACACACTGTGAACTTGACCCAAACTGTCCTGATAGCACCCATTGGTGGCCATTACTATCTGTCCCATTCCCTGTTCCCTGACACACAGCCAGGGGGGGAAGCCAGGACAATGAATAACTCAACATGGCTGCAAAGTGGAAGGAAGAGCCTCTCATCTCTCACTTGAAGCCAAAAACTGACATGAAGATGCTGAGTGAGGAAGGCAAGTGGGAAGTCTGAAAAATTATGCCAAGTGGTCAACCAAGTTGTCAATGCAAAAGGAATGTTCTAGAAGGAGGCTGAAAGTGATTGCTAGTGTTTCTTCGGGGGACACACACAGATGAAGTGAAGCAACCTTATTGCTAACATGGAGAACGTTTCAGTTAAGTGGACGTAAGATCGGAATTGCCACAACAGTTTCTTAAGCCAAACCTCAGCTAGAACAAAGCTCTGCCTCTCTCCTATTCGACTCAGGCCAAAGGAGGCTTCAGAAGGAAAGTTGGAGCAGTTAGATGGTCAGTGAAGGAGCAGGAGAGAAGCATTCCCCTAACTTCCACATGCAAAGTGGAGTAGCCAGCACTGATGGAGAAACTGTGGCAATTTTTTTTTTTTTTTTTTTTGGTTTTTAGGTCACACCTGGTAGTGCTCAGGAGTTACTCCTGGCTCTACACTCAGAAATCGCTCCTGGAAGGCTCAGGGGATTTGAATCGCCGTCCTTCTGCATGCAAGGCAAATGCCTCACCTCCATACTATCTCTCCGGCCCCAAATTTTTGAGATCATTGAGAAATGTGGTCTAACCCACCACCAGATTCCCAGCACAGACAGGGCAGCTTTCTGCTGCAGGGAGAGGCCCTGGGGGATGTCCAAAAGTGGGGAGAAGCCCAATCCTGGCTCAGAGCATCAAAGTACAGGCTGATTCTTGCAAGGGACCTTTGCTACCGGTGACTTGAAGTCCATCATACCCATGATCAGTGTTCACAGATTATTCTGGAAATTCTATGTCCTAAGAGCTGAGGCTAACTCGATTTGGCCTGTTGAGTTTGTCTCAGAATGCAGAAATGCAATAACAAGGAAATGCAGGAACACAGTCACAAAACCCACAGGGCAGCCAAGATTTTGCAAGAGGTTGAACAGATCATATTTGAGTCCTATGGCTCAGAAAATAACTTACCTTCAGTTTTAATATTTCAAAATATTATAGCTCATTGATCATACACAAGGTCACCAAGGATCTCTGATGGAGGTATACAAAGAGATTAACCTGGTTTTTCTTTCTTGTCTTTGCAGAGGAGGAAGCACACCTTGTTGTGCTCAGAGATCACTCCTAGCTGGGCTTGGTTGGACCAACCACGTGTCAGGGATTGAACCTGGGTCAGCTCTGTGCAAAGCAAGTGACCTACTTGCTGTACTATCATCACTCTGGCCTTAACATGGTTTTCATTCCTGCTGACACAACCTCTATAATGTAGCTTATGGATCAAGGAATCATATTGTGCTACAAGCTTGTTATTAGAGAAATTCATTGTGTAGGTGCTCTCTGTCCTAGGAGGTGAGTTTTGGTGGACCTGGGAAAAGTTCATTATGAGGGGCCGGAGTGATAGCACAACAGTTGGGAATTTACCTTGCATGCAGCTGATCCTGAGTTCAATCCCCAGCATCCCATATAGTTCCCTGAGCCAGGAGCGATTTCTGAGTGCATGGCCAGGAGTAACCCCTGAGCGTTACCAAGTGTGGCCCAAAAAACAAAAAAAAGTTAATTGTGAACCTTTTGGTAAGAAATGATCCTTCGGGCCCGGAGAGATAGCACAGCGGCATTTGCCTTGCAAGCAGCCGATCCAGGACCAAAGGTGATTGATTCGAATCCCGGTGTCCCATATGGTCCCCCGTGCCTGCCAGGAGCTATTTCTGAGCAGATAGCCAGGAATAACCCCTGAGCACCGCCGGATGTGGCCCAAAAGAACCAAAAAAAAAAAAAAAAAAAAAAAAGAAGAAGAAATGATCCTTCTAGATGCCATAGAGAATGCTTGAAATTCACACATTGAGGTCACAATATTAATAGGACCAAGAATTTGGAAGAAGTTGATTCCAGCCTTTCTGGATGACTTTGAGAGGCGCCAGTACTCCGTAGAGGAAGCCAGAACAGATGTGGTAGAACTAGCAAGGGAACAGGAAGTTGAAGAGGACCTGGAGGATGTGACTAAATTGTAAACCACTCTTGGGCCCAAGCTTTTACAGAGAGAAAGCTGGTTTAGATGGGTGAGCAAGTACAACCCTGGCCTGGTGAAGCTGCCATGAACTCTGTTAGAATGACTACAGAGGATTTGAAAAATGGAGAAAGTCATGGTAGGGCTTGAAAAGACGGGTGCCACATCTGGAAAGTTCTACTGTGGGGGTGCAAAGCAGATAAAGGACTTGGCTTGCACACACAGCTGACCTGGGTTCAATCCCCGGCATCCCATCTGCTCCCTTGAGCATCGCCAGGAATGATTCTTGAACTCAGAGCCAGGAATAATTCCTGAGCATGGCTGGGTGTGCACCAACAAAAACAAATCAAGCAGACAAATAATCCCCTTTCAAAAAATAAAAAACGTTCTATTGTGGGTTAATTGCATGTGTTACAGAGAAATCTTTCCTGAAAGGAATAATCCATGTAAGAGGCAACTTTCCCTGTGGTCTCACTTTTTAGTTTTGTTTTTGTTTTTTTTTTGGACCACACCCACTTATGCTCAGGGGTTACTCCTGGCTACGTACTCAGAAATTGCTCCTGGCTTTGGGGGACCATATGGGACTCCGGGGGATCCAACCGAGGTCTGTCCTAGGCTAGGGTGGACAAGGCAGACGCCTTACCACTTGTGCCACTGCTCTGGCCCTTTTAGTTTGTTTTGGGGATCACACCCAGCTGTGCTCAGGGCTAACTCCTGGCTCTGCACTCAGGCTCATACCTGGAAGTATTTGGGGAGCTCTATGTGGTGCCACAGATCCATTCCAGGTTGGCTGCATGGAGGGGAAGGGCCCTACCTGTCTACTGTTGCTCCAACCTGGCCTTATGATCTCATTCGAAGAAATTCTGCAGTCACTCCACCCTTCAGCACACACTGCCCCTGCCAGTCCTGGTCAGTCAGCCTGAGGGAAAACCTTCACCAGCACAAAGATTATGGTTCTCTGAAGGCTCAGGTGAGATGTGGCATTTTCAGCAATAAAGTATTGTGAGAGTTAAGAGATAGGCAGAGGATAAAGCATTTGCCTTGTATTTAGTTGATCCAAATTCCATGTCTGTCCACCACTTTTGGTTCCCTGAGCACAGCCAAGAGTTATCCCTGAACACAGGGCCAGGAATAAGCCCTGAACACCATGGAAGGTGGCTCCAATACAAAACAAAAATCAAGTATTGTGAAATGAAGGCTTGGGAATTGTTCCTTAGACATCATGATACCACTCACCAAATAGACCCACTATAGACTAACTATTGCTTGTTTTTGTTTTGTTTTGGGAGTCAGACCCTGTGATACTTAGGGGTCACACATGACTCAGCACTCAGGAATTAGTTTTGGCAATGCTCGGGATATCATACGGGGTGTCGGGGATTGAACCTGGGTCAGCTGCATGCAAGGCAAATGCCCTACTCGCTGTACAATCTCTCCACCCTCTAAACATAATTTTTATTTAAAAAAAATTTTTTTTTGTTTTTTGGGCCACACCCGGCGGTGCTCAGGGGTTACTCCTGGCTGTCTGCTCAGAAATAGCTCCTGGCAGGCACGGGGGACCATAAGGGACACCAGGATTAGGTCCTGGATCGGCTGCTTGCATGGCAAACGCCGCTGTGCTATCTCTCCGGGCCCTATTTAAAATTTTTTTAAATTTATGATTGATTGGTTTTGAGGCCACATCTGGAGGCACTCAGGGTCTACTCCTGGTTCTGTGCTCAGAAATCGCCCCTGGCTGGCTGGGGGACCATATGGGATGCGGGATTCAAACCAGGTCCCTCCTGGGTTGACAGAATGCAAGGCAAATAACCTACTGCTGTGCTATCTCTCTGATCTCTAAACATAATTTTTATAAGCACTTGGGAAGCACTACACATTCTCATGATTTGCTTGGCCGTGAGTGTCAGGAACTAAACCTAACTTACCCTGAGGTGTATCTAAATGAGCTGGAATGCCAGAAGGGAAAGTTCAGTCATAGTGTTCTAAGGCTGGAGAGAGAGCACAATGGGGAGGGCTTTTGCCTTGAATGTAGTTGACCTGGATTTGATCCCCAGTATCCTATATGATCTCTCAAGCCCTGCCAGGAGTAATTCCTGAGTGCAGAGGCAGGAGAAAACCCTTGAGCATTTGCTGAGTGTGGCCCAAAAATCAAGACCCGCCCCCCAAAAAAAGCCAGAGGAAAAAAAAACAGTGGTGTTCAGATGTGATACTACTGAGTGAATTTTCCCTGTTAAAGAGAGGGCACTTAGAGGACAGTATGATGTATGATGCTCTAATGATGGATACATGTCTCGTTCCACTTGGATAGACTTACAAAATGTGAGTTAGTTAGCAATACAGATTCAACCCTTGTAATAATGTGACCCTCCCAAAATTAGCACTGACTAGTAGGGAAAAGTTGGGGGGAGGTGGAAACTCTAGACTTTTGCTCCATTTTCTTTAACCCTAAAATTGCCAGAAGAAGGAATTTTATTGTAAAATTAAATGGTCAGTGGTTCCTACTGATACTCCTAATTTTTCTCAAAATATGTTGTGGTGGTTGTTATTGTTTTGATGTTCACTTTCATGGCCTTGATGTGCAAAGTTCCTGACCCATCACCACCTTTGCCCACTGCTTGGCAAGCTCAGATCTTTAGGTAAGGACTTTTCATTCCAGTTCAGGACAAATGTCTTTATGCTGCCTCATGACATGCCTCATCCCTCATGACATATGCATGGACATCCTTACAGGCCTACATATCCATGCACATGTCATTTCTCTCATTTTCTGTGTCTTTCCCGAAGGGCCCAGTGCCAGTCATACATACCCATTGCTCCATCCCCCTTCTCGGAGATGAAGCTTGGTGTATGAGGCTCTGGGTTCCATCCCTGGCATGTTTTAAAAAACCAAACAAGCCACCCAAATTATCCTCACTTTGTTTCTTTTGCCCTTCAGCTGTTCTGTACCTTTAGGGACCATCTGATTAGGGAAGAATAGTCCAATGACTGTATTTAGTCACTGTATTTAGTAATCCCATGTACTTATTATTAACTTATAAGTCAGCTTTATATTTAATATTTGTTTTTATTTATTTTTCTTTTCCTTTTGTGTTTGTTTTTGGGCCATATCCAGTGGCTCTCAGGGATGCCATATGGGATGCTCAACCCAGGTTGAGCGTGTTCAAGGCAAATGCCCTACCTGCTGTGCTATCACTCCAACCCATCTTTTTCTTTTATTTGATTCTGGGCCATACCTGACCATGCTAAGTACTTTTTTCTGACTCATTAGGAATCATTCCTGGCAGTGCTCAGGAAACTGACCAGATGGGTGGAGATTGAACTGGGGTCAGCTACGTATAAGGCAAACACTATATACTACTTGCTCCCCGGCCTCTCTTTATTTTTTGATTTGGTTTTTGGGCTACACCCGGTGATTTCAGGAGTTACTCATGGCTATGCACTCAGAAATCGCTCCTGACTTGGGGGACCATATAGGAATCGAACCAGGTCCGTCCTGGGTCAGCCGCGTGCAAGGCAAATGCCCTACCACTGTGCTATCGCTCTGGCCCCCTCTTTTCTTTTTTTGTGGGGTGCACATCCAGTGTTCTTAGGGGCTTTTTCCTTCTCTATACTTAGAGTTTACACCTAATGGTTTAAGGGGAGCATGTAATGCTGGGGATTAAGCTGGGTTGGAGGATTCAAGCCAAGGGCTTTACCCACTGGTCTATCTTTCTGGCTACCGAGGAGTTCAGTGCTGTTTTATAAACAGGTGAAGCACATCACCTCATTCCCGAGGCCAAACTCTCCAGACCACCAAAGGTGATTGATAATGCCTTTTCTTTCTATCTCTTCACCTTCCTACTCATTAGGGTAACTTTGGCTGCTTGCAAGTGTTGGTTTGTTCTACTGTATTATATATTTTGTTGTTGTATTTTGGTTTTGGAACACACCCAGTGCTGCTTAGGGGTTATTTCCTGGCTCTGCTCTCAGAAATCACTCCTGGCAGGGTATACAGGGGACCATTTGGGAAGCCAGGGAATCGAACTTGGGTCAGTTGCACTCAAGACAAGTGCCCTCCCGGCTGTGCTATTGTACCAGCCCCCCATATTGTATTTAGTATCATGTTGTGTTGTACTGTTTTTACTTTTTGTTTGGGTGTTACCTACAACTCTGCTCAGGAATCACTCCCAGTAGTGCCCAGAGGACTTGGTGATGCTGGGATTGAACCCTTGCCTTTCTACATACAAAACAAGAGCTCTCTCTCTCTGTCTCTTTCTTTTGCTTTCTTAACTACCTCTTGGACCCTGCCCTTTTATTTATTAATTTAATTTATTTTGGGGGTTTTGGACCACACCCGGGGCACTCAGTGGTTACTCCTGGCTCTGCACTCAGAAATCGCTCCTGGCAGCCTCGGGGACCATATGGGATACCAGGGATAGAATCCCGGTCTGTTCTGGGTTGGTCACGTGCAAGGCAAACGCCCTACCACTGTGCTGTCTCTCTGGCCCCCTTGCTCTTTTATTTAAAAAATGCATTGCCTCCTCTTTTCTTAGGTATGCACAGAGATTCTATACAACATCTCCAAACTGGACACAAAATTTCTCTCTAGCTCTTGAGTTTGCCCAGGAAAGCCCGACTTTTCATCTTTTTCAGGATGCAGGATTGTTTTTCTGGATTGCCTGGAGACTTTTTTTCTGCTTAATGCAGCCTTCAAAACACCCCAGGAGCCAACTTTGCTGGGTTAGGGATGGAACTCAGTAAAATGAGATCTGAACTCACTTCTTTCTGTGGTTTCACCCCCTCTGTTTTGGTCCTCAGGATTTCTGGAGCTCTTGTTTCAGACCTTACCCCAGTCTTGGCATACAAAGATGAATCAGACCCAGCCTTGCTCACACAGGCCTCACAATACTGGGGTCATTGGTGTGTAAGCACTTAATATAAGCACTAAAGATAATGTCTGTCTGTCTGTCGACTCATCCACCGGATAAAGATAGGCTTTGGGAAATCTTCCTCTAAGCAGCCTGGAGCCTGAATCCAGCTAAAAATCATAGATGCTTATTGACTGAATAAATAACTGGCCAAAGTTAAAAGGAAAACTAAGCTTGAGGGTATTGTGGAAGTCATATGCCTCTTAGATGCTGAAACCTTTGTAAAAATTTTAATAACCTTTAAATTATGGATATAATATACTTTATTAAAGAAAATTTGGGAAAGCGCGGATGAGAAAATAAAAGGAATTTATATTACTAGCCCCGGAGTCTGCCTTTCTGTTGATTTCTTTGCTTCCTTTTAAGCTCTAATCACTTTTTAAAAAGACAATATTTGGATCCTGTCACTCACATACATATCTGTAGTTTGCTTGAAAAATAAAACCCTACTGACAAAGGATCATAAACATTCCTCAATGAACATCCTTTTAAACCCAAGTATCTACTTAGCATTTGGATTGATTTCACCAGTGATGATATTCTTTACCACATAAAATAATTATAACCCAAGATTGAGGGCAGAATTCACAAAGGGAAGAAGCCTTAGCAGGTTTCAAGGCTGCCTTCTAGGCCTTCACCCAATTGCACAATCTTTTCCCTGATAGGCCCAGGACTACGCAGCAAGGCAGGCAGCCAGAGTTTGCCTAGGCTCCTGGATTGCTCAGGGTTATTGTTAGCAGTGATTCCTTTGCCTCAGATCTTTGCTGAGACCACCAAAACGCCCTCATCCGGGCGTGTGAGCAGGGTTGGCCCTGGAGTCACACTTAGAATCACACTCATAGCCCCTCTGGCTCAACCAGAGGCTGTGTGATGACCTTGATAAGCTCAAGTCTCTGTTACTTCCATCTGCACAGATAGTCAGAGGAAAATCAATAGTACAAGACCCAGTTTGTGACAAGCCACCTGCAAACTCCAAAGCATGTGTTTACAGCTGCTTCTTTCTCCCCCACTTTTTTTTGTTGTTGTTATTTTGGGGTTTTTGTTGGTTTGTTTTTGGGGGGACACACCTGGTGCCATTCAGGGTTTACTCCTGGTTCTGTACTCAGAAATTACTCCCGGCAGGCTCGAGGACCAGAAAGGGTGCCAGGGATTGAACCTGTGTCAGTCATGTGCAAGGCAAATATCCTCCCCACTTTGCTTCTCTTCCTCTCCCATTGCACCTCTTGTGTGCTGCTGTGTCAAGATAACTTTGTGTCTTCGGTCTAGTAGCACCTGCCTAGCCACCATTTTGGACACAGGTGTCGCTCTTGTCTACACCTCCAGGAAGTATGCTCTGAGTCCATTGACTGGGCTCGTGATTCGATTTTATTTCTGAATTGTTTCTGCAAGCATTCCTGGAAAACCATATCACATGCTAAATGAGCTATGGCCTTTTGGAGTTAAACAATGGAAATTCCAATTCCTTCCCTCTACCATATGTATAATTTTGGTATTATGATTATTTGGGTTTGGAACCACATTAAGCTGTACTCAGAGTTGACTTCTGCTGTACACTCCGGGGTTACTCCTGGCAGATCTCAGGGTGGTGCCAGGGATCAAATTTGTGTCAGCCACATGTAAGACGTTCCTTGGCTCCATAGGGGGACATGTGACCTGAGTTTAGCCAATCGCTGCCTTTTGCTTTCTTATCACAGAGATAGGGTCCTGTGGGATCAAGTCCATCCCATGGCTTTGGGAAGCTGCTCTTTTTCCTTAACCTCAAATTGGTGAGGGTTGTGACTAGCAGCTGTTGCAAAGCCTTCTTGCTCCCAAATGGATTTCGTTGTGTGAGAACAGAGCTGGGTAGAAGATGGTGCCAAGAGAAACCAGTGTGGTGAAGAGCTTTTTGAGTTCCTGCAGGAAGCAGTCAGGATTGTCCATTGATGAAACTAATTTAGCTTCTCTTTTTCCTTAAGTCAGCTTGAGTTTAGTTTTCTGTCCTTGCCAATTGACAGTCTCTCCTATAAAACCACAGAACTGGGGGCTGGAGACAGTATAGTGGGCAAAACACTTGCCTTGCACACAGCTGACCCAGATTCAATTAGTACCACATATAGTCCCCTAAACACTGCCAGGAGTGATTCCTGGGTAGAAATCAGGAGTAAACCTTGAGCACAGCCTGGTGTGGCCAAACACCACCATAAAGAAAGAAAAATTAAAAAACAAAAAACAAAAAACAGAACTTATCTCCCAGAATGGTTCAAAGATTAGGTAAGAGACATATGCTCTCAATATTGTTCTGAGGGGTCAGAGTGATAACACAGAAGGTAGAACACTTGCCTTGTGCGTGCTCAACCCAGGTTCTACCCCTGACATTCCATATGGCTTCCTGAACTTGCCAGAAGTAAACCCTGAGAACAGCCAAATGCCCCCCCCCCCCCGCAAAAGAAAAAGTTTCATTTCTGAATAAAAGATGTGCCATAGTTCAGACTATGATAGCAGGGCCACAGAAACCTTACACCTTGTAATTAGGGATGGCTATATGGCTCAGAACTGGGTGGGTGGATGCTGCAGGTCCAGGAGTCTGCAGGGTCCCTGCAGAGCACCTCTTCCTGCCTCAGCACTGCCCTCTCTTCCCATATGCCATGGAGCTTGGCTGGGGGGCTTCCTTTTATTGCTTCAAGTAAGTCTTACATTCCCATAGCCAGCTCCTCTGTTCCTCCTTTCTGTCCTCATTGCAGAACCACATACGCTGGCAACTGCACAACATCCTGTGTGTTGATTGGCCAGGGTCTGGTAGGTTCATTCTCTGGCTTATGCTCAGTCAAACTCTGCGCAGCTTTGCTGAGGCAGAGTTCAATGAAGTGGGGTGTTATACCCCATAATATTCTCACTCCCTGAAGACCTCTGTGCACAGGGCTGTGAGTGCACAGATGTGGAGACAACCCCACCCCACCCCACCCCAAAAACCCCCTTTCCTAAGAGGGTCACTTCCTACCACATCCCTCAGCTCCTCAGGGCTGGGCTGAGGCTGGTTCCCTTTCAGGGACCCACAGCTAACTCTGCTCCATCACCCCTATAGTTCCCCAAAAGGGATCACATGTGTAAACCTCTCCGGGGTGCACATCACATCCACAGGATCCTGCCAGCATGTCAGAAGGTAACCCTAGGTGCTGAGCTTGAGCATGGCTGCCCCCACATCCATGAGGGCTTCATTTTATGTTCAGACTGGGGGTGCTGCCTGGGGTCTCATGGTAAATTGTGATAGAATTAGAATTTTTCTCCTTTTCTCCCTATATTTTTTTGGGGGGGATGGGGAGGCCCACACCTGGTGGTGATCAGGGGTTACTCCTGGCTCTGTGCTCAGAAATCACACCTGGCAGTTCAGGAAACCATATGGGATGCTGTGGATTTAACCAGGGTTGGCCGTGTGCAAGGCAAGTACCCTACCCACTGTACTATCCCTCCAGTCCCTTCTCTTTATATCTTTTTGTTTTTGTTTTTCTTCTGTCCATACCCAGTGGTGCTCAGGACTTTATTACTGGTTCCACACTCAGTGATCACTCCTGATGGGACCTGGGAGACCATATAGGGTGCCAGGGATTGAACCTGGGTTGGCTGCATGCACGTTGGCTGTCTACTTCTGTACTATCACTCCAGCTCTCTCCTTTTCTCTCTGAATTCAGGTTCCCAATGGAACCTGTCATCTTCTCTGAGTCCCCCTGTTTCCCACTGGGACAAAGGGTGGAGATGGGTGATTAGACCAAGGTGTCTGAGTTGTCTGTGAGACACAAGCTGACTGCTCCCTGCATTTATACTTCTGGACTCTGATCTTAGCACATACTGTCCCAGGGTGACCTGCAGGAATCTTTTCTCCACCCAGGCAGACTCTTTCTGACTTCTTTTTGGCCCTGGGGCGCCTGAGTTGGGAGGCTCTTCACCTGCCCAGCCATGGGGTGGAGCTTGGCTATGCTGGCAGCAGGCCTGACCCCTGTTCCCCTCCCCATTCAGGCTGGCTCCAGAAGAGAAGGGCTGGGGGAACATTACAGGGAAACTTTTGTTCTTGCCCAGAACAGACACAGGCTGGGACTGAGCTTCCCCTTGGCTGCCACAGAGCAAGCAGGAGATAAACAGGGGTCACTTGAGATCATGTTTATTTGCACAGCGTGGGGTCCATGGATCTAAGGGGAGGGCCAGGGGGCACCTGGGAAGAGGGCATGGACCCCCCAGTGGAGTTCCTACTATGTGTCAGACACAGTTTAGATAGGATCTAGTGAGATCTGGGTTTAGATGCATAAACCACAGTGGGGTTTAGAGAAGGACACCTCTGCCAAGTTCCCCCACTGGGCAAGCAGCCTGTTGCAATGGGTGACCCCATGGGCCATTGCTATGCAGGTCTGAGTTCCAGGTGCACTAAGTCTACCTGGAAATTTGTCTCGGGCTCCAGACAGGCCAGGGTCCTGGAGCAGGTGGATGAGAGCCTGATGGATCACCACAAGGGAACTGGGCTCTCTCTAGCCCTGTCTCCTCTTCTGTGTAATGGGCTCACAACAGGGTCAGGCTAACCCAGCAATTTAGCTTACTTAAAAAACAGGAGGCCAACAGCACCTGGTATTCCCAGGTGGTCTCCCATCCAAGTACAAACCAGGCCCGACCCTGCTTAGCTTCCGAGATCAGACGAGATCGGGTGCGTTCAGGGTGGTATGGCCATAGACAATGTGAAAAATATAACTGTATGGGCACTACAGACAATGACCAGGATTGGACAAACTAGTGTGCCTGGAGCCTAGAAATGGTCTTATGTCAGGAAACTTCAGGGGTAAGGTCTCCTTGTACTTAGGCCAAAAGTTTTTCCTTTCCATGACCCCCATACTTTGGTGGGCCCACGCAAATGATAATTGCCACTCTGACATTGTTTATACAGCGCTCCTTTGACTCTAAACCTTTAAGAAATCACTAGTAAAAATATCTGGAACTGCAAAAAAGAAATAAAAAGGTTTAAATTAGTGTTAACATATATGCTTTTAGTTACACTAACATTCTGGGGGATAAAGGAAGGAGAAAGGGATATATGCTTGGGAACAGTGATGAAGGGAGGACAACACTGGTGGTGATGGATATTCCCCTGATTCAATGTTAATATGTACCTAAAATACTACTGTGAAAGATATGTAAGTCATTATGATAAAAAAATTGTGTTTTATTCAGACATGTTCTTTGACTTACATGTATTATTATATTATATTAATTATATGTCATGTTATGTTATGTTATGTTACTACATTATGTTATGTCAGTTTACCTCAATATGTTAATCAATTTTGTCTCTTGAAAAAATTCTTACAAAAAAAAAAAAAAAAACAACAGGAGGCCAGGGGCCAGAGAGATAGCATGGAGGTAAGGCATTTGCCTTGCATGCAAAAGGACGATGGTTCGAATCCCAGCATCCCATATGGTCCCCGAGCCTGCCAGGAGTGATTTCTGAGTGTAGAGCCAGGAGTAACTTCTGAGCGATGCCAGGTGTGACCCAAAATAAAAACAAACAGAAAACAAAAACAGAGGACTAGAGAGTATAGTAGCCAACCGAGGTTCAATCCTTGACATCCCATAGGGTCCCTCAAGCCCACCACCAGGAGAGATTCCTGAGTTCAGAGCACTGCTGATTGTGGCCCCCAAACAAATCAGAAAATGAAGAACTCAGTAATGACCAAGGCTGGCTATTGGGAAAATGTTCCATTGATGTGGGCCTGCCATGTTCAAGGGCAACTCTGTGATTGGTTCTGAGCCACACAGGGAAGCGTGAGGTATGGAGAAGATGGAATTTGGTTAGTACTCACTTTCAAGCATCTCCAGGTCGGTCACCCTAGGACAGTTTTCTTTGCCAAGGCAGAGAGGTGGTCAGTGGAGGTCCCACTGCTCATCTCCAAAGAACAGGTTTATTTTTTTTTAATATATATTTTTTGGATTTTTGGGTCACACCTGGCAGCGCTCAGGGGTTACTCTTGACTCTGTGCTCAGAAATCGCTCCTGGCAGGCTCCGGGGACCATATGGGATGCTGGGAATTGAACCAGGGTCGCTTGCAAGGCAAACACCCTACTACTGTGCTATTGCTCCAACCCCAAGGACTCAGGGGTCTCAAACTCAATTTACCTGGGGGCCGCAGGAGGCAAAGTTGGGGTGATCCTTGAGTGCAAAGTCAGTAGTAAGTCTTGAACATTGGGGGGTGTGACCCAAACAACTAAAACAAAACAAAACAAAAAATGATTCCTCTAGGGCAGGGCCACAAAATGTTGTACAGAGGGCCTTTTGCTGCCCGAGGGCCGGATCCATGCTCCCACCCTCAGCATGGGGCTGACAGCTCGCCCTGGGTCGTCCCCCACACCTCCTCTACTCTCCTTCCTGCTATCCTACTCCTGGCTTATTTATTTGCACATATTTATTTGCACATCTGCATTGACTTTCTCGCTCCTGGATTGTAGGGCTGAAATGCCTCAAGTGGATCACAAGTGTCCAGCGCAGAGAGGGTCAGCGGGGTCTGGGCCGTGATGTGTGAGGACCCCAGGAAATGGGTGAATCAAAACCCAAACATGGAACCAATCAAATCCTTAACCCGACACTACAAACTTCCCACAGACTTCAGAGAAATACTTGGGGGAGTGCGCGACCTCGCCTCCCCCGGGCTCCCTCCTCCTTCAGCAGGGTCTGGGTAAAACACAGACTTGACCCTGTCACTTCCCGCCTTCAGAGCTTTTCCTCATTATTTATTCTTCTCTGCTCACGTTCATCCAGGTCCCCTCCATCCACCAGCATTAGTTCCTGGGGTTGAGTGGACTCTATGGCATCTCTGGGTCTCAGGGATGGGACAGCAGGGGAAAATGTAGGGGGGATTGTAGGGGTCACAGGGTTGGAAAGAGGCAGCTCCTAACCAGTGTAGCTGCATACCCTTCCCCCACCTCTCTGCTGCCTGCCATGGCCTTGAGGGGCCCAAGACTTGGGGGGTTCATATGATGCCGACCTTCTTCCATCTCAGGAGCAAACTTCCTGGCTCATCAGGCTGACCTCGGGGCTCCCTGACCACCACCCCAGAGTCTCCCCCAAACCTTGTCCCAGGACCCTGGTGGTGGCTGTTGGGATCTGATAGTCTGACTTGCTGGCAGCCCTGCAGCCTCCTGTTCGGGAATCAAAAGCACCCCCCTCCCTAAACTTGAGCTACCTGCTGGCTACTGTGGGGCTCTCTTTCCACTTCTGGCCAGCCAGGGCATGCTCACCCCCTCCTCACCCACCTCCTGCCTGTGCCCTGACCTCCCTTCTGCCCTCTGTCCCCGCCTTTCCCCCCACCTACGCCCGGCAGGACCTCTCTGATGTCCCTGTAGCCTCACCCCTGTCTGGCCTTAGCCCTCCTCCCTCCGCTCCTTCTCTCTGGCTGCCTTTGTCCCTGGGTCCCAAGTCTGTGTCCCCCTGGACACACACTCCCTGGGGGTCCCAGGTTTAGACAACACACCAGCCCTTCCCCCATCACACAGCAAATATCTTCATGGTGTCCAGGGGCCTTTGTTGGGCCCTCTGAGATTCGGCACATTCTGGGGGGCTGCTCATCACAGAAGATGCCACCATTAACTACCCCATTCCCAGACCCCAGAGTGCCAACACTAGCCGCACCTGGGCATAAAATCAGGGCGCTTGTGCCACGATCTCTGCCCATTTCTTTAGCTCTGTAGGGCCCTGGGTCCGGCTTTCTATCATGGGCCTGGTGACCCTGATCCACACACATCCTGGCCACCACTGGGGTATTTTTTTTTTGTTTTTGTTTTTTTGGGCCACACCCAGCGTTGCTCAGGGGTTACTCCTGACTGTCTGCTCAGAATTAGCTCCTGGCAGGCACGGGGGACCATATGGGACACCGGGATTCGAACCAACCACCTTTGGTCCTGGATTGGCTGCTTGCAAGGCAAACGCCGCTGTGCTATCTCACCACTGGGGTCTTAGTCCTGCTTCCTTGGGGGACTTTGTCCTTGGTACTGGCCAGCCTCAGTAACCAGGAGCACTGTTGTCCCCCTTTTATGGCAGTTGAGCCTTGGCTGGAAGGGGGGTTGGCTTTCAAATTCCTCTTGGGTCTCCAGCAAAGTTCTGTTCACTTTCACACCTGCACACAGAGGCCATGTCCTTTGGGCAACCTTAAACGTGCTTGGTTTCTTTTGAGTCCTCGTAGGGCTTATGCAGGCTCTCTGGAAAATGAGGATGTCTTATATGGTGAGAGTCATGTGTCATCCCTGGCTACCTGCTCCATTTTAACCCACTCTCACTGGATTGGGGGTCTCTTTCTTTAGATTGGCTTTGGGGTCATACCCCACAGTATTCAAGGGCTACTCCTGGCTCTCTGCTTTGAGGGATGGACTTGGAGGCTCCTATATGTGAAGCTTATTGAAGAGTTTATCGTGGCAATGGATTGGGAGTTCCTTTCTTTTTTTTTTTTTTTTTTTCTTTTTTTGGTTTTTGGTTTTTGGGTTATACTCGGCGGTGCTCAGGGGTTACTTCTAGCTCTGCACTCAGAAATCGCTCCTGGCAGGCTTGGGGGACCATATGGGATACCGGGATTCAAACCACCTTCCGTCCTGGGTCAACCCTACCACTGTGCTATTTCTCTGGCCCTAGATTGGGAGTTTTTTAGTGTGGCATTTGGGTAAGGGAGGGACATTACCCTGAGTCTCTTGTGCTCCCCTGGGGTTCTGGCTGGGAAAAGGAACACACTGATTTGATTGTTCACAAGTCAGAGAAGAAAATCGAGCAAACAAAAATGGGGCTGAAGATAGGAGTGAGGGTGGTGGTTGGGTCATGGCCCACCAGAATGAAATGAGGGGTCATCCAGGCAGTATGGCACCCCCACAGAGCCCGGGGTGTGGGGTCTGGGACAAGAGCTGGGATAGGGTGCTTGCTCCCCAGATGAGTGTTGGGGACAGTCACCATGACCTAAGAATTCAAGAAGCAGATTTGCTCTGTGCTTTAACTCCTCTTCCAAAGGGAACTTTGGGGGAGCCCTATCTCCTCCCAAAACTGTTTCCTGTCTTGCACCTGGGGATGGGAGTGTATGGTATCATTCCAGCCTGCCTGAGATCCACAGACTGATTTCTTGATTTTTTTTTTCTTTTTCTTTTTGGTGGTGGGGAGTTGGGGCTATACCCAGGGCTTACTCCTGATTTGGGGCTCAGGGATCACTCCTGGTTGGGGTCAAGGAAATCTATGGGGTGTTGTAACTCCACCCTGGATTTAGGTGTAGCTACCTGAGACCCACCCATTTCTGGGAGGGGTCTTGGGAACCAGATATGATGTGTGACCTTACCTGCAAGACCCCGCCCATTCCTGGGAGGGGTCTTGGAATAGGTAGATAAGCCTTTGAGCCAGGGGATTAGGGGGGTCTGCCCTGCTGAGCTCTCTGGCTTTTGGGTCTTTGCCTCTTTTGGTCTTTGACCAGCATGGAGGTCAAAGAAGATGGCTGAAAGGAGTTAAGATGCAGGGCTAGCTAAGAATGGCTGAATGCTTGAAAGGTTATGAGAGAGGCCACACACATGTGGTGAATAGGGCATGAATAAAGTTGATGCTTCCTGATGCCTGCCTGTGAGTTATTCCGCCGTTCACCTAACCTGGGACCCGCCAGCTGAATGGGGGTTGCAGAGCCACGTGGCCTGGGGTGGCAGAGAGAAATCCACCTCCATCCATCGCCATTCAGCCCCATTGTTAATTATTTAATTCTACAGGGTGTGAGAGATAAAACTGGGGTGGCTGCATGCAAGGCAAATGCACTGATCTGCTGTCCTATCTCTCTCTGTCTCTCTGTCTCTGTCTGTCTCTGTCTGTCTGTCTGTCTCTGTCTCTGTCTCTCTGTCTCTCTGTCTCTATCTCTCTGTCTCTCTGTCTCTCTGTCTCTGTCTCTGTCTCTCTCTTTCTCTCTCTCTCTCTCTCTCTCTCTCTCTCTGTCTCTCTCTCTCTCTCTCTCTCTCTCTCTCTCTCTCTCTCTCTCTCTCTCTCTCTCTCTCTCTCTCTCTCTCCCTCTCTTTCTCTGACCCCACAAGGTGGTTTGAATGGAAAAGTTGAACTCAATCTCCAGCAACAAGTAGGGAATTTGCCTTGCAAGCCAACTCGGGACCAATCCGGGTTCGATCCTCGGCATCCAATATGATCCCTTGAGCTTGCCAGGAGCAACTTCTGAGTGCAGAGCCAGGAGTAACCTGAGCACCTCCGGTGTGTCCCAAAAACAAACACAGAAACATACATAAAAAAAAATAAAAAAGAAAGAAAGAAAAGGCAACTGCTCCTCTTGGTACCATCTCATGCCATCCTCCCGACTTGCCAAGAAGGAAATGCAGCTCAGAGAGGTCAGACCGAGTGCCCAAGGTCACAGAGTCAATGGGTGTTTGAAATCAAACTGAGATTTTTCTTGAGGGGGAATTCCCAAGTAGAAATTGCCCCCCGCCCAATCGGAAGACAGTTTGTTCATCTGTGCAGGAACTAAGAGTTCGAGGTGGTGACACGGTGTCGCTTAGGTCCTGAGGTGCAAGGTATCAGCCTTGGCCACACTATACTTAGACTAAATGAACTTGGGGCTCGGGGCACGCTAACCTCACCCCACCTGCCTCAGTTCTTCAAGGCGGCTGTCTGCCCTGGGCCTGGCTCTCAGGGGGCTCCCAGCAGCTCCCGTCCTGCGGTGGCCCGGCTGCCGTGTGGCTGCCCCCTCCTCCCCTTTGCCCACTGCTTGCTCTGTTTAAACTAGCCGGGCAGGGTGAGGTGGGGAGGCTGCAGGGAAGGTACGGCACTGTTTGTTTTCCTTGGGGGTTTATATCAACATTGGTCTTGACATTTCGCCTGTTATTATGTGTGGTTCTTTAGAGGGTGAAATAATATTTTCTTTTGCTTGAGAAAAGGACAAAGTTCAGACAGAGCTCTTGGCCCCAAATGGATTTTCCTCCTTCTCTGCTTCCCATGTGCCATCGCTGCGGCCTGTGCCGACAACCCTGTGTGCAGAGCATGTGTTTCCCGGGCTGGAGGTGGGCTGGGCATGGGGCAGCTGCAGGCATGAGGCCTTGGTGCCCAGGGCTGCCAATTGAGGTTCAACTTGGGCTCCCTAGAAGTATGTAAGGCCCCTATGAAGGTCCTGTGAGTTCCTGATGCACCAGAGATTGGGTTGTGCTGTGTGTGGGCACCAGAGCCCAGGATTGCTCCACATGCTTGAAAGACTTGTCTTTCATCCTCACTGGCTGCCCATTCTGTGCAGGTCCCCCAGAGCACCAGGCCCATGGAGGAGTTTGTTGGGGAGGACTGGAGAGTGGCATGGTTAGTCCTCGGCGGATCTGGTGTCTGGATGCAGCCCAGGTTGTTTGAGTGGGGCCAGAGCCCATTCAGGAGTGGTTAAATTAGTTTGGGGGGGGGGGCGCAGAGCAGTGGCACAGCAGTAGGGTGTTTGCTTTGCATGCGGCTGACCTAGGATGGACCAAGGTTCGATCTCCTAGCATCCCATATGGTCCCCCAAGCCAGGAGTGATTTCTGAGTTCAGTCAGGAGTAACCCTTGAGTGTTCACCGGGTGTGACCCCAAAACAAAAACAAACAAACAAACAAATAAAAAAATTAGTCTGGGTGGGTGGTGTGCTGGCCTCAACTGTGAGGGTGCTAAGCCCATCTGGGTCCATCTGTGAAGGCGTAGGGACCATCCGAGGGGGTTCTGGGACTATCCGTAAGGATGCTAGACATGCCTATGAGGGTTTTGGACCCATCTGAGAGGGTTTTGGGCCCATTTGAGAGGGTGCTGGGCCTATCTGAGTGGGTTCAAAGCCTTTCCAAGAGGATTTTGGGTCCATTTGAGAGGGTGCTGGGCCCATCTGAGAAGGCTCTGGGCCCATCTATAAGAGTGCTGGTTCAGTCTGATGGGATGCTGGGCCCATCTAAGAAGGTTCTGGGTTCATCTGAAAGGGTTCTGGACCTGTCTGAGGGGGTAATAGGTCTGCTGTGAGGGTGCTGATCCCATCTGATAGGGTGGTAGGCCCTTAATGGCATGCTGGGATCATCTGAGGGGGTACTGGGCCAGTCTGAGGGTTTCTGTGTTCAAACAACAGGTCCTGGTAGTAGCTCAGTGGTTTGGGAGCAGCTTTGCAGGCAGGACGCCTGGGTTCTGGCTTAGAACCAAATGGCCCCTCAATGGGGCCAGTCTGAGCACAAAGCCTGGTGTAGGCGCAGCACTGCTGAGTATGACCCAATCCACCCACACCCCGTTATAATAAAACTGAGCATCACTCACCACGTCTCTGCCTTCCCTGATAGTTTCCCATGTCTGTGCCTGAGTGTCCGAGCACCCCTCCCGTTTCTTTCTTTCCTTTTTTTTTTGGTTTTTGGGCCACACCCGGTGGTGCTCAGGGGTTACTCCTGGCTCTCTGCTCAGAAATAGCTCCTGGCAGGCACGGGGGACCATGTGGGACACCGAGATTCGAACCAAACACCTTTGGTCCTGGATCGGCTGCTTGCAAGGCAAATGCCGCTGTGCTATCTCTCCGGGCCCCCCTCCTGTTTCTTATATGAACACCCCCTAATCCATCATAGTTTATCTTAGCCTAACTGTTCACATCTCAGAGACAGAAGGCTCAGCTTCATGAACATGGGTGTTCACTATTCAGCCCATGGCTGGTGTGAGTATGGGGACACTTTTTATTCCAGAGCCATCTCCTTTTATCTCCCTCCTTCCGACCAAACCTGAATATAACTGAGCTCACCCCTTTGCACACACAACCTCATGGGGCCTCCTGCCACCTAAAAAAGGAGTTGTCTTTTCTGCTGTGTAGATTCTAGGCAGCCTAGCACAAGGTCCCCTATATGGGGATCCCAAATTCACATCCAAAAGTTCTGGGACTCGCTGCACCCTCCTGTTTTTATTCCCCCAAGGTCCATTCAATCAGGGAGGGGCTCAGGCTCTCCAGTGGACTCTTTTGCTAAGGGGGCAGTGTGCTAGAGGGGCTGTCCTGTGTGGGCATCTCAGCTCCCCCAACCTCTTGCCTCTTGCTGCATTACTGCACACCCTGCCAGTTATGGTCTATGATTTGGGGTTCTCTCAGGTACGTTAGCAGGAATATGGGCCATGCAGCTAGACTTGGGCTCCCCTCTCAGTACCTCCACAGACTGTTCAGGGATCACCCTTGGGGGCTTGAGGACCATAAAAAAAGCCTGGGATCAAATTTGGGTTGGCTTCACACAAGGTAAGCACCCTACCCATCTGTTGCATTAGTTAATTAACGATGGGGCTGGATGGAGATGGATGCCATCCCAGGCCACGTGGCTCTGCAACCCCCATTCAGCCGGCGGGTCCCAGGCTCAGGTAATCGGCGTAATCAAGACTCACTCACAGGCAGGCTTCAGGAAGCATTAGCTTTATTCAGGCCCTAGCCACCACGTGTGTGTGGCCTATCTCATAACCTTTTAAGCATTCAGCCATTCCAGGCTACCCTGCGTCTAAACTCTTTCAGCCATCTTCCTCAGAGCGCCCAGCAGGGCCAAAAGGCAAAGACCCTTAATCCCCTGGCTTCCTGGTTTATCTACCTATTCCAAGACCCCTCCCAGGAATGGGCCGGGTCTTGCAGGTAAGGTCACACCTATTATCCGGTTCCCAAGACCCCTCCCAGAAATGGGTGGGTCTCAGATAGGTACCCTACACCCATCCATTGTACTATCTCTTTGGTCCCTGACCTTTGGCCCTTTGCAGAGAAAGCCCAAGTTATCAACTCTGGGGGCCGCTTACTAAGACCCCTGTTGCTTTAGCGGCCTGGGCTCATCAGAGCACACGGGAGAGCTGCCTGTCCTCAGGATTCCTGGACAGGTCACACCCTGCGCCTCCATCCTCGCCTCTTTGTGGGTCTTTATCACTGATGGTGCATCTGAAGTGTGTGTGTTTTGTTTATCTCCCTGATCTGAAGAAGGCATCATGAGTTTACAGTATGGTAGGATCCATCAATATCCCCGAGGCTGGCCCCTGATTAAGAAAATGTTCTCCCAGGCCTCCCACTAGTCCCATTACCTTCCTGTATTTTTTTTTCTTTTTGGGCCACATTCAGTGGCACTGAGGAGTTACTTCTGGTTCTGTGCTCAAAAATCATTCCTGGTAGGCTCAGAGGACCATATGGAATGCCAAGGATTGAACTGAGGTCAGCCATGTGCAAAGCAAATACCTTACCTGCTGTGCTATCAGTCCAATCCCATTTCCTGTTTTTGTTGTTGTTGTTATTGTTGATGTTGTGTGTGTGTGTGTGTTTCTTTTTTGGTGCTTGACCCACATACAGTGATGCTCAGGATTGATTCCCGAGTCTGTGCTCAGGAATCTGCTGCGTATGAGGCAAACTCTTCCACATCGCTCTATCACTCTAGCCCCTGTGGCCCCCTTTTTAAATATTTTTGGCCACCATGAATCTAGTCTCTGCTTCTAAAATGTATCATTTTAAAACTGTATTCTGAGAGATAGCACGGAGGTAGGGCGTTTGCCTTGCATGCAGAAGGACAGTGGTTCGAATCCCGGCATCCCATATGGTCTCCCGAGACTGCCAGGAGCAATTTCTGAGCATAGAGCCAGGAGTAACCCTGAACGCTGCCGGTGTGACCCAAAAACCAAACACCAAAAATAAACACACAAATAAAAAAGCTGTATTCTGAGCAGAATAGCACTCTTTTCTTTTTTTTTTTTTTTTCTTTTTGGTTTTTGGGCCACACCGGGCGGTGCTCAGGGGTTACTCCTGGCTGTCTGCTCAGAAATAGCTCCTGGCAGGCACGGGGGACCCTATGGGACACCGGGATTTGAACCAACCAGCTTTGGTCCTGGATTAGCTGCTTGCAAGGCAAACGCCGCTATGCTATCTCTCTGGGCCCAGAAACCACTCTTGCGACCTCTGGGCTTGGCTTTTCCCACGGCTCTGACTTTTCAGGCATAAGTCATTTCAGTACGCAGTGTCTGGTCTCCTTTGCTCCCTTTTATGCTTCATTGGCATCTACCAGTGACTCCTACAAGGTCTTAGGCAGCAGCCACACACTGAAGAGTCCTAGGCAGCCAGAATCTCTGGAATTGGAGTTGAAAGGAATCGGAGGCTCTGCAGAACTGAACATTTGTTTCAGTGGCCGAGATACAGATGATGGCAGGAAAGACTGAAACCAAGTCCTGCCAGGTGCTGGGGAAAGTGACAAGGAAGGGATGTGGACATGACAAACATCAGCCAGGGGCCGGAGAGATGACTCTGGGGGCTGAGCACAGGAGTTGTACGAGGGAGGCTGGGACTCCATCCCCAGCATCAGCTGGGCTCTGAGCCCTCAGCTGAGAGCAGCCTCTGAGCTCCTCCAGGTGTGGCCCCCAACCAAAAGGCCCAAACAACAACAAAACACAGTAACCCCAAATAAAAGGATTGCAAAGGGAATCTGTATTTGTTTCTAAGCAGAGACTGGGGTGGTAACCCTTCATTCCCAGGTCACAATCACTGAGCCCTGGTTTGTACCCATATTTGGAGGCTTTTTCTGTATTACCTACTAGGGTCTGGGCAAACTGGGCCTGGGTGAAAACTGGTTCTGGGCCCAGTTTTTTTGGAGGGACAGTGCAGAAGAATATCACACTGGCCTGAGAGGTACCAGGACTCTTAGAGAAGCCCCTGCACCTTGCCTGCTGCCTTAACTCTCCCTTTCCCTTGCCAGTGTTCCCTCTCCTCCTGCTGGTGCTCTCTCTCTCCTTTCTTGTGCTCCCTCACTCTGCTGTGCTCCCTCTCCCCTGCTAGTGGTCCCTTTCCCCTGCTCGTGCTCTCTCTCTCCTTGCTGGTATCCCCCTCTTCTGCCGGTACTCCCTCACCTTCTACTGGTGCTCCCTCTCTTCTTTCTTGTGCTCTTTCTCCCCCTGCTAGTTCTCCCTCTCTCCTTGCTGGTGCTCCCTTTCCCCTGCCAGTGTTTCCTCTCTTTAGCTGCTCTCTCTCTCTCTCCCTGACCGTGATCAGATCTTCCACCTGCTACCCTAGGCCCTGTACCCCATGGTCTCTTGGTCCCTTGTGCAGTGGCCCAATCACAAAGCTCTACCTTGAGGTTTCTCACCCACAACACCAGCCTAACCCTGGCAGCCTCCCATGCCAGAAGTTAAAGGTCAGTGCAGAATCCTGTCCCTGCTTCTCTTGAGCCCCCCCCCCCCCTTTCTGCCTCTCCTTGGGCCTCTGTCCTTGGCTCACATATGGCCCCATTGATGCCACTGGCCAAGACTTGGGTCCTGCTGGCACCTCGCAAGACACCAGCCTTGGAGGGGGAGTCTTGACAAACTGATGATGGCAGAGTGGTGTAACCCACCATGGAACCACATTGTCCCGTGCTCCTTGTGGCAGTGCCATCGCCAAGGGGTCCTTGGCTCTGTGTCACCAGGAGAGGTGTCCAAAGGCCCAAGATGAGTGTCTCAGTCCTTTCAACCAAGAGCCCAAAGGTCCAGGGGTAGGTGGTGGGGTGCCCTCCTGCCAGCCCATGATTAGGCAGCAGGGGAATATATTCATGGGTACCAGATTCTGTCAGAATATGCCTATCCCAGGTCCTCAAAACAGGTAGGCAACCTTGGAGGATGGGAGCTTCTAGAGGCCCTTCTACATGCTTCCAGAAAATTCAGTCTTGCCTCAGTTGCTCTTCCTGCAACTCCCTTCCAGCATAGGGAGTGTGGGAGCTACAAGGGTCAGGTAAAGTCCACTTCAGGTCCAGTGGTAGACCTTACTAGACTGGGCTGTGGTTTCCCCACTGACGAGGGGGATTGTGAGCACTGGCCTCAGGCCCCTGGAAGGCTGGTCAGCCCCAGTGGAGACTGGGACAGCCTGGTGAACCCCCAAAATTGGATGTGTACCTCCACAGGACAGAATGAGGAGGGAAGGGAAGGAGGAAGGTGAGGGAGAGCAGAAGAGGTGAAATCTTATCTCTCATCTTGTTCCGTTTCCTCCCTGTCGAGGCCTCATCTGTCTCCTGCATCACCATCACCACCCCAGCCTCCATCTGGCTGCCCCTTCTTACTGCTGTGTCCCCTCCACTCTTCCTTGCCCCTCCAGGAAAACTTGGGGAAATGAGGACTGACCAGCACCCTGAATTTCTTAACTCTGAGCTTTAGGCTCTGTCCCCCCATGCTCATTCCCAGTCCCCCACAGCCCCTGCCACCCGCCTGCCCTGAAGATCCCCCAGGTCACCTTCCTGCCCTCCCCCAAGACCTCATCTCCTTCCTCTGACTGAGGCATCATCTGTGTGGCTTTGTGGGGTAACAGGGTCATGGCCACCTGGAGTCTGGTCTCACTGTCCTCCCTGGACTCTTCAATGGGTGGAACAGAATCTTTTCTTCACAGGTGGGGAAACTAAGGCTTGGAGGCCAGTTTGTCCCATGCTCAGGCCTTAGCTTCAGCCTTCCCCCTGCTCAAAGATTGTCCTGTCTACATAATCCCAGGGCTCACCCATCCTTCACCCCACCTTGAACTTGACTGTCTACTTTGCAGAAGACACAGGAAGGTGTTTACCCCTGACCCCAAATCCTAGTGGAAAGTGGCAGAACTGGGGTCCTCCACCCCCAGAGACAGGAATCTTTGGTTCTGCCCTGTCTCAGGGTCCCAGGTACCCAAGAAGCCTCTACCCTGTGGCATTAAACTCACTGTATAGACCCGGCTGTGTGGATCATCCAGTTGATGATTTGGAGGGTGTCTGTCTCCCATTGCCAAGAGGGGCTGGTGCACAGGAAGTGCCCCAGAAATACCATCTGGCTTCAGGCCTGGACAAGGCGGCAGCAAAGGTGTCAGAGATGAGTCAAGATGGCTGCTCAGCCCATGGTTGTGCCCTCTGTCCAGCACCTCCTGGTAGTTGCTGGCACAACTTGGCACACTGGGGCGGCATGGTGCGTCCTTTTGTCCTGCAGAAACCCTGCCTGGCTCTGCTCTTGGGAACCTCCTGCAGAGGTCAGGCTCCTCTCAGCCTTCTCAGGTCCACCTGCACATGGGGACACAGATGAGTGGGTGGCCATCTCTTGGGGTCACTTGGCAGAAATGCTAGTGATGTGGAACCCCTCGAAAGTGTCTGCCAGAGCCTGAGCTGCCAGGAAGGTAGGTGACCCTGTCACCTTTGGGGAACCTGCGGGAACCTGACAGTGGCCACAGCACAGTGACCATCCACAGTAACCAGCCACAGTAACCACGTTGCAGTGACCATATACACAATAACCACATCGCAGTGACCACACACAGGGACTAAACAGAGGGGCCATATCACAGTGACTGCATCATAATGACCACATCACAATAACCGAATCATGGTGACCACACCTAGTGACCAGCCACAGTAGCCACATTTCAGTGGCCACATCCTTCATAACCACAGTACAGTGACTACATCTTCAGTGACCATATCATGGTGACCACGTCACAATAACCATATATGGTGACCACACATAGTGATCACAGTGGCCACAGCAAGTGACCAGCCACAGTAACCACATTACAGTGACCACATACTCAATAACCACATCCTCATTGATCACACACAGTGGCCACACAAGTGACCACAGACAGGGACCACATCATGGTGACCACAGCAAGTGACCAGCCACAGTATCCACATTGCAGTGACCACATCCTCAATAACCACTTCAACAGTGACCACGCACAGGGGCTATATCACAGTGACCACATCATAAGGACCACATCACAGTAACCATATTATGGTGACCAGCCACAGTGACCATATTTCAGTGGCCATATCCTCACTAACCACAGTACAGTGACTACATCCTCAGTGACCATGTACATCATGGTGACCACATCACAGTAACCATATATGGTGACCACAGCAAGTGACCAGCCACAGTAACCGCATTATAGTGACCATATCCTCAGTAACCACACACAGTGGACACACAAGTGACCACATCATAGTGACCACAGCAAGTGACCAGCCACAGCAACTGCATTGCAGTGACCACATCCTCTATAACCGCATTACAGTGATCATCTCCTCAGAGACCACAGAGTGGCCACACACAGTGATTACATCACAGTGACCACATACTTGGTGACCACATCCTGAGTGGCCACATCCTTAGGGACCACATCCTTGGTGACAACCTTCTAGTGACCACATCCTCAGTGACCACATCACAGTGATCACAACCACAGTGACCACAAGAGGTAGAGGTAGAGGTGAGGTCAGCAGAGGTCAGTAGAGGTGAACTGTCCAGAGGTGAGGTCAAATTGCAGCCCACGTCTCTTAGTCTCCATCTTAGTCTCTTAGCCTATGTGGACTGACCCAGGACATTGGAGCTCTTGAACTGGAACCTCAATACGCAGGATCAATTTGCTGCTGGTCCAATGGTTCTTGGAGTCACTGACTAACCTCTCCCTCAACCTTCCATCACTCCCATGGTCCCTAGGAAGCAGCCAAGATTTCACAGTGGAGAGCTCCAGAGCCCCAGATCTGGGCTCTTCCTGTCTCAGCCTCAAGTCCCTCACCTGAGCAAAGGAGAAAATGTTATCAACCTCCCAGCTTTGCCTAGAACCGAAAATGAGATGTCCAGAGCTAGAACTGGAATGCTCTAGCCAAATGGAAATGTTGGTCACACACAAGGCCATAAGGGTGCTGGGTAAATGCACCAAGAAGGTCTCTGCTCTACATTTGGGCGGCATCTGGGACTTGCCTCTGTGCAGCCTTCAGCTTCTTGGCTGTCCTTTCCTTTCTCTGGCTTCCTCCTTGCAGCTCTGAGCATGCTGCTGACCTTAGCAATGAGAAAAGAGGTCTCGAGGCAAAGAATGTACACTCAGAAGCTGGGCACAGGGTGAACCGTCTGGGTTCATGGTTCTTGGGGATTCCCCAGACCACCTGGATGGAATAATGCTCTATAGATAATGTTCCAGAGAAGTCCTTGGCCTTATTATTATTATTATTATTATTATTATTATTATTATTATTATTAGTTTCTGGGCCACACCCAATGCTCAGTGGTTGCTCCTGAATATGTACTCAGAAATCACTCCTTCTTTAGGGGACCATATGGGACGCTGGGGATCGAACCCAGGTCCATCCTGGGTCAGCTTCGTGCTCTACCACTGCTCCACTACTCCGGTCCCAGTTCCTGGCTTCTTTAGAGACAGTCATGGAAGGGCTCTCTCTGCAGGTCTGTCTTTGCTGTACAGAGTGAGAAGCCAACGGAGTTGACCTTTCCATCAGAAGGGACAGGAACCCTCCTCTGCATCCCCACCAGAAGAGGCTGTGCCTCCCCCCACCCATTTTCCAGATGAATAAACTGAGGTTAGTTGGGAGAGGAAGTCACCCAAAGCTAAATTGGGAAGAGCTGGAGCAATAGTACAGTGGGAAGGACACTTGTCTTGCATGCCGTCCATCCAGGTTCTATCCCAATGTCGCATACGGTCCCCTGAGCCCCACCAGGAGTAATTTCTGAATGCAGAGCTAGGAGGAGTTGCCCTTGAGTATCTCCAAGTGTGTCCCCTTAAACCAAACAAAATAAGGGCCCAGAGAGATAGCACAGCGGTGTTTACCATGCAAGCAGCCGATCCAGGACCAAAGGTGGTTGGTTCGAATCCTGGTGTCCCATATGGTCCCTCGTGCCTGCCAGAAGCTATTTCTGAGCAGACAGCCAGGAGTAACCCCAGAGCACCTCTGGGTGTGGCTCAAAAACCAAAATAACCCCCCCCAAAAAAAAACAAAAAACAAACAAACAAAATAAAACAAGCTAAGTGAAAAGTAGGGAAGGGGTTGGGTAGCCAGGTGGGGAGGACCCCATGGTCCCTGAGCCCTCCCAGCTCTGAACTAACCTTCTACCTGGGGACTTCCTGGCCTGGCCCCGGAACACACTTGGTCCTGGCTCCATGATGAGCCCACAGGACCCCTTCTGCACTCTCACCAACAAACTCCTCTTATTTCTTCTCTTCAGCACTAGCAGCAATCAAAGGGGGACTAAGTTGGTATCCATCACGTTTCCTATTTGCACACACATACATCTTTCCAGGCACGTCGATTGCAAGGGAGGGTCATTGTTTCTATGCCCACTGGGAAATCCTCAGTGCCTTATACAGGGTTTAGCCTCTCAGCAACTGCCCTATGGACACATGATCCAATTCTTTTTTTATAAAAAGATTTTTGGGGCATTGGTGATGGTAATGTCGCACTGGTGAAGGGGGGTGTTCATTATATGACTGAAACCCAACTACAATCATGCTTGTAATAAAATTGTATAAATAAAGGTATTTAAAAAAGAGCAGGGAAAGAAGTGTCTGGAACCCAACTACAGTCATGTTTGTAATCAAATTGTATAAATAAAGATATTAAAAAAAAAAAAAAAGAACAGGGAAAGAAGAGTCTAGGTCAGAGCTGGTGTAGTGCTCCCTAGAAGCCAGCAGATGGCAGCAGAGAACAAGGTACCTGATGGGTGGAGCCCAGGTAAAGCGCACAGGTTTGACTTTGGAGAGGAGGCGGTGCGTGTGGGTGTGAGTTTGTGGGTGCGCGTGGGTATACATATGCATGTGCTTGGTGTTCCCTGAGCCTTCATCTCCCTCCTCCTCCCCCTCCAGATCCCAACCCGATAGAAGGAAGCCTTTTCCAATAATAGAGAAGAGCAGCTCTGATGGCTAAGTATGGATGGATGCACGAACTGGTTGAATTCTCACAATAACCCATTGTTGCTTTTATCATCCTTCAATAGAGTTTCACACATGCAAAACAGGCTCTCTACGACTACAGGGGCAAGGCTATCTCTCTCCCCCCCTACCCAGTTTGTTATTAATCTCATGCTGCTCTGAGGACAGTGACCTGTCACAAAGCTAGGGGTGAGTTGGATCTGCTGCTTAGGGGCCTGTGCACTAAGCCCCAAGAGATAATAAGATCTCTGGGTTTCAGTTGTCTTTCAAGGGGCTGATTCAGATCTTTCAGGGGTGGGTGGGGGGAGCACCAGATGTGCAGAGCCACACCTGGCCAGGCAGGATACTGCTGGCTGCATATTTTTAGAGTCTAAAGCATCATATTATTGGTTTTTTATTATTTGGTTTTTGGGTCACATCCGGCAGAGCTTAGGGGTTACTCCTGGTTTGTGCTCAGAAATGGCTCCTGGCAGGCTTGGGATGCCAGAGATTGAACCGGGTCTGTCCTGGGTCATCTGCATGCAAGGCAAATGCCTTCTGCTATGCCATCACTCTTGCCCTGATATATATTTTTGGAGGGAACTCATGTGGCAGTGCTCAAGAGCTGCTCCCAGTGATGCCCAGGGGTCACTCTTGGTGGTGCTTTGGGGACTATGCAGTTCGGCGACTCAAATGCAGGCTTCCCACATACAAAGCTTGCACATTAGCTATATGAGGTCTCTCCAGTTCTCAAAAGGAAAATCTCAAAGAATTTTCAGCTTAAGGGGGTACCGAGCAATAGCTCAGCAGGGAGGGGAGGGTGTTTGTCTTGCACACGATGGAGCAGTGTTCTATCCCCGGCATCCCATATGGTCCCCCCGAAACCTACCAGGAGTTGATTTTTGAGTGCAGAGTCAGGAGTAACCCCTGAGCTTAGCTGGGTGTGGCCCACCCCCTCTCCCCAAAAAAAGGGAAAAAGAGAATTTCAAGCTGGTGAGACCAAGTTAAACCAGAGGGTGGGGGGCTTTCCGGGTCACATGTCCATAAAGCTGGGCCCACTGTGGTGGGAAATCCTATGGTGTGTCCCTGGCCAGCTCTGCAGGAGGCCAGTAGGAAGGCACCCCCAACTCCCCCACGTTGCTCCTCAGAGGACCAGACTGTGCACCCCGCCCCTTTTATCTTTCTTCCTTGCCTGTGATTTATCTCTGAGTGAAGGGCTGGGGCAGCCGCATAGACTCGAGGCCTGTTTGATGCTCCATGAATCTTCCCTGTGCAGATTCCCTGGCCACTCTCCGCGCGGCCAGACGGGCCCACTGCTTCCTTTCTGCCAAGTGAGGCTTAGGAAGCTATAAAACAAGGACCCGAGCCCTGGCCGGGAGAGCACACACATGGGCCTCAGATGCGCTGGCGGGCTTTGGGATTCCAGGCCCACTCGGGGACCCTTTCCTTGGGGGGGGTCACTATTTTCAGTCCCCCTGCCAAGTGTCCAGCCTGGTCCCATGCTGCCCCCAGACACAAGGAGAATCTCAGCTGAGGATAGAACTAAAGGTTGCTGGGAGCTCAGGCTGAACTAAGAGCAATCATCCCTGCCATGCTCCTAAGAAAGTGCTCAGAGAGGACAAGCCCCTTTGCTAGGTCACACAGCTGGGAAAGGAAACGATCCAGTTGGTACTTGTACCAGATAAAGAGACAAAGTTCTTTTTTTTTTTTTTTTTTGCTTGTTTAGGTTTTTTTTGGGGGGAGGCCATACCCATGGTACTATAAGGACTTACTCCTGGCTCTGCACTCTGGGATTACTCCTGGGGAGCTCAGGGGACAATGTGGAGTGCTGGGAATGGAACCCTGGTCTGCTGCACGCAAGGCTAGTGTCCTATCCACTTAACTATTGCTCTGGTCCAAGAAGATAAGGCTTTACCATCAAAACTTTAAGTCCTAACATTTGTAACATTTCTTTTTTTGGGGGAAAGAGGGTTCTCTCAGGGGTATTCAGGGCAGCATGGGGTGCTAGGACCAAGCCTGGGGTCCACGTGGGAAGCATCTATTTGGTCAGATTCCTTTCTAGAATATTAGCCATATCATTCATTTATTTTTTATTTTCTTTCTCTTTTTCTTTTATTATTATTTTTACATTTTCGTGGTTTTTTTTTTTTTGTGTGTGTGGTTTTTGGGTCACACCTGGCAGTGCTCAGGGGTTATTCCTGGCTTCAGGCTCAGAAATTGCTCCTGGCAGGCACGGGGGACCATACGGGATGCCAGGATTCAAACAGATGACCTCCTACATGAAAGGCAAATGCCTTACCTCCATGCTATCTCTCCGGCCCCTATTTTTACATTTTCATTCATTTATTTTTTTAACTTGTGATTCTGTGGGTTACAAATGGGGGGGGCGGTGTTCTTTACATGACTGAAACCCAACCACAATCATGTTTGTAATCAAGGTGTTTAAATAAAATATTAAAAAAAAACACAATACCATCAACAATACTTTTTCATGCATGTTCCTCCAATCCCATACTCATCACCTGTGTCCTACTTTCCTTTTCTAGAATATTATTTATTTTGTGTGTGTGTGTGTGTGTGTGTGTGTGTGTGTGTGTGTGTGTGTGTGTGTGTGTGTGTGTGTGTGTGTGTCTATAGGCCATATCCGGCATTGCTCAGGGGTTACTCCTGGCTCTGCGCTCAGAAATTATTCCTGGCAGGCTCGGAGGGGGGAGGGACCATATGGGATGCTGGGTTCGAAGCCGGGTCAGCTGCTTGCAAGACAAATGCCTACCTGCTGTGCTATTGCTCTGCCCACTATTATTCATTTTAAAGTGTTTGATGAGACACAGGAAACAAAATTTCAAAGTGGTATGAAATATCTTTTTTGGAGGGGCTCTATTAGCTGTGTTCAGGGCTTATTTCTGGCTCTATGGTTAGGGTTTACTCCTATTGGGACTCGAGGGGCCATATGGGATTCTGGAGCACAAACCTGGATTAAGGGACCAGAGCGATAGTACAGTGTTTGCTTTGCACGAAGCTGACTCAGGACCAATCCTGGTTCGATCCCCTGAGCCTGCCAGGAGCGATTTCTGAGCATAGAGCCAGGAGTAGCCCCTGAGCGACAGTCAGGTGTGACCCCAAAACCTAAATAAGTAAACAAATGTTTAAAAAACAAACAAACGAACCTGGGTCAGCTGCATGCAAGGAAAATGTCCAGCCGCTGTATTATCTCTCCAGAACCTAAAGTAGTTTTGAAGATCATGAACTTCTGTCCCTGCTGCCCATTGACCCCTTCCTTCCATGTCCCTTCATCCCTATTTTTATTTTTTTTCAGTTCTTTTGCTTGTTTTTTTTTTTTTTTTTTTTTTTTTTTTGGGCCACATCCAGCAGCACTCAGTGGTTACATATGGCTATGTGCTCAGAAATTACTCCTGGAGGTCTTGGGGACCATATGAAAAGCCAGGGATTAAACCCTGGTTGGCTGTGTGCAAGACAAATGCCTACCTGCTATGCTCTTGTTCCAGTCCCATGGGACTATATTCTATACATTATGTCATACTTTCCAACGCACATATTCCCAGAGATGGACTTATTAGATAATTTTGTAATTTTATTTTTTTTAATTTTGGGGCCACACCCAGCGGTGCTCAGGAGTTACTCCTGGCTCTACTCTCAGAAATAGCTACTAGCAGGCTTGGGAGTGGGGTGGAGGAACCATACATGTGATGAGTCAGAACCTGGGTCTGACTCAGTCAGCTGTGTGCAAGGCAAACACCCTACCACTGTGCTATTGCTCTGGCCCCCATAATTCTACTTCTATTTATTTATTTTTGGTTTTTGGGCCACACCCGGCGGTGCTCAGGGGTTACTCCTGGCTGTCTGCTCAGAAATAGCTCCTGGCAAACACGGGGGACCATATAGGACAGTGGGATTCGAACCAACCACCTTTGGTCCTGGATCGGCTGCTTGCAAGGCAAACACTGCTGTGCTATCTCTCCGGGCCCTTTATTTTTAAACTAATAAAAAAAGTTTGTTTTGGTCACACCTGGTGATGCTCAGGGTCATTCCTGATGGTGCTCAAGGACTATGGGGGGTGTTGAGGGACCCCCCACTGGGTCTCCACCATGCAAAGTTTGTGCTCAGCCATTGACCTATCTCTTATTTTTTTTCTTTTTTTTTTTTTGTGGGGGAGGGCACAGCCTGTGGTGCTCTAGACTTAAAGAACTTCTAGTTCTATGCTCAGAAATCACTCCTGGCAGTACCCTGGGGGAACCATATGAGTTGCCAGGGATTGAAGCTAGGTTGGAGGCATGCAAGGGAAGTGCCTTCTTGTTGTACTATGTGTTCCAATAATTCAATACTGGGGGTGGGGGATTCATACTTAAGGGTGTTAAGGAGCTATTCCCCGCTTGGTGTTCTGGAGTCACCAGAAGGCACCAGAAGGCAGTGGTGGGGGGACCATGTAGTGTTGGGAATCAAACCCAGAGCCTTAAACATGCATGGTTAGTGCTCTGCTACTGGGCCATAACCCCAGCCCTACTATTTCTGCTTTAAATTTTGGAGAAACTGTTGTACTATGTTCTATGGAATCTGCTCCTCATTTACATTCCCAGCAGCATGATTCGGGGTACATTCTCAGCATCCTTAGCAGTGCTGGCCATTTTCTGCTCTTTCTAAGATCAGAGCCACCTTCTGTTTCCTTGCTGTGATGTGCTTCTATCTCCTTACCAATGAATGGCGCTGAACGACTTTCTGTGGGTTTCTTGGTCATTTTGATACTTTCTTCAGAGATATCCCTGTTCTAATCTTTTTTGGTTTTGTTCTGTTTTGGGGCCATACCTGGCAATACTCAGCAGTTACTCCTGGCTCTGGACTCAGGAATCATTCTTGGAGCTTTGGGATGACCATCTGGGATGCCAGAATTGAACAGGCTGGCCTCATGCAAGGCAAGTGCCCTATCCACTGTCCTATCTCTTGGGCCCCTGTTTTAATTTTTGCCCATAAATATTTGGTGTGGGGGAGTGGGCATACTAGCAGTGTTTGGGGCTATTCCTGGCTCTGGACTCAAGAGTGATCCCTGTTGGTGCCTGGAGGAACATCTCTATGTGATGCTGTGAATGGAGCCAGAATAACCCCTCTGGTCCCTCTGCTTCCCATCATTGAGCTGTTGGAACTCTTTTTATGTATTTATTTAAATTGGTTTTTGTGCCACACTGGCAGCACTCAGGGGTTTTGCCTGGTTCTGTGATTAGAAATCACACTTGACAGGCTCAGAGGACCATATGTGATACCAGGAATCGAACCTGGGTCAGCCACAGCAAGGCAAATGCACTACCCACTGTGTTATTACTACAGTTCTGTATCTATTTTTATTTAAGTTTTTTTGTTTTGTTTTTGTTTTGGGGTCACACCCGGCAGCGCTCAGGGGTTTTTCCTGGCTCTACACTCAGAAATCGCTCCTGGCAGGCTTGGGGGACCACGTGGGATGCCGGGATTCGAACCAATGACCTGCATACAAGGCAAATGCCTTGCCTCCATGCTATCTCTTTGGCCTATATTTTATATATATATATATATATATATATATTTACTTATTTGGGTTTTTTTGGGGGGCCACACCCTGTGACGTTCAGGGCTTACTCCTGTTTATGCGCTCAGAAATCACTCCTGTCTTGGGGGACCATATGGGACGCCAGGGGATGGAACCATAGTTCGTCCTAGGTCAGCCAATTGCAAGGCAAATGCCCTACCTCTGTGCCACCGCTCTGGCCCAGTGGACTTCTTTTATTTATTTAGCATTTTTTTTTTTGTGGTTTTTGGGTCACACCCGGCAGTGCTCAGGGGTTATTCCTGGCTCCATGCTCAGAAATTGCTCCTGGCAGGCACGGGGGACCATATGGGACGCCGGGATTCGAACCGATGACCTTCTGCATGAAAGGCAAACGCCTTACCTCCATGCTATCTCTCCGGCCCCTATTTAGCATTTCTTTATTATTTATTAGCATTTCTATCTTTACCTGATATTGGTTTTGCAACTTTTCTCCCATTCTGTGGGTTGTTTCTTTATTCTCTTGGCATCATTGTGGGGGGGGGCACATCCAGCTGTGCTCAGGGATTACTCTTGGCTCTGTTCTCAGGGTTTATTCTTGGCAGTCTTGGGGACCATATGGAATTCGGGAGATCGAACCCAGGTCATCTGTGTGCAAGGCAACCACCCTCCCCGCTGGGCTATCACTCCAGTCCTCTTGGCATCTTTTAATGCACATTAAAAAATATTTTTATGAAATAAAGTTTGTCCCATTTTTTTTTTGTTGTTGTTGTCTGTACCTTTGGTGTCAAATCCAAGAAATTGTGGCTAGATCCAATGCTATGTCCTGTGTTTTCTTCTGAGAGTTCCACAGTTGTATGTTTTTCCTTGAGGCCATGAATCCACTTGTAGTTGATTTTTCTGGTGTCCATTAAGAGCTTAATTTCCTTATACTGCTCCAAGAACCACTGGAATAAAAGTCTTTCCCTCATGAACTGCTTTAAATACTTTAACTGTTTGTCATACAGATGAAAATTTATTTATTTATTAATTTTTGGTTTTTTGGGCCACACTCGTTTGATGCTCAGGGGTTACTCCTGGCTAAGCGCTCAGAAATCGCCCCTGGCTTGGGGGGACCATATGGGACACCGGGGGATGGAACCACGGTCCTTCCTTGGCTAGCGTTTGCAAGGCAAACACCTTACCTCTAGCGCCACCTCACCGGCCCCAAGATTTATTTCTTGATCTATTTTATTCCATTGACCTATATGTCTGTCTATAGCAGTAACTGTGCTTTTTTGATTAATGTGATTTTGTAGTAAGTTTTGAAATCAGAGGTTATACTACCACTTGTTCTTTTTTCCAGAATAATTTTGGCCATTTGGGGGTCCCTTGAGAGTTTATATGAAGCTTATGATGAATTTTTCTATTTAGTTTTTGTGTATGTGTGGCATACCCAGTGGTGCTCAGGGATTACTCCTGGCTCTGTGTTCAGGAATCTCTGCTGGCAGGTTTAGGGGACCACCTGGGGTGTCAGGGAGTGTACCTGGGTTAGTTGTTTGCAAGGCAAGATCCTTACCCACAGTAAGGATCACTTTGGTGAGTTTTTATAGTCCCACAAAATAAAACCATGGAGATTTTGACATGGATTATATTACTTATGTAGACTGTCTTGGGTGGCTATGACACGAGAAATATTCATTCTTCAAATCCATGAATATGGAATGTCTTTCCTTTTATTTGTCTTCTTGAATCTCTTTTCAGGAATCCTTTGTAGTGTGTTTGTTTTTTGTTTTGTTTGTTTTGTTTTTGGGTCACACCCGGCTTCGCTCAGGGGTTACTCCTGGCTCTATACACAGAAATCGCTCCTGGGAGGCTTGGAGAACCTTATGGGATGCCGGATTCGAACCACCGACCTTCTGCATACAAGGCAAATGCCTTACCTCCATGCTATCTCTCTGGCCCCTCATTTGTAGTTTTTATTTTGCAAGTCTTTCACCTCTTTGGTTAGTTCCTCAGTATTTTTGTTTTGTTTTGTTTTGTTTTTGGGCCACACCCATTTGACGCTCAGGGGTTACTCCTGGCTATGCACTCAGAAATCGCCCCTGGCTTGAGGGGACCATATGGGACACCAGGGGATCAAACCGCAAGGCAGACACCTTACTTCTAGCGCCACCTTCCCGGCCCTGTTCCTCAGTATTTTTATACTTTCGGACACTATTATAAATGAAATTGCTTCCTCAATTTTCTTTTCAGCTGGTTCATCCCCTGTAGATAGTGATATGCAATTAATTTTGGTGTGTTGACTTGGTATCATGTTATTTTGTTGAAATCACTTCTTAGCTCCAACAACCTCTTTTTAATTTATAGAATTTCAGGTTTTCTACACATACAATCCTTTTTTTCTAAGAGATGATGTAATTTTTCTTCTTTCTTCTAAATTAGCTGCCTTTCTTTCTTTCTTTTTTTTTTTTTTTTTTTTGCCTACTTGCTCTAGCTGCAACTGTAATATTTGGTTGAATACAAGGAGCAAACATAAGTATCCTAATTCCCCATATTAGAGGAAAAGTTTTTAACCTCTCATTCAAAGTGTAATGTTTTCTGGGGTTGACTTCATAATATGTTTTTTGTTTGCTTTTGGTTTGTTTTTATTTTGGGGCCACACGTGGCAATGCTCAGGTGCTCCTGGCAAGCTTGGGGGACCATATGAGATGCTGGGATTGAAACCCAGTGGCTGCATGCAAGGCAAGATAATTTGCTGTGCTACCTGGCTTCCATGAGATGGTACTTTTTTTTGTTTTGTTTTGTTTTGGTTTGGTTTTTGGGCCACACTGGTGACACTCAGGGGTTACTCCTGGCTCTGTGCTCAGAAAATCACTCCTGGCTCGGGGGGGATCATATGGGGTGCCGGGATTCGTCCTTCTGTATGCAAGGCAAACGCCCTACCTCCATGCTATCTCTCAGGCCCTTGATTTTTTTTTTTTTTGACACTGATTGGGATGACCAGCGAATTATTTTCTCCATTCCAAGAATGTGAGCTACGACATTGACGAGCTTCCACACCCTGAGTGATCCTTTTTTCTCAGGAGTAAATCCAGCTTTGCCGGGGTGAATCATCCTTTAAATATGTGGCGGGCCCATACTCTGCACTAAGGGTTTAGCATCATAGATGTGTGGGCCTATTTACTACTCATTTTCTCTGATTTCAGTGAGATTACTCAATACAGGGTCAACCAGCCCAAGGCAGAAGGCATGGCCCTGAGCTGCAGGCCTCCCTAATATCTATTGCTAATATTGCAGGCCTCCCTAATATCTATTGCTCATGAGTGAGCAATAGATAGAAAAATGAACACACACACACACACACACACACACACACACACAAGAGATAATAGTATTGGGCATTAAGGACTTTTCTTTCGATGATCTTACACATGTTTATTCTGATTTTGGGCAAATATGTCAAAAGCATAAAGACAAGATCTGAATGATGAAAGGAGGCAGTTCTGAGCAAGTGAGTGGGATGGAGTGAAAGGCAGGAGAAGGGATTGGGGCAGGCAGTGACCTGAGAAGCAATCTGTTGGGAAGTCCAGGTGTGAGGTGATGTTGGAGTGGGAGGGTCCACAAGGGGCTCCAGGCCTCACTCCCCTCATCTGAAAAATGGGGGCAAACAGCCATTTCTGTACTTAACTGGCAAAGTATAAATAAAATGTGCCATCATTCATCAGGGACTGAGAGGGCACTTGCCTTGCATCAGGCTGGCCGGAATTTGATCCCTGGTACCCCATATATTTTCTAGAGTCCTGCCAGGAGGGATCCCTGAGTGTAAAGCCCTGAACACTGGTTCAGTAAACCCTGAACACCATGGGACATGGCCCTAAAACAAACCAAAGTGCCAGAGCCCCCCTTTGTTTGTAGTCCTTTATTTCTTCTAAGGGAGTGGGAACACCTACAAAGCTCAGGGCTTAGCCCTAGTTCTGCCTTGAACCCTCAGTTGGGCTCTGGGGAACCATATGTGGGATCGGGGATCAAACTAGAAATGGCAACGTGCAAGATAAGCTCTTCACCGTCTGTACTATGGTTCTGGCTCCATGGTCCCCATTTCATGCCCTATTACCATCCTAGTTAATCCCCTCCCACTACTTCCAGGTGGGGAAACTGAGGCAGTGGGCTAGTTGCATCCTAGCTCAGCTATAATATAAACACTCAGCATGTGGTCTGAGAACCCCAGTTTCTCTGTCTGTAACGGGGTTTACAACAGTACCGAAGTGGGAACTGGGCAGGGTCACAAGGCTGACATGCCAAGCTCTGTGCCCAGCTGGCAGTGCTCAGGGTGTGTGTGTGGGGGTCCCACAGCCCTCCCCATTTACTCTAGCACAAACAGCCAAGCCAGCGTCCTTCCAGGCCACTGCCTGAGGGTTTTCCCCGCCTGCACTAGAGTCCTGGGGGAACAGGTGCCCGCCTGGAGCAGGTGGGGTGCACGGGCTATGCGGGTCCCTGGGGTGTAGGGGACCAGGCTTGGAAGGAGGCAGGGGGCCATGGGGGTGGGTGGCCAGCATCGCCCGAGGGTCAGGCCTCAGCCGCGCCGATGCTAATGGGCCTCCCTTCATAACAATAGGCGGTGATAACAGACAGATTTAATTAAAAAGAACCCCGGTTCGCCTCTGCGGGGCGGCTGCCGGCAGGAGGGGGGGACCCACAATTAAAACTTCGCTCTATAAAGTCCACGAGAGCGCTGCCCGGCTGCCCCCCAGCTCCTGGGCCTTCTAAAAAGAACAGCCCGCCCGGTGCCCGAGTTATTTATCGAATTAATTTCAGCCTCTGGCCGCAGTATGAACCAACGGGCAAGGCCAGCCCGACCCCTACTTGCCTCCCGCTGCCAGCTGTGCCAGCCGCCCCCCTCTTTGGGGGGAGGAGAGAGGCCGAGGGGGGCAGTTTTAGAGTGGGGTGACTGACCTGCAGGCAGGGGTGGGGTGGGGTGGGTGATTCACCCCTCCCTGATTTCAGCTTTTGGGCCAAAAGCCCCCAGCTGCCTTCCAGAGCTGCATCAATGCACAAATGCCCTCAAAGACAAGGAAGGTTGGCACTGGGCACAGGGTGGGCATACTGAAATGCTGTTCTAGCTAGTTGTGGGCCACCGTGGTGGAGACAAGAAAATGTTGACAAATGGGAGGCCAGGATGGTTGGGGAGCACTGGGCTGGGGCCACAAAGTGGCCCATACAGTGGCTAAGGGTGAGGAATTTTTGGGGTCCTTGGTGCTCAAAGGGCTGGAGCACTGGCATGTTGATGTGGGGAAGCCCCAGTTTACATCCTGGCTAAGGGGTGAAGGTTTTGAAAGGTGGATTTCCCCTGAATTTGCAAGTATGAACTTGTCTTGGGGGGGGGTACCACTGCACCCCCCTTGTATTCCTTGTGTAAAAGGTGACAAATTCAGAACCTTCAGTCCCTGTGCTGACCCCACCCTGGACCCCAAGGATCTGCTCCAGAGCCAATGCATTTTGGGGGGGGGGACTGGGCCAGGAGACGCCCCTGGAGGGGATCCTGGCTCAGGGCAAAGCTACCCAGGACACCCTCAAGTCAGCACCCCGAGGCGGAGGGGGCCCTCCCTGTTCCCTCCCAAGGTGTGGGTCTCTGACAGGCTGGGGCCCGCCTGCCTTGGCACCAGATAGACACCCCCGATAGCAGAGACAAAGCTATCGGCTCGGCGGACAGGATGCTGGGCTCGGAGCGGGAGGCGGGTGCGGAATTGCATTCGGCTCGGATTTAATTAAAAAGACTCCAATCTCGCCGATAATCCTCCCAGCAACGGCTACAGCAGGCCCGAGCCGGCTCCTGGCAACGCGCATCCTGCCGATAAAGAACTGTGGGGGGACGCTGGGCCCCCTTGGCCACTATCAGCTGCTCTATCAGCCAGCCAGGGAGGGAGGGCAAGGCCAGGGAGACAGCAGCTGTACCCTCTACTCCACACCCCCCCCCCTTCCAGCTCGTCTCCCCCAAACCGCCCTCTCCTCTCTGCCCCTTACTGGGCTGCTCTGTTTCGGGGTCCAAGCCCTCTCTCCTGGGACATTCACCCACCTGACCCTCAGCCCATTCCTTGTCTTTCTCCTCTGTTCCCCGAGGCCCCAGGGGTTGGGGTGTGGGAACAGGGGGGTGTTGGCTCAGAGGCTGAATCTGGAGGGGGCAGTGATAGGAACTTGGTCTTCTCTCCCCTTCCTGCAGCCATGCCCGGTTCTTCCAGCATGACTTGTCCTTCCATCTCCAGCCTGGGAGCTGGTCTTCGCCTTGGCATTCCCCCAATTCAGTCCTCAGCCTGGCAGAGCTGGACCTTGTGACAGCTGAAGGCTAAGGGAAGGGGCAGAAATGGAGTGGATGAGGGAGGAGAGCAAGTCCAAGCTAGGGCCAGGGGCTCCTATACTGGGTTCCCTTGGTGCCAGCTCTGGAAGCAGGCAGGAAAATTCCTGATAGTCTCTGTGCCTCAGTTTCCCCCATACATATCAGGAAGGAGCTCACTCTGTTCACCCACAAAAGAACTTTGATTCCTGCCCTGTCCCATCCCATCACCCATATGTAAGGACAGAAGGGCGCTCCGCAGGGAACCCGATCCCCAGGGCTCATAGTCCGTGCACCAGAGTCTAGGCTGGCATCCTTGCCAACGTCTTCCTGCTTCACCCTGGAATGTTACCAACTTTTAAAATTGGATTATTTACTTAAGCATT